>NC_030823.1:61797113-62102582 GCF_001704415.2 Capra hircus | reverse complement strand
AAGGGAATAAGGAGACTTTTGTTCAGTATAAAACTTTAATCTCCCTGAAAGCAAGTTAAATAAATGTACTGTACTTTTGAGTGTGTGACTTCCAAAGGGAGGGGCCGCCACTCCCACTGTGACTTCTTGATTTAATTGTCCTTATTGCGTTATTCCTGCAGAGGATCTGTTTAGGGTTGGTGTTCTTATTTTATTTTTTTTCTGTCTCTCTTCAGAACACCTTCCACCATGGCCACCTCGGCGAGCTCCCACTTGAACAAAGGCATCAAGCAGGTGTACATGGCCCTACCTCAGGGCGAGAAAGTCCAGGCTATGTACATCTGGATCGACGGCACTGGGGAAGGACTGCGCTGCAAGACCCGAACCTTGGATTCTGAACCCAAGTGTATAGAAGGTGAGAGGCTGGGTGGAACTGAGGGGGGGTTGGGTGGCAACTTGAGACCAAGCCACTAGATCTGGCCTCTTTATTCTGATGTAAAGCATTTCTAAGGCAGGACTTTATAGGACTTTATTCAGTCAACATTAAGCTCCTACACTGCCTCCAAGCATGAACAATGGACCCCTTTATTTAAACTGAGTCTTGCACATCTAAAGAAAAAAGATGGAGTCTGGGGGGAGTGGCATTGGGAACTTTGTTGACTTGGGCATCCCATCTCAGTCTGACCTAAGGTACCCCTAGGAACCCAGTTTGAAAACCACAGCTCTAACCTGACTATTCCATCTGCTTTACAAACTCTTTTGAATGTTACGTAGGTTCTAGATGTAAAGCAAACACCCTAAAAGTGGTTTCTAAGTAGAGCTACCATCATGTGTTTTTAGTTGATGCACTTTAAGAATTCTTAATCTGGCTGATTGCTTATCCTACAGAAGCTATTATATGAATTGGGACGACTTTGTCTTTCTTTATTCTTTGGTCTAGAACAAACCATAGCTGCCTTCCTTCTGGAAAGGGACTGAGGTCCATCATCTTTTACCTGATTTAGGATAGCTTACTCTTCTGATGATGCTCACATTTGAGTGAATGAATGAATGGCTATAATACAAAACATATAGTGTGTACCTGCTATGTGGCAGGTATTGCACAGGCCCTGAAAGTATAAGATGAGAGTCTGGTCTCTGCCTTCGGAGAACTCATAGTCATTTGGAGAGAGATGAAGGAACTCACCTTTAAAACATAGTGTGGATAAGTTACGTGGGAGCACCCTTGAATAAGTCATCCTGCTAGTGTCTGTTTATCTGTTAAAATAAGGACACCACATGAACTGGGACTGTCCATTACACAGTGTGGGGTGGGGGTGGGAAGTGAAAGAAATAAGCAACACAGATGGCCTATCAGAGAGTCTTTATTTCTCCTGGATTTCAATTATTTAAATGATGACTGACTGACTAGAAATGTCCACTTTGTCTCCTGGGTGTCCAGTAGACTTATTTACAGAGGAAACATTATTCTTAGGTTGTTTCTGTGATTGGTACTTCTTTTAAAAAAGTGATGCAATGGTCTTACTTGGAAGAGAAAGGACTGTGGGGCAACCTGCAAACATCAGGGTCTGCCTGTTATTAGCAGCAGTCATGCATCACTGGCTTTCTGGACAAGACAGTGTAGATCCTTAGAGATAAAAAGGTAAGTGAGAGGCTGTACTCCTCCCTGAAAAGTTCTTGTGCTTACAACTTTAATTTCCCCCTCTCTTTTTATCACAGAGTTGCCCGAGTGGAATTTTGATGGCTCTAGTACTTTTCAGTCTGAAGGCTCCAACAGTGACATGTATCTTGTCCCTGCTGCCATGTTCCGGGACCCTTTCCGCAAGGACCCCAACAAGCTGGTGTTCTGTGAAGTCTTCAAGTACAACCGAAAGCCTGCAGGTGTGTATAGGATAGACTTAATCCTAATCCATGAATTGTAAAGTCAGGTGGGGAGGATATTCCAAAATCGGTATTGGGAAGACGAGCTTATCCCAGAACTAACTGTTAGAAGTTAGAACTAACTTCTAACTCTTAGAAGTCTGAAGGACTGGACATGCATCTCCCCATCCTGAACTTCCTTGTTGAGAGAGGTTTGTGTGGTCCATCCTCCCATTGTTGGCTGCAGAAAACCACACTGGATTCTTCTAAATCTTTGCTGGAGGAGTGCCCCATGTCACAGTCCTCCTGCCTGTAGATTTTAATGCTGGGTGTGATTTCTAGATCTGCCACTTACTTTCTATGAACTTGGGCAAGTTATTTTGTCCCCTATACTTGTCACTTACCCCATTTTAAAATTGGGGGGTGGGTAGAGGGAGGGTGCTATATGTATACTTACAGCTATAGTAAGTATAGCTGTATGATTCTGGGTTCAATCCTTGGGTTGGGAAGATCCCCTGGAGAAGGAAATGGCAACCCACTCCAGTATTCTTGCCTGGAAAATCCCCATGGACCGAGGACCCTGGCAGGCTATTAGTCCATGGGGTTGCAAAGACTCGGACGTGACTGAGCGATTAAGCACAGCACATAGCTGATTCACGTTGTTGTACGGCAGAAACCAACACAACACTGTAAAGCAACTATCCACCAATTAAAAAATAAATTTAAAAAAATGGAACAACTAATAAAGTCCATCTCATAAAATTGTTTATAGAGGATTGAGTTATGTGTAAATGATTGAGAAGAACTGTATGTCAAATACTGGTTGCCTTTTTGTTCCAGAGAGCTTTTGAAGTGAAAAGTGAAAGTTGCTCAGTTGTGTCCAACTCTTTGTGACCCCATGTACTATATAGTCCAAGGAATTCTCTAGGCCAGAATACTGGAGTGGGTAGCCTTTCTCTTCTCCAGGTGGTCTTCCCAACCCAGGGATGGAACCCAGGTCTCCCGTACTGCAGGTGGATTCTTTACCATTTGAGCCACAAGGGAAGCCCCCCAAAAAGTCTGTTTTAGGAGGCATTAAATTATGGTGAAAGACCTGAGTTCTGAAGTCAAGACAGGCAGGGTTTCCTGATTCTGCTGCCTACCCCGGGCAGGTTCCCTGCCATCTCTGAGCCTCATTTTCTCACTTGTAAAAAGGGAGACTTATAATACCCATCTCAGGGTTATTAGGAAGATGCAGCTGACTCTGTGACCCTGTGGGCTGCAGCATACCAGGCTTCCCTGTCCTTCACTGTCTCCTGGAGTTTGGTCAGACTCATGTCCATTGACGTCAGTGATGCCATCCAACCATTTCATCCTCTGTCATCCCCTTCTCCTCCTGCCCTCAATCTTTTCCAGCATCAAGGTCTTTTCCAATGAGTCAACTCCTTAAATCAGGTGGCCAGAGTATTGGAGCTTCAGCTTCAGCATCAGTCCTTCCAGGGAACATTCAGGGTTGATTTCCTTTAGGATTGACTAGCTTGATCTGTTGCAGTTCAAGGGACTTTCAAGAGTTTTCCAGCACCACAATTTGAAAGCATTGATTCTTTGACGTTCAGACTTCTTAATGGTCCCAATCCCACACACATGACTACTGGAAAAACCATAGCTTTGACCAGATAGACTTTTGTCAGAAAAGTGGTATCTCTGTTTTCTAATACACAGTCTAGGTTTATCACAGCTTTCCTTCCAAGGAGCAAGCATCTTTTAATTTCATGGCTACAGTCACTATCCACAGTGATTTTGGAGCCTAAGAAAATAAAGTCTGTCACTGTTTGTACTTTTTCCCCTTCTATTTGCCGTGAAGTGATGGGACCAAATGCCATGATCTGAATTTTTTTAATGTTGAGTTTTACGCCTACTTTTCCCACTCTCCTCTTTTACCCTCCTCAAGAGGCTCTTTAGTTCCTCTTTGCTTTCTGCCATTAGAGTGGTATCATTTGCATATCATAGAGGTCTGAAAATGGTTCTTGAACATAGTGAAACAGCCAATAATAATCTATAAAGATCCGTTCTAGCATAGAAGTTTTTCTTGAGCTTGTCGCCCTTTTTTTTTGGTTGGTTGGGTTTTTTTGGCATGTGCCAGTACTATAGAAATTAGCACTTTGTATCTTCTCACCGGGAATGTAAGGCTGTTGATAGACTAGACAAATGATTCTCTCAATAAAAATTGTAGATTTGGCTGTAAATGCTTGAGAAACCATGAATAGGTCTAACAGCTAGAAGCAGTTCTTCTGTGAATAGAGGGTTCAAGTGCCTGACATTTGGTACTTGGGAGGGGGCCAGCTTGCAGATAAGGTGAACCCTTGCTGTGTCCTCTGGGTCCTCTCCCATGTGACTTTGTTGTGACCCAGTTTAGTTATAAATAATGCCTTTTGAGAGTCTCCCTACAGATACATAACCATAGCTTCTGTTATCATCCCCTCTCACACTGGGGCACCTAAAGGTTGACCCTGGGTCAGTTCAGTAAATAACATCTCAGGTACCTGGAATCTGAGGACCACTTCCCATCAACACGGGGATTCAGTGCATTTGTCCATATATCTCTAATAGCGTGTCCATTCTTTCTCCTAGAGACCAATTTAAGGCATACCTGTAAACGGATAATGGACATGGTGAGCAACCAGCGCCCCTGGTTTGGAATGGAGCAGGAATATACCCTAATGGGTACTGATGGGCACCCCTTTGGTTGGCCTTCCAACGGCTTTCCTGGGCCCCAAGGTAAGTCTCCTTGGTGAGAGGTGAATCTTGCTTCTCCCCAAGTGCTTAATTGCCAAGGGAAGTCTCTCTGGAGATGGGTGTGAATCCTTGTAGACCAAAAAGCTAGGGGGATATCCCTGAGACTGGCTGAAATGATACTGTAGAGAGTTAGCCCTTGTGTTACCTAAATCCAAATAGTGGATGTTGAGATGTGAACATTGCACGGAAACCGTGGGCTCTAGTCGGTGTTAACCCAGAGGAGCCCACTGCACACCACTCATCTGCCTCCCGGTAAAGGCAGGGATGGTGATTCCAGGAGAAGGTGTGAGAACTTTGTGACTTCTGACTTAGATAGGAATTTTCTTGACATCCTGCCTCCTGATCTTCCATCTTGATGCCTCTCCAGGTCCCTACTACTGTGGTGTGGGAGCGGACAAGGCCTACGGCAGGGATATTGTGGAGGCTCACTACCGGGCCTGCTTGTACGCTGGCATCAAGATCGGGGGCACGAACGCCGAGGTCATGCCTGCACAGGTAAAGGTCTCTAGCCCACCACCTGCCCCACCTAGAGGCATGTAGGGGATTTTGCTAGGAAGGGCTGTTGTGGTGCTCACTCCTTAACCCGAAGCCCTCAAGGTGGCTTGGAGTAGAGATGAGCAGGGGGCAAGTGTCAGCTTCTGGGTTGGGGTGAGCAGCTGGTTTTGCTTTCAAGGCCCATCTTCTCGTTTTCTCTAGTGGGAATTCCAGATAGGACCCTGTGAAGGAATCGACATGGGCGATCATCTCTGGGTGGCCCGTTTCATCTTGCATCGTGTGTGTGAAGACTTCGGAGTGATTGCCACCTTTGATCCTAAGCCCATTCCTGGAAACTGGAATGGTGCTGGCTGCCACACCAACTTTAGCACCAAGGCCATGCGAGAGGAGAATGGTCTGAAGTGAGTGCCACCTCCAGCGGGGGCCATTTCACTCTCTCTGCAAGAATACCTGCCAGGGGTTTGATATACTGGGGATGAGTAAGCTGCCTTCCCAGTTGGGGCCTTTAGCTCTTGGTACTCAGCTTCAAAAACTGTCTTCTGATCCTGTCATTTTGTTCCTATTTGGAAAGTACCCCCAAAATACTCTTCAAGAGTAGGATTCGAGGATGGTGATGGGGAAAGTTGACACAGAAGAATGCTTTTGAAAATCTTTAGTAAGAACTAAATTAGTAACAATACAAGCTTCTGAATGAGCTTAATGGCTGTGGGTGGGAGAGAGTTTCATGGGGACATCTACTGCCTGCCCAGCACTAAGAGACATAGGTTGTAAGGCAGGGTGCTGCCTTTGTGGAGAATCTTTTCCTGGGGCCATGTTTTGGGCATTTGGAGCCTGGAAAACAGTCTTTGGTAGATGAGTCACGCCATTCTTGGATCCACACCTGCTCCTTGAAGGGCAGGTTTCCTGATGGCAGGTTGGACCCTCATCTTGACTGTTTCTTCCAGGTACATTGAGGAGGCCATTGAGAAACTAAGCAAGCGGCACCAGTACCACATCCGAGCCTACGATCCCAAGGGGGGCCTGGACAACGCCCGGCGCCTAACTGGATTCCACGAAACCTCCAACATCAACGACTTCTCTGCCGGCGTGGCCAACCGTGGTGCTAGCATCCGCATCCCCCGGACTGTCGGCCAGGAGAAGAAGGGCTACTTCGAAGACCGTCGCCCGTCTGCCAACTGTGACCCCTTCGCCGTGACGGAAGCCCTCATCCGCACATGTCTCCTGAATGAAACCGGCGACGAGCCCTTCCAGTACAAGAACTAAGTGGACTAGACTTGCAGCCCTCGAAACCCCTCTTAATTCTACATCTTACTCCCACTCTCGCCCCTCTCAACGCTATAATAGCTATAACTCAAAGGGTGGAATATCAAGGTCTTTTTTGTTTTTTTTTTAATTCCTCACACCCAGTTAATATCTCTTGCTTTCTTTGGTCAGGATCAAAGGGGTCAAGTTCTTAATCACTTCACCTACCTACCCCTGCCCTTTTCTTTTTCCTATCACCGAAGCTTTCCTAGTGCATTAGTTGGGAGGGTGGGTGGGGAAACATAACCACTGCTTTGATTTAATCAGGTGTGTTTGTCCAATAGGCATAGCTCTCTGGACAGAGAGCCCAGTCATTGTGAAGGGATGGGGAGGACTCTTTCTGAGTGGTTACTGAGTGGGGGACAGGGGTGCTGGATTCTGTGGTTAGGTTAGGATTTCCCTTCTTGGTGGGAAGTTCCATTACTTACAAGGTTGTAACCAACTTTCTATCAAAAGTGAGAATTAGGGGGGAAGGAAGGGTGGGAAGTCAGGTAGGAAAATGCCCTAGATCTCCTGGTGTGGTGCTGCCCTTGCCTGGGGCTCAGCACCCTGACAGGCTCCACATAAATGGATGGATAGCCCTACCTGAAAAGAAAAAGTTCTCATTGTGTGGTCCTCCATTTATAATACAAAGCAGAGTAGTATTTTTATATTTAAATGTAAAAACAAAAATTATATATATGGGTGTGCAGATAAATGTGTGTTTTCTCTTTAGGGAGAAAAAGCCATTTTGGTTATGGGGAACCCAAATTTGAGACAAATAGTCTGGTTAGAAATAAGGATCTCCTTTTGAGTGGGTGTGGGAATGGGAGAGGCTGTGCTGGAAAAGTTGGCTGTTTGGGGCTGATATTCCCTCACTACCACTTCAGGGCTTCTCTCTGCCCTGCTTGCCCTTCTGGGGAGGCTGACATTGGTTGGTTAACAGGTGGAAGCCCATGATAGCAGTAGCTATCACCTGAGCCCCAGGTTTAAAAGACACACATGTACTTGTACACACAGGGGTTTGGAAATAGGAGTTGGCTGGTCAACTTGAGCATGTTACTGACAAGGGGGTATTGGGGTTATTTCCGGTGGGACTAGCATGTCACTAAAGCAGGCCTTTTGATAATAAAAAATTTTTTTAAGCAAAACAGAATTTTAGATTTTAATCATATTTGTTAGGGTTTCTAAGTCTTTGTTTTACAGAATTGCTTGTTTGCTTCAGCTGTCTCCTCCCCATCTCTGCTCTGGAGGAGACGGGACAAGTCTGGAGTCCAAACAGTTGTAATTTTGTATCTTGGTGTCTGTTCTCTGAGTGTGAAATTAAGATTCCTGAGGAGTTACTATTTTTTTTCTCTTTTATAATAAAAACAAACCCCACCTTTGTCCTTACATTTTCCTTACTGTTTCTGGCTATTTTGTGTTGGGTGCGGAAAGTGGGCAGTGGTTTTTTTCTTACCATGACGATTTGTAATTGCCATGTACAGTATGTTCAGAGTTAGATAACTCTTCATTGTAAACAAACTGTGCTAACTGCCCAGAGCAGCTCTTATAAATGTTAGGTTGATTTATAAGATCTCTCCTGACTTGTGATTCTTTTAAGTCCCTATATGCCACTTCATGGTATACCTGTTTTTGGAATTAAAGAATCTTTCCTGAGGCTTATTGCCAACCAGCTCCATCCTGTGCTTTGGGAATCTGGGGTTAAGGCCTATCCAGGCCCTAAAAGTTTGCAGCAGTGTACAAACCCCAACCCCCCTCTCCCTGTGTGTGCTCCAGAGCTTGCCTTTGGCCTATCACACTATCACGTTTTGAGCACTGGCTTGATTTTATTGCAGCCTAGTCTGTTTGCAACTGGTCTCACTGTCCCTACTTCATTTCATCTTCTGCCCAGCTGCCAGTGATTCATCTAAATAGCAAATATTGACCACGTTGCTATGCTGGTTATAACCTTCTGAGGCTGACCTAGCTCTGAGGGTGAGCCAGCCCCAGATATCCCTTGATATGCTTTTCCCTCCACTAGTGAGCTGTTCACGATGCCCCCAAAGGCTCTGGAGACACCTGTATGCCTCTGCTCTTTGTCCCCTTCCCTGGAAATTCTTCAGCTTCTTCCTACCTGAGTTTATTTCCATATCAAGCTGGGTAGGAGCTCCAGCCTCTGTGGTGCACATACCTCCAGCAAAAACACTCATCCAACAGTTTCACTTTGTAAGGTGCCAGGTACTGTAGGCAGTAGTAATTACCTTTTAAAAAGATGGTGTCCTCTATCAGTTTGGAGGTAGTTGCAGCCTGTTAACAGCAGATTTAGACATGAGTTTTCTTTGTGCAAGTGTGTATCACTCTAGTCTTACATAATCCTAGACATTTTTTTTTTCTTGTTTTGGAAGGTTTGCTCAGTCGTGTCCAACTCTGCAACCCCATGGACTATACAGTCCATGGAATTCTCCAGGCCAGAATACTGGAGTGGGTAGCCTTTCCCTTCTGCTGAGGATCTTCTCAACCCAGGGATTGAACCCAGGTCTCCTGCACTGCAGGTGGATTCTTTACCAGCTGAGTCACAAGAGAAGCCTAAGAATACTGGAGTGGGTAGCCTGTCCCTTCAGTGGATCTTCCCAATCCAGGAATCGAGCTGGGGTCTCCTGCATTGCAGGTGGATTCTTAACCAACTGAGCTATGAAGGAAGCCTTTGGAAGGTTAGGTCCTGACCTAATTTTCAAAGTAGGATGATCTTTACCTATTTGTTTGTTGGGTGTGGTCCCAGTCGGCACCATGTTGCAGCATGATTATTAAGAGTGCCCTCTTGCTCGGCATTTTCCAGGTTTTGCTGATAATTATTTCAACTGAAACTCTGCTTCCCTCTCCCCAGCCAAAGTCAGTTTCCCTTCCCTGGGTCACCCCCCAACACACATACCCCACGGTTCTTGGGAGCAGTGGGAGGGTTGGCATACTCTGTACAGCGCAAACACTACATTGAGTAAATAAGCCAAGCATGCTGTTTTTGTGCTCACTGTAACCAATTCTCAAAAGGACAGAAAAGGAATTCTAAATTAATGTCATCAGGATCTAGGTGGAAACAACCAGTGTATTTCCTTCTCCACCCTCTTAGGTAGAGTTAGCTTTGGCCTACATGTTACAGTGCAATCCCTTTGTATTTCTAAGGTGTTTTCTTATAGCTCATTTAGCAGACACTAGGTTACTTGATAACTTTATCAGTGATAGATTAAATGGAGACTGATGGTCAAGCCTTCAGCCTTAAAGAGACAGGCCAGTATTCACAAAAGGATGAGTTCCCTTAATTTCTTCCTGTCGGTGATTGGACAGGAGCTGAATGACAACACAAGCTAACAGAAGAATTATTATCGTTTAGTCACTAAGTTGTGTCCGACTCTTATGAACCCATGGACTGCAGCCCACCAGGCTCTGTCCAAGGGACTTCCCAGGCAAGAATACTGGAGTGGTTGCCATTTCCTTCTGCAAGGCATCTTCCCGACACAGGGATCATATCCTTGTCTCCTGCATTGACAGAATTCTTTACCACTGAGCCACCTGGGAAGCCTGTAAGGAGCTAATAGAGGATTCCAAGGAGTTCCTTGGATGGTTACTACTGGGATCATTTCTGTGCTACTGGGTAGGATGGTAGTGCTGTGTTAAATCGCTTCAGTCATGTCCAACTCTGTGACCCTATGGATTGTAAACTGCCAGGCTACTCTGTCCATGGAATTCTTCAGGAAAGAAAACTGGAGTGGATTGCCATTCCCTTCTCCAGGGGATCTTCCTGACCCAGGGAATCGAACTGGCGTCTCTTATGTCTAACCTGCATTGGCAGGTGGGATCTTTACCACTAGTGCCACCTGGGAACACCCAGTGGACAAAAGAACTTCCTAAACAAACACTTGGTGCCAGGGTTTCAAAAATCTCACCAAAGGCTTCGCTGAGGTTAATTTCATCTACTCGTTGGCCCTTACACCAACAGAAGTGCAAAGTCTGAAAAGTAATTTGCTATCCCAAAGAAAGCCTGTCACTCACACAGCTTTTGTGCCTGTAAACTTGAAAAAACAGGCAATGATCCTGTTTCTTTCTTAGGACTGTATCCTTACCTGTCATGTTGTCTGCAGGACTTGTCTAATGAATTATTTTTCAAGTATCAGTTTTGGGAGCTCTAAGCCCATAGCTCTATTGGGTGGTGTTAAACCCATAAGATCTTGGTGGCTTAGCTATGTTTTAACTCTGGTCATGGCACTAAGATGAAGTTCCGTTTTATTGAATTTTTAATGACTGCTGGCCTGGTTAATTCTGGCTGGAGTCAGGCTGCCAAGAGCCTCATGTTGTTTTATGAGTCATGGCAATTCATCATGTCATTCCAAAGGCTTCAGGTAAATTGCTACTATAATAATCTGACTTACCTAGAGCCCTATCATTTTATAGCCTTTAGCTCAGTCACCAGCCACTCATTGAAAAAGAAAAAATCAACTTGATTTTGTAATAGATATACACACATATACAAAATATAGACATATACCATATTGAGACATATGCATATATGTACACATAACATACACAATAGAAGCATCCTACACAAACCTTTTGCAAAAACTATAGCACCTTACAAAGGAGACAGGAATTTATGAATATCTCTTCCAGTAGTAGTATACATTCAAGTGGGTTCACTGGTCTGAGAAACTGTCACCAGGAGTAGGGAGTCAAGACACACATGCCATAATCATTCTCAAAGCACAGTTCTACTGCCAACCCTTTCTAATTCTACCCTCTGCTGTGCTTAACGGACAGGAGGTTCTTGGGTACTGTCAACTAATTGATTATCTGTAATTCACTGCCTGATATGAACTGGGTAGTGTCCTACCTAGTCCCATGTTACAGAGGAAGTGTCTGTGTTGTTCCTATTCTCACTTGATGACTTGCTTTTGGAGGGCTTTGGACCTCAGCAAGCTGTCCTTTTTCTCATGGATTTCAGATTAAGTTACTTGCATCATCTTGAGGTTGTTGCTGTCTCAGCTTCCTCTCAGCTCACCTTATGGCATAGTCAGCACATCTGCAGACTTAACTCCAGTGGGTGCACACTCATCAAATCTAAACTCTGGGGCTTCCCTAGCTGTCCACTGGTTAAGACTCTGTGCTTCCAATGCAAGGGGCATGGGTCTGATCCCTGGACAGAAAACTAAGATCCCACAAGTTAAATGGTGCTGCAAAAAAACAAATCTAAAATCTCCATGGCAACCTTTCTGCACTTGCCTTTTTCAATGAAAGTACAGAATAACTCCTCCTTTGTCGCTATTATTCTGCTCTATTGACATTAAATGGGGAGGCATTCAAGATACCTCCAAAATTGATGGGGACCAAACAGGCACTATTTTTTTCGGTGTTTTGGTGGAAACAGGAATGAGGGGGTCAAGTGAATAGAAATTATTCATCTCCTTCATTCCCCTCCCTCTTACAGCTAACAGTGTCACTAGCATCATGAGATTGGTATGAGACTTCTTGTATGGGCCTATTGCTATGTATACTATGATTATCTTGTATGATCCTCATGATTTTTTGAGCTGTTCTGATAACTACTCAAATAATGCTATATAATAAAGTACAGCATCATATTGGGAGAAGGGAGGAAATAGGATACGGGACAGAGAGAGGGCGGTGAGAGTGGGGGAGAAAAGAACGCTTGTCTGGTCTCTGGAAAGGAATTTGCGATATATTAGGAGCTGAATTGAGAGGCAGTTCAGTTCAGCTCAGTTCAGTTCAGTCGCTCAGTCGTGTCCGACTCTTTGCGACTCCATGAATCGCAGCACGCCAGGCCACCCTGTTCATCACCATCTCCCAGAGTTCACTCAGACTCACGTCCATCGAGTCCGTGATGCCATCCAGCCATCTCATCCTCAGTCGTCCCCTTCTCCTCCTGTCCCCAATCCCTCCCAGCATCGGAGTCTTTTCTAATGAGTCAACTCTTCGCATGAGGTGGCCAAAGTACTGGAGTTTCAGCTTTAGCATCATTCCTTCCAAAGAAATCCCAGGGTTGATCTCCTTCAGAATGGACTGGTTGGATCTCCTTGCAGTCCAAGGGACTCTCAAGAGTCTTCTCCAACACCACACTTCAAAATCATCAATTCTTCGGCGCTCAGCCTTCTTCACAGTCCAACTCTCACGTCCATACATGACCACAGGAAAAACCAGAGCCTTGACTAGACGGACCTTACTCGGCAAAGTAATGTCTCTGCTTTTGAATATACTATCTAGGTTGGTCATAACTTTTCTTCCAAGGAGTAAGGGTCTTTTAATTTCATGGCTGCAGTCACCATCTGCAGTGATTCTGGAGCCCCCCAAAATAAAGTCTGACACTGTTTCCACTGTTTCCCCATCTATTTCCCATGAAGTGATGGGACCGGATGCCATGATCTTCATTTTCTGAATGTTGAGCTTTAAGCCAACTTTTTCACTCTCCTCTTTCACTTTCATCAAGAGGCTTTTTAGCTCCTCTTCACTTTCTGCCATAAGGGTGGTGTCATCTGTATATCTGAGGTTATTGATATTTCTCCTGGCAATCTTGATTCCAGCTTGTGTTTCTTCCAGTCCAGTGTTTCTCATGATGTGCTCTGCATAGAAGTTAAATCAGCAGGGTGACGTATACAGCCTTGACGTACTCCTTTTCCTATTTGGAACCAGTCTGTTGTTCCATGTCCAGTTCTAACTGTTGCTTCCTGACCTGCATACAGATTTCTCAAGAGGCAGGTCAGGTGGTCTGGTATTCCCATCTCTTTCAGAATTTTCCACAGTTTATTGTGATCCACACAGTCAAAGGCTTTGGCATAGTCAATAAAGCAGAAATAGATGTTTCTCGGGAACTCTCTTGCTTTTTCCATGATCCAGTGGATGTTGGCAATTTGATCTCTGGTTCCTCTGCCTTTTCTAAAACCAGGTTGAACGTCAGGGAGTTCACGGTTCACGTATTGCTGAAGCCTGGCTTGGAGAATTTTGAGCATTACTTTACTAGAATCTGAGATGAGTGCAATTGTGCGGTAGTTTGAGCATTCTTTTGCATTGCCTTTCTTTGGGATTGGAATGAAAACTGACCTTTTCCAGTCCTGTGGCCACTGCTGAGTTTTCCAAATTTGCTGGCATATTGAGTACAGCACTTTCACAGCATCATCTTTCAGGATTTGAAACAGCTCAACTGGAATTCCATCACCTCCACTAGCTTTGTTCGTAGTGATGCTTTCTAAGACCCACTTGACTTCACTTTCCAAGATGTCTGGCTCTAGATTAGTGATCACATCATCATGACTATCTGGGTCGTGAAGATCTTTTTTGTACAGTTCTTCTGTGTATTCTTGCCACCTCTTCTTAATATCTTCTGCTTCTGTTAGGTCCAGACCATTTCTGTCCTTTATTGAGCCCATTTTGCATGAAATGTTCCCTTGGTATCTCTAATGTTTGTGAAGAGATCTCTAGTCTTTCGCATTCTGTTGTTTTCCTCTATTTCTTTGCATTGATTGCTGAAGACGGCTTTCTTATCTCTTCTGGCTATTCTTTGGAACTCTGCATTCAGATGCTTATATCTTTCCTTTTCTCCTTTGCTTTTCGCCTCTCTTCTCTTCACAGCTATTTGTAAGGCCTCCCCAGACAGCCATTTTGCTTTTTTGCATTTCTTTTCCATGGGGATGGTCTTGATCCCTGTCTCCTGTACAATGTCACGAACTTCATTCCATGGTTCATCAGGCACTCTATCTACCAGATTTAAGCCCTTAAATCTATTTCTCATTTCCACTGTATAATCATAAGAGATTTGATTTAGGTCATACCTGAATGGTCTAGTGGTTTCCCCTACTTTCTTCAATTTAAGTCTGAATTTGGTGATAAGGAGTCTGAGAGGCAGTATGGTAGGAGAATCCACTTCCCCAGGGCTTTCTTTACAAGTGAGGATCATAGAATGAATGTATGATCTGGTGGTCCCATGATTAAGAATCCACCTTGCAGTTCGGGGGATACAGGCTTGATCCCTAGTCCATGAAGATCCCACATGCTTGGGAGCAACTAAGCCCATGCACTGCAAGTACTGAAGCCCGTGGGCTCTGGAGCCTTCACAATGCAACTGGAGAGAGTCTGTGTGCTGCAACGAAAGATCCACAAGATCCTGTGTGCCACAACTAAGACTCGATGCAGGCAAATAAATAAATATTTTTAAAAATAAAAAAGCGAAAGTACTGGGTTCTTCCTCCCCAAACAACCTATCTCCAGACTCATTCCTAGGTAGGCTTAGGAATCAGAAACTCCCACCCTATTAACATCTTTACATAAGTGCATTCTGGCCTAGTCTACTTAGGGCACTTAGCCATCTAAGCCTTTGGTAAATGTTTGTTGAATTAACAGAAAGGTCATTGCCAGTGTCAGTCAGTAGCTAAAAGAAGTGGCTAGGAGCCTAGGGTGGAGGGTGACTTTGGGGGTGGGAGGGCACTAAGCTTAGACGTTAATAATTTGTATATGAGCTTCCTCACTCATGCAGTTAAATCCTAATTACCTGGTCCAGAAATCTTCTCCTCTCCCTGATTCCAAAGGCAGGCCTTCAAGGATGATCATCTGTATCCTGGAAGCAGCTGAGGCTTGCAGGCTCCTCCCTTCCCTAAGGAGGGGACAGTTGGGAACACACCTACACTCAGTTCAGTTCAGCCACTCAGTCATGTCCAACTCTTTGCGACCCCATGGACTGCGGCACGCCAGGCCTCCCTGTCTATCACCAGCTCCCGGAGTTTACCCAAACTCGTCCATCGAGTCGGTGATGCCATCCAACCATTTCATCCTCTGTCGTCCCCTTCTCCTCCCACCTTCAATCGTTCCCAGCATCAGGGTCTTTGCAAATGAATCAGCTCTTCGCGTCAGGTAGCCAAAGTATTGGAGTTTCAGCTTCAACATCAGTCCTTCCAATGAACACTCAGGACTGATCTCCTTTAGTATGGACTGGTTGGATCTCCTTGCAGTCCAAGGGACTCTCAACAGTCTTCTCCAACACCACAGTTCAAATGCATCAATTCTTCGGCACTCAGCTTTCTTTATAGTCCAACTTTCACATCCATACATAACTACTGGAAAAACCAGAGCCTTGACTAGATGGACCTTAGTTGGCAAAGTAATGTCTCTGCTTTTGAATATGCTATCTAGGTTGGTCATTACTTTTCTTCCAAGGAGTAAGCATCTTTTAATTTCATGGCTGCAATCACCATCTGCTGTGATTTTGGAGCCCCCCAAAATAAAGTCTGCCACTATTCCCACTGTTTCCCCATCTATTTGCCATGAAGTGATGGGACCGGATGCCATGATCTTCGTTTTCTGAATGTTGAGCTTTAAGTCAATTTTTTCACCCTCCTTTCTCACTTTCATCAAGAGGTTCTTTAGTTCTTCTTCACTTTCTGCCATAATGGTGGTGTCATCTGCATATCTGAGGTTATTGATATTTCTCCCGGCAACCTTGATTCCAGCTTGTGCTTCATCCACCCCAGCGTTTCTCATGATGTATTCTGCATATAAGTTAAATAAGCAGGGTGACAATATACAGCCTTGATGTACTCCTTTTCCTATTTGGAACCAGTCTGTTGTTCCATGCCCAGTTCTCACTGTTGTTTCCTGACCTGCATACAGATTTCTCAAGAGGCAGGTTAGGTGGTCTGGTATTCCCATCTCTTTCAGAATTTTCCACAGCTTATTCTGATCCACACAGTCAAAGGCTTTGGCATAGTCAATAAAGCAGAATAGATGTTTTTCTGGAACTCTCTTGCTTTTTTGATGATCTAACGGATGTTGGCAATTTGATCTCTAGATTATCTGGCATTAAATGATTCATTTGTACATAAATTGGCACCATCCTAATAGATTTGGCCTGAGATAAGCTATGCACAACCCTGAAATTCCTTTTGGATTTATCATTCTGTGCAGCAAACCATGTCCAACAGTGAAATGAAGCAGTTCAGGGCTAAATTTGCTTTCTTGGGAGACGAGTGATTTCAACTGACAGTTACTTGTTTGTGATCAATGTTCACAGCTGAATTTAAAAAGTTAGTGATGTTGGAGAAGTCTGAAAGAAACGAACAAGTCATACCTTGACACAGCATTTCTTTGGGGAGGAAAAATATATGACAACGTTTTAGTATGAGTAATAATAAGAATATTTAACCTATTTAAAACTCATTTTTCTAGGTTCAAAAATTTCTCTCTGTTTGAAGACTCTGGCTTATGTGTAGGAGTCTTAAAGCAGATGACAATCTTCCCCAGGGAGATCAGCCCAGTACTCTCCACCCCTGAGGGACTCTCCACTTTGAAAGTATTGAAGTGTATTACCCATCATTGTCTCAATAGCTTCCTAGGAGGCTAAGTGGTATAGAATCCACCTGCCAAGCAGGGGATGCGTGGGTTCGATCCCTGGGTTGGGAAGATCCCCTGGAAAAGGGAATGACAACCCGCTCCAGTATTCTTGCCTGGGAAATCCCATGGACAGAGGAGCCTGGCGGGCTGCAGTCCATGGGGTCGCAAAGAGGAGGACATGATTTAGCGACTAAACAACAAGTTTCCTGGGGTCAGGAATCTGGGAGTGACTTAGAGGGGTGGTTCTGCCTCAGACTTTCTTGGGAGGCTAGGTCAAGCTGTCCGAGCTGCAGTCTGTGAAGATCTGACTGCGCTGTAGGATCTGCTCCCAAACTCAGTGACATGACTGGGCAGGAGGCCGCAGTTCCTTCCCACACGGGCCTCTCCACAGTGCCATTCATGACGTGTCGTTCTTCACAGTGAGTAAAGCAAAAAAGAAAGTGGAAGAGAGAGGGAAATGGGAGACGTGCTCTTTCTATTACCTAATCTTGGAAGTGATATTCCATCACTTTTGCCGTGCTCTGTATGCCAGAAGTGAATCACTAAAATTGTTCCACACCTGGGACTTCCCTGGTGGTCTAGTGGCTTTGATGCCCAGTGCAGGGGACCCAGGTTGGAGCCCTGGTTGGGGAACTAGATCCCACCTGCCACAGCTAAGGATTCTGTATGCAGCACCTGAGACCTGGCTCCCCCCTGCCACAGCTAAGGACTCTGTATGCAGCACCTGAGACCTGGCACAGCCAAATAAATATATAAAATAAAACATAAAATAAATTTGGTCCACGCTTAGAAGGAAAAGCTCCACCTCTTGAGGGGAGGAGTATCAAAGACTTTGTGGGCAAATCCTTATATATATCAGGATGGGCAACTTTGGCCCTGAGACAATAGTAAGTATTACCTGGGGAGCAAGTGTTTTATTTATTTATTTTTGTTTCCTTCCTTTGATTCCTGTTTTTAATTATTCCCACTTGTCTGTCACAGAGTGGAATTAAGGATATCCTGTTCAATGTCTGCACTCAATTGGGAGTGAAGGGTGATATGGTCACATCCTTCCCTTTCTCCATCCCCAACAGCACACGGGTACTCTGGGAGCCATACAGGGAACCTGGAGCAGGCAAGAAGATACAAGCAACATTTCCAGGAACCAAAAAAGCCCCAGAGTGTGTATGTGCATATAAAGTGAATTCCCAGACTGGGCTCCTATAGGCTTTCTAAAGTCAAGTGCAACCCCTGTATTCATATTAGCTCCACTACAAGCCCAAACCTTCATGCCCTTCTGTGAGAGGTTTCCTTCCTGTCAAAGATGCCCTTGATCGTCATTGTAATCCATATTTCACCTGGGTTAAAATGTTTGGAGAAGATATATACACAATAAGATGGGTTCCCACTAAACCTAGTTCCTGTCTAATCCTAAAAACTGATATTATAGGTCATCCTTTCTCCCGATTGATACTTAGGGAAAAAAAGCAAATCCTCAGCAGAACAAATACAGACTGAGAACTCCCCAAAAACCTCTGTGTTCTTACCACAGCATTCCCAGGAGAGACCCCTGTGTGGTTGCATTAATATTTCTGCCTGAATAATCAAGATCTGGGAGCCAGGGACATCTCCCAGGGGATAAGGTTAACATCAGTCACTTCTGGGAGCTTGAAACTATTGATATGGTCCTGCCATTTGTCTACACAACTACTGAGAAACCAATAAATACTTCTAGGGGCTACTAAGCTAGTGTGGATTATGCAGTTTTCAGTAGAAATGCTGACTTATTCCAGAGGTGGTGACAGAGCATGGAAAGAATGGAAGGTTCTCATCTCAGATCTCACATGTATCTAATCACTGAGTCTCTCTTTGCCACCACTCACTCCACCCCCACTGTCCCTGGTCTCTGACCTGTCCTTCCTCTGCCTTTAAACAGACTGGAAAGCTCCAAGACCTGACTGAGTTCATCTCAAGAGAGACAGATGTCTGGTGCCCTCAGAACATGTCAGCCCTTTTCTACTTAAGTGAAAGTGAAAGTCCCTCAGTCGTGTCCTACTCTTTGCGACCCCATGGACTGTACAGTCCATGGAATTCTCCAGGCCAGAATACTGGAGTGGGTAGCCTTTCCCTTCTCCAGGGGATCTTCCCAACCCAGGGATCGAACCCAGGTCTCCCACATTACAAGCAGATTCTTTACCAGCTGAGCCACAAGGGAAGCCCAAGAATACTGGAGTGGGTAGCCTATCCCTTCTCCAGCTGATTTTCCCAACCCAGGAACTGAACCAGGGTCTCCTGCTTTGCAGGCGGATTCTTGCAGGAGACCCCAGGTCGATTTCTGGGTCAGGAAGGTACCGTGGAGAAAGGAAAGACTCCAGTATTCTTGCCTGGAGAATTCCATGGACAGTCTATGGGGTTGCTAAGAGTTGGGCACGACTCAGCGACTTTCACTTCCCTCTCTCTCTAGTGATTTCTGCTTATCCTCCTGGCAAAGAGTCCAAGAAAGCCCAGAAGCACTGAGCACCGGGTGTTTTCCTTCCATCTGAGTTTCACCCAGTGCAGCGTGGCAGGCAGCACGGTTATTTTGCTTTCATGAGCCATATTATGTAACTAAAATTTTGAACAGCAATGCTGAGCTAACTGAGACATCACAACAGAAGGGGAAGGGAAGAGCAATCAAAGACATGGAGAGATGAGACCTCCCCAGTGGTCCAGTGGTTAAGACTCCACACTCCCAAAGCAGGGTGCAGGTATTCGACCCCTGGTTGGGGAATTAGGATCCTGCTTGGTGCCAAAGAAAAGAGAAGAAGTGGAGCAAGAATATAGAAAGAGGGCAAGAAGGAAGGAGGGAGAAAAAATGGAGGGTCAAGTGGAGGTGATGTTGTTTAGTCGCTAAGTCTTGTCTGATGTGGAGATAGGGAGACTATTTATTTCTCTTGCTTGTTCATATATTCTTGGTCTCCAGAGATAAAATATGCTACCTACAAAGTTCTCTTCCCCTGTTTTGAGCTGGGTTGGAGGCTTCCTTCAGGTCACCATTTTTGGAGGAGCCTGCTGAGTGCCAGCTGCCTGCAGGCATCACCCAGAACCCACTGGTGTCCTAGGAGGCTGCAGCTGCGTGGTGTAGCACAGAGTGTTCTCAGTGGCATACAAATCGGCATAACACTGCCCCCATTCACTCGGCCTCCAACACAATTCCACGCTGACTGCATGGGTCAGGGGCTGGTGAGTGGGAAAGCCCCAGAGGGTTCTGGAGACCTGAGGCCTTCTCTTCTGCCATATTTCAGAAGATTAGAGCCCAGTCTTACCTACTTCCTCACCCACTTCTAGGAACTTGAGTAGTCATCAGGGACAAGTGCCAAAGACAGGGGGAAGGGTTTTGAGTTTGTACCCACAAAATGTCATTTGGTTTCATTTACTTCAGTGGAATTAAAGCCGAAGCCAAAAGCAGTGGCACTGAAGCAGGGATGACCCACTCTATGTCCCAGGACAGATGTTGCTCTGACTGTTGGTATCAAAGATGTTGTTGCAGGAATGTGAATCCTAGAGTATCTGAACTTGGAAGTCAGCCTAGGACAGTCACCTAAACTTCCTTTTGGGTTATTCCTCTCTTGGAGACTCTGGTTAAAACATACAAACAGAAGGAGTTACAGATAGTTATGGATACCCTTCTCAAATATGCTTTATTTATCATTTCAGTGTGTTCAAAGTCTTCCTGAAGCCCAACCAGGGAATCAGGTTTAAAAACTCCTCCCCAAAAGGTCATTTTGTGCAGAATTCCAAGTTCAGGAACTGTTTTTAGAGCATTCATTAAAGGCGATCATGCAATTTATACTTAAGCTCTATAAGGCAGGGAGGTCATTCTATCATAAGAAAGCCCTTCCTATTTATGAAATGCTTTATGCTTTTCTTCATGATGAGGTAAAATTTGCTTCTCTGCAGTTGTTGTTACCTTTTCTTTTTCTCTTTTCTTTTCATCTTTATCCTCATTCTGCCCTCTGAAATTACACAGGACTCATGTCTACATTGAGTCATTTCTTTTTCACATTGAACATTCCCAGTTACTTTTGTTCTTTAATGACTTCTAGATCCTTCCCCAGCCTGTTCTCATTCCTCTAGATATTTTCTGGATCATTGATCCATTTCTAAAAGGTTGATTCTCTAGGACCATTCCAATAGGTGTAATTTTACAGTAGGTGCCTGCTTCTTCCTTCTTCTAGACATTAAATTTCTAATCAATGTAAGAAAAAATTTGCTGACTTTTTGAAAGTCTTATCACACCTGTTGCTTTGCAGTCTATGAAAACCCTTGACAGCAGGAATGTATTGCTCTTAAACCAACATATACTGTGCTCTTGATTTTCAGGTTAGGTCTCCATAAGAATATAACGTTTATCCTAAGTCATAAAAATATCATATGATATCACTTACATAAAGGAATCTAAAAAGTGATACAAATGAACTTTTACAAAACAAAAACAGACTCTCAGAGAACAAACTTACAGTTAACAAAGGGGAAAAATAGGTGGAGGGAGGATAAATTGGGAGTTTAGGATTCACATGTACATGCTGCTATATTTAAAGTGGATAACCAGCAAGGACCAACTGTATAGCACAGGGACTCTGCTCAGTATTATGTAATGGCCTAAATGGAAGAAAATTTGAAAAAGAATAGATACATGTATATGTATAAATGAATCACTTTTTTATACACCTGAAACTAGCACAACATTATAAATCAACTATAATCCAATATAAAATTAAAAAAATTTTAAAGTTTATCCTTGTTACAAATCACCTTACTGATTTTGGTACAAATTTTTCAAGTCACTGTGACCTTTATGAATTCATCTTGTTTCTCCTTTTTGAGTCACTGGCAAATTATGTAACTGTATTACTATAAATTCTTCAATCAAATAAATGACAAAAAACAGAATGGAGGAAGATATAAGTAGAATATTTCGCTGCAAAACTATGAAAAATCTTCCTTTCAGGTTGGAATCAATTCATCAATTAACACTCTGAATATTCATTGTTCCACCAGATACCAATCCATCTAACTTTCATTTGTCCAGTTTACATTATTTTCATTTTGTTTAGTTTACTCACAAGAGACTTTTTTCTTAACGGAATCAAGACAAATTTTGCCCACCTACTAGTTTAATGATACTATTAAAAAAAAAGAAGAAGAAGAAAATAAAGGAAGGAAGAAAGAAAGAAAAGAAAAGAAAAGAAAAGAAAAGAAAAGCAGCCAGGTTGCCATGACTTGCTCTTAGTCTATTGGTTGTGATCAGACCTTTTGTTTCTAATTACCACATGATAATTTGCTTTCATGACTTTTCTAAAATCTTGTTGGCATTAAAAAGCTTACCAGTCTCAAGAAATTGTTTAATTCTTAGAAAGGTAGTCTCCCAAGACTGAAACAGGAAGAAAGAGAAAATATTAATAGACCAGTCACAAGCACTGAAATTGAAACTGTGATTTAAAAACTCCCAACAAACAAAAGTCCAGGACCTGATGACCTCACAGGCAAATTCTATCAAACATTTAGGGAAGAGTTAACACCTATCCTTCTGAAACTATTACAAAAAATTGCAGAGGAAGGAAAACTTCCAAACTCAGTCTATAAGACTGTCCTCACTCTGATACCAAAACCAGACAAAGATACCACAAAAAAAGAAAATTACAGGCCAATATCACTGATGAACATAGATGTAAAAATCCTCAACAAAATACTAGCAATTCAAATCTAACAACACATTAAAAAATCATATACCATGATTAAGCCTTTGACTGTATGAATCATAACAAACCATGAAAAATTCTTATATAGATGGAGTACCAGACCACCTTATCTGTCTCCTGAGAAACCTGTATGTGGGTCAAGAAGCAACATTTAAAATCAGACATGGAACAATGGACTGGCTCCAAATTGAGAAAGGAGTACAACAAGGTTATATATTGCCACCATGCTTATTTAACTTATATGCTGAGTACACCATGTGAAATGCCAGACTGGAATCAAGATTGTCAGGAAAAATATCCAACAATCTCAGATATGCAGATATTACCACTCTAATGGCAGAAAGTGAAGAGGAATTAAAGAGCCTCTTGATGAGGGTGAAAGAGGAGAATGAAAAAGTTGGCTTAAAACTCAACATTCAAAAAACTAAGACCATGGCATCTGGCTCCATCACTTCTTGGCAAATAGAAGAGGAAAGAGTGGAAGCAGTGACAGATTTTATTTTCTTAGGCTCCAAAATCACTGCAGACAGTGACTGTAGTCATGAAATTAAAAGATGCTTGTTTCTTGGGAAAAAATCTATGATAAACCTAGATAGCATATTAAAAGTCAGAGATATCACTTTGCCTACAAAGGTCTGTATAGCCAAAGCTATGGTTTTTCCAGTAGTTGTATGGATGTGAGAGCTGTACCATAAAGAAGGCTGAGAACTGAAGAACTGATGCTTTTGAATTGTGGTTCTAGAGAAGACTCCTGAGCATCCCTTGAACTGAAAGATCAAACCTGCTAAGTTGCTTCAGTCGTGTCCAACTCTGTGCCACCCCAGAGATAGCAGCCCACCAGGCTCCCCCGTTCCTGGGATTCTCCAGGCAAGAACACTGGAGTGGGTTGCCATTTCCTTCTCCAATGCATGAAAGGGAAAAGTGAAAGTGAAGTCGCTCAGTCGTGTCTGATTCCTAACAACCCCATGGACTGCAGCCCACCAGGCTCCTCTGTCCATGGGATTTGCCAGGCAAGAGTACTGGAGTGGGGTGCCATTGCCTTCTCCAAAGATAAAACCTAGAGGAAATCGATCCCGAACATTCACTGGAAGGACTGATGCTGAAGCTGAAGCTCCAATAATTTAGCCACCTGAAGCAAAAAGCTGACTCATTGGAAAAGATCCTGATGCTGGGAAAGACTAAAGGAAAAGGAAGAGATGGTTAGATAGCATCACTGACCCAATGGACATAAATTTTCACAAACTCCAAGAGATAGTGGAGGACAGAGCAACCTGGTGTGCTGCAGTCCATGAGGCTGCAAAGAGTCGGATCCATCTTAATGACTGAACAACAACAACATGATCAAGTGGGATTCATCCCAGGGATGCAAGGAGTTTCCAGTATCCACTAATCAACAAATGTGATACACCACATCAACAAATTGAAAAGCAAAAATGATATGATCATCTCAGTAGATGCAGTAAAAGCTTTTGACATAATTCAGCATCAATTTATGATAAAAACTCTCCAGAAAGTGGGCATAGAGGGAACTTACATCAATATAATAAAGGCCATATATGACAAACCTACAGCTAACATCCTACTCAATGGTAAAAAGCTGAAAGCACTTCCTCTAAGACCAGGAGCAAGAACAAGATGTCCACTCTTGGCACATTTATTCAACATAGTTTTGGAAGTCCTAGCTATAGTGATCCGAGAAGAAAAAGAAGTAAAGGGAATCCTTTGAAAAGAAGTTAAACTGTCACTGTTTGTAAATGACATGATACTATATACAGAAGATTCTAAAGATCTACCAGAAATAAAATAAAATAAAATAAAGATCTACCAGAAAACTACTAGAGCTCATCAATGAAAATGGTAAAGTTGTAAGTTACAAAGTTAATACACAGAAACTTGTTGCATTTCTCTACACTAACAATGAAAGATCATAAAGAGAAATTCAAGAAACAACTCCATTTACCATCACATCAAAAAGAATAAAATACCTAGGAATAAACTTAACTAAAGAGACAAAAGACCTGTACTCCAAAAACTATAAGATGCTGATGAAATAAATCAAAGAAGACACAAACAAATGGAAAGATATACCACGTTTGTGGACTGGAAAAGTCAATATTATCAAAATGCTATACCATCCAAGGCAATCTGCAGATTTAATGCAGTCCCTAAAAATTACCAATGGCATTTTTTTATAGAACTAGAACAAAAAAATCTGAAAATTTTATGGAGATACAAAAGACCCTGAATAGCCAAATCAATTTTGAGAAAGCAAAACAGAGCTGGAAGAATCAGGCTCCCTGACTTCAGACCATACTACAAAGTTACAGTCATCAAAACAGTATGGTATTTACTCAAAAATAGAAATATAGATCAATGGAACAGGATAGAAAACCCAGAAATAAACCCATCATACCTATGGTGAATTAAGCTATGAAAAGGAGTCAAGACTACACAATGTTGGAAAGACAGTCTCTTCAACAAATGGTGCTGGGAAAACTAGACAGGTACAAGTGAAAAAAAAAAAAAAAGAAACTAGATTATTCTTTAACACAGTACAGAAAAATAAACTCAAATGGATTAAAGACCTAAATGTGAAACCAGACACTATAAAACTCCTAAAGGAAAAAAAAGGCAGAATATTCTCTGACATAAATCACAGCAATACCTTTTAAAAAAAAAAAAATCTGTGTCCTAGAATAATGGAAATAAAAGTAAAAATAAACAAATGGGACCTACTTAAACTCAAAAATGTTTGCAAACCAAAGGAAACAATATACAAAATGAAAAGACAACCCACAGGTTGGGAGAAAATATTTGCAAATGATGTGATGGACAAGGGATTAGTCTCCAAAATTTATTAATACAAACAGCTCATGATGCTTAACAGCATCAAAACAAACAACCCACTCAAAAAATGGGCAAAGACCTAAATAGACATTTCTTTGAAGAATACATACAGATGGCCAAGAGGCACATGAAAAGATGTTCAACATTGCTAATTATTAGAGAAATGCAAAATCAAAACTATAATGAGATACTACCTCATACCAGTCAGAATGGCTATTATCAAAAAATCCACAAACAATAAATGCTAAAAAGGGTGGAGAGAGAAGGGAACCTTCCTACACCACTGGTGGGAATGTAAATTGGTACAGTTCTATGGAGAACATACGAAGGTTCCTTCAAAAACTAAAAATAGAGCTACCACATGACCCTACAAGCCCACTCATGGGTATATATCTGGAGGAAAACATGATCTGAAAGGATACATGCAGCCCAATGTTCATTGGAGCACTGTTTACAACAGCCCAAACATGGAAGTAACCTAAATGTCCATCAGCAGAGAAATGGATAAAGAAGATGTGATACACACATACAACGGAATATTACTCAGCCGTTAAAGAGAATGAAATAATGCCATTTGCAGCAACATGGATGAAACGAGGGATTGTCATATTGAATAAAATTAGTCAGACAGAGAAGGAGAAATATCATATAACATCCCCTATATGTGGAATCTGTAGCCTACCATGCTCCTCTGTCCATGGATACTCTTGCCTGGAAAATCATGGGGTCACTAAGAGTCGGACACGACTGAGCGACTTCACTTTCACTTTTCCCTTTCATGCATTGGAGAAGGAACTGGCAACCCACTCCAGTGTTCTTGCCTGGAGAATCTCAGGGACGGGGGAGCCTGGTGGGCTGCTGTCTACGGGGTCGCACAGAGTCGGACACGACTGAAGCAACTTAGCAGCAGCAGTAGCAGCAGCATATGTGGAATCTAAAAAGAAATGCTACAATTGAACTTACAAAACAAAAAGAGACTCAGAGTTAGAGAATGAACTTACGGTTGTCTGTACACACTGCTATATCTAAAATGAATAACCCACCAGGACCTACTACTGTACGGCACATGAAACTGCTCAGTGTCATGCAGCAGCCTGGATGGGAAGGGAGTAGGGGAAAATGAATAAATGTGTATGTATGATTGAGTCCCTTCCCTGTTCATCTGAAACTGTCACACAACATTGTTAATCAGCTATACTCCAACATAAAATGAAAAGTTTAAAAAAAAAAAAAAAGGATTTGGGGGAAAAAAAAAATGTAGCCCTCCCGGTACAGCCTCCCCACCCCACATTGCTTTATCTCCCCTCTCCACAGAAGTAATCACAGCCTGAATTTCACATTACTCAGTCCTTTGCTTCACTTTATGGCTTGGCACACGTGTAATTCTAAACAACAGAGTGTTTGATTTCTAAATTAACTTATTCAACGCCTCTCTCCCCACTTAACTCTGAGAAGAGGAATTGTGTAGTTTCTGGTCTCTGGTCTGTTCTAGCTTCAAGCATGGCCTTTAGCACATAGCAGGGACTTAGATGTTTACAGATTTTATGTCTATTCTTATTAAAAAAAAAAATGCTTACCAGTCTCATTGCTGTACGGCAGAAACCAACACAGCATTGTAAAGCAATTATCCTTCGACTGAGAATAAATTTAAAAGAAAAAAAGCTTACCAGTCTCACTACCAAAATTTGTGTTTTAAAATTTTAGGGCAGCAATCACCCAGTGTACAGTATCCTGGCTTCTATCATGCTAAGGTTACTGAGAGTGGTTCCAAGAGCACTTTAGCAGGTAGCCCTCCCCTCCCCCACCCCCAGCTGGCCCCACCGCTTGGCAGGTGGTGAGCTGGGATTTTTGCCTCAGGGGAAGGTTGGGTTGCTGGGTGGAAACTGAAGCTGGGTGGAAATCTGAAGCTGCTGGAAGCCTAGCAGTCCTCAAGTGAAAGCCCAAACACTTTAAATCTTGCAGGGAATGGGCACAGGGGGCTCCCCAAGGAAGGGAACGTCTGAAAAGATTTAAAGGAAGTACTCTTCAAGACAGAAGAGACATGGATATTGTTTTAGGGCCCAGGAAGGAGACAGGATTCACCTGAAGAGGCTGGGCCAGAGCAGTGAGCCGGCCATGTGCTTCCAGGAACTGCAAGCATTGACATCACCTGCATCAGCTGCTTGCAACTTTTTCCTTCTGTTCCGGGCACCAGAGGAGAAGGCAATGGCACCCCACTCCAGTACTCTTGCCTGGAAAATCCCATGGACGCAGGAGCCTGGAAGGCTGCAGTCCATGGGGTCGCCGAGGGTTGGGCACGACTGAGCGAATTCACTTTCACTTTTCACTTTCATGCATTGGAGAAGGAAATGACAACCCACTCCAGTGTTCTTGCCTGGAGAATCCCAGGGACGGGGGAGCCTGGTGGGCTGCCGTCTATGGGGTCGCACAGAGTCGGACACGACTGAAGTGACTTAGCAGCAGCAGCTGGGCACCAGGTAATTCTTCTGAATTTCTTTCCAGCTCTGGGCAGCGCCAGGGACCCAGCAACCCAGGCTTGGATCGCACCAAGGGCACCGCTGAGAGGAGGTGAGTAGGGCAGCTTTTGCGTTGTCAGTGCAGCCAGGCGACTCACCCTGGAGATGCGTCTGCAGAGCAAGGACACCTTTTACTTAGCTTGTAAATCTATTTGGAATGGCTGAGTAGAGATTCTGATGGGGAGTATGAGGTTGCTGGAGGTACCAGGGCATCTCAGTATCACTACTATTGGCTTCAGATTTCATTTAATTAAAGCAGATGAAATAAAACAACATTTTATGTGTGTAAATTCAGAGTTCTCTACCCTATCTTTGGCACCTCCTGATATCTATCCAAGTTCCTAGTAGATACTCAATAAGCGTTGAATGAGTTGGTGAATTCTTAATAGAGCTGTTACTCATTTATATTCCTTTATCTTTTAGGCATGTGCTTTAAAAACAGTATAAACAAAAATCTCTATAATAAAAGGCTACGTGTAAAGTTTTTTTTATTTTTTTAAATTCTCCTCCTGGCATCAGTAATTACTGCAGACTAGGTGCTGTTTTTTGTTTGTTTGGGGGTTTTTTGTTTGTTTTTATTACAATAGTTATTTTACAATGCTGTGTTAGTTTTTGCTGTACAACAACGTGAATCAGCTCTATGTATACATATATCCCCTCCCTCTTGGGCCTCGCTCTGCTAGGTGCTGTTGATCCATTTAACTCCACAAGAATCCTATGAGCTACAGTTACTATTGTTATTTCCATTTTACAGACAAAGCTGAGGCACATAAAGATTAAGCCTCTTGCCACAGGCCACACATGAGTAAAAGCAGTTAGGATCTGATCCCAGGCAGTCCAGTCCCACAGGTTCCTGGAACTCTGCGGTACGTCATCCTTAAAATGGCAATGGCAGTGATAACTGTCCTGAGCCTACCACTACCGCTCCGGGGACATAGTAAATGTGAAAGTGCTTTGTAACCTGCGCAACGTGGCATTGTCGTACATTAATTTCAGTTACTTACAAGTGTAACAGAGCCCTTTCTCTCGTTTTAACTTTTTGCGATGTGGCCAGTTTTATTTTGTGTCATTGGCTCCTCCTCCTTTTGTCTTTATGTTTGAGAAACGGAACGTTTCTAACTCAGGTTAAGTTTGACTGCTCGGTTCCTCGGCATGTTCCTCTGAAACGTCTCCTAAGTCGAAATGGCGTAAATCAAAGAAGCGATCCTCTCGCTACACATCTTGCTAATGGAGGCACAGAGTAAACTGAGATAAAGCATAAGCGCTCATAGACACAGTTCGAAATCATGGTGGCTTGTGGAGGGAAGGGATGGTTAAGAGAGTTTGGGTTAGACATGTACACATTGTTATATTTAAAATGGATAACCAGGACTTCCCTGGTGGTCCAGTGGTTAAGAATCTGCCTGCCAATGCAGGGGACATGGGTTTGATCCCTGGTAAGGGAAGATTCCGCACGCTGCAGAGCAGCTAAGCCTATGAGCCACAGCTGCTGAAGCCTGCGCACTCTAGAGCCCGTGCTCTGCCACAAGTGAGAAGCCCCAACTAGAGTGTAGCCCCTGCAGCAACAGACCCCCAATGCAGCCAAAAATAAATGAATTTTAAAAAATTTAAAAATTTAAATACATAACCAACAAGGACATACTGTTTAGCACAGGGTAATCTGCTCAATGTTATGTGGTAGCCTAGATGGGAGGGGAATCTGGGGGAGAATGGATTCATGTATATGTATGGCTGGGTCACGGTGCTGTGGACCTGAAACTATCACAGCGTGCTCCAATATAAAATAAAAAGTTTAAACAAAAATAAAACAGACAGAAGGGATACAGCGGCTTGATGCTGAGATGAGGAGTGTGGCTCCCTGGGAAGGAGCCTGGCACTGCCACTCAGCTTGGGTCGGGGGAGGGGGGGTGCGGTACATGATGTTTCTACAAAGTCCTGCAAAACAAACACTGAATGCTACTCTCAATTTTTGACTTTTTTTTTGTAAAAGCAAAAATCCTCTTTGGATTTGTTACCAAAACAAGTACTAGGTCTTTAGGTCTTTCCTGAAATCAAAGGGGCATAAAGGAACCCAGAATAAGTTGAAATTCTGAAAAGCGGGGGATAACTGTATGTCAAATCCATTTGACATAGTTTTGTTATCACTTTTCTTTTGTGATATGAGAAGACTAAGTGTAACGATAAGTATTCTATTATATTCTTTAAAAAAATTATATATGTACGTGTGTATGTCTCTGTGCTGAGTCTTCATCGCTGCACACGGGCTTCTCACTGCAGTGGCCTCTCTCGTTGCAGAGCACGGGTTCTAGGTGGGTGGGTTCAGTGGCTGTGGCACATGCAATCCCTCTGGACCAGGGATCAAAGCCATGTCCCCTGCACTGGCCAGCATGACTCTCAACACTAGACTTGCCAGGGAAGCCCAGACTCTATCATATTCTGAAAGAACTGCCACAAGGGCTAAAATGACCAGACGAAAGAAGAAGAAAAACGACCAACTTGAACTTTCCACTATGATTCTCAGTTTCCTGGGCTCTTCACACCTAAGTACGTACTAGCAACCTAAGAGGCAACCTATTTTGCCTTCGTGCTTAATTGCTCAGTCGTGTCTGACTCTTTGCGTGTCTGACTCTTTGCATGCCTGACTCTTTGCGTGTCTCAGTCGTGTCTGACTCATGGGCTGTGGCCCACCAGGCTCCTCTGTCCATGGGGTTCTCCAGGCAAGAATACTGGAGTGCGTAGCCATTTCCATCTCCGGGGGATCTTCCCAACCCAGGGATTGAACCCGGCTCTCCTGCACTGCAGGTGGAGTCTCTACCATCTGAGCTACCAGGGAAGCCATAGAGTTAGTGTATTTCTTGACCATATAATTTTTGCTTTCAAAACGCAATGGACTTATTTTGTACGCTGTCTGTTTTTAACTGGTAGGGATATATTAGACTAAACTAGTACTAAGCTTTCACTTCCCCTCTACCTTTTCTTCAAACATCACAATCATGTATATAAAAGATGGTCCTCTACAATTCCAAACGAACCCAAGAGTTCTGTGTTCCCAGCACCATCTTCTTTCTACAACTTCAGTAATGGGGTAAATTAGAAACTTGCAGAATCAGGGATGCCCACCTCCAGAGGAGAGAGAGAGTGAGTACATATTTTTAAGAACTATCCCAAGGACTTCCCTGGTGGTCCAGTGGCTAACACACTGCACTCTCAGTGCAGGAAGCCCAGGTTCGATCCCTGGTCAGGGAACTAGATCCCATATGCTGCAACTAAAGATCCCACCTGCCACAACTAAGACTCAACACAGCCAAAAACAAAAGAGCCATCACATATAATTCTGCTCAATCAAATTTAGGAAACACCTCTTAGCTTTAGAGTGTGGGCCAACTCCTGATTCTGGACTCAAAGGATCTAGCTCATTCTCCATCTGGCATCAATTTACTTAAGTTTGTCAAGAGTAATTCAATATACTTGTAAAGTGGCACTCATAATACCCCAAGCTGCCCAAGGAGCTTGTTGCTACAAAGCCTAGTCTCCTCACTCAGGAATTAGGAATAATCTGGACTGCATTTTGAATGGATCACCCAATACTGATTCTATCAAGTCCCCATCCCTATTTTTCCCAATCCAGCCAGAGCTTTAAACCTCAGCCTTTATCACAGGGCCTCTCATATTCCTGCTATTCTACATATCCCCTAACGTGGACCAATTTATTCCTCCCTTCCCCACAATTGACCTCTCCACTGTTCTCTCTAGAACTCCTGGCTTGTAATCAGCAGACTTTCTTTTTTTTTTAAATTTTTTATTGGAGTATAGCTGCTTTACAATGTTGTGTTAGTTTCTGCTGTTCAGCAAAATGAATCAGTTATATATATATATATACACACACACACATATCCATTTCTTTTTTAGATTTCCTTCCCATTTAGGTCACCACAGATCATTGAGCAGACTTTCCTGTGCTATACAGTAGCTTCTGATTAAGTTTATTTAGCCACGCTGAGCATGTGGGATCTAGTTCCCTGACCAGGGATTGAACCTATGTCCCCTGCACTGGGAGCATCGTGTCTTAGCCACTGGACCACCAGGGAAGTCCCCTGGACCAAGTGAAAAAGCAAGGTGGGTGCACACAAAAAGCAGACACACACACTTCCAAATACATTTATATGCTTATATTCATAGACTATTCCTGGTAAAATTTACAAGTACTGATAGTGACTTACTTGAGACAGGGATAAGAGAGAATTGTTTGTGGTTGTTTTTCTCTACAGTTTGGAGTTTTTAAAAAAGTATGCGTTTATCATCTTCTCCGGGGGAAAAAATTGCCTACATTTTTTAAGCACATGGCTCTAAGTCTAAAGCACTGAGTCAGTGAAGGAGCAATGTCTGATCTTCTTGCCTTTGGGCAAGTCATTTAATCCTGCTGAGATTTTCCATCACCTACAACATGGTTACAATGATACACAGCCCTCAGGATTAAGTAAGGTCACTCTGTGGACGTGCCAAATCACACGAGTAGGGAACACAGCCGGTATCAAACGAATGCTCAGTAGCCTCCATTTCTGTTCCTGCAACCATAGGTAGTGCCCTGGGAACATCATCTATTGCGGCTTGGGTTTCCTTTCTTATGCCAGGAAAGTTGCTGTGAATGCCATAGCTATTTAAATCAACTGACCTTTCCAGTTAAGGTTCCAGACAACCTCTATCTTAGGCTGGAGATGACTAAAGCTGCTGATGATGGAGGCAACTGGTGGTGTATTGGGAGGTGTGGCAGGGGTGGGACTGAGCCTTCCTCGGACCCTATGACCTACTGGCTCTCATGCTCTACAAATTTCTCTTGTTAGAGATACCTGCCAGCCGCACACTGTAATCTCTGAGAAGACAGAAATAGCAAGGCTCATGGTTCCAACTCCCATTCTTTGGGAATGGGGCTTGGGCCTGAAGTTTTTTTCTATCTTTGCCAGCATTTTAATTCCCTTTATTGCCTTGGCCGCCTCCAGCCTTCTCCTGAGGGTGATGGAGCTTTGTCAAAGCAGCACGGTTGGGCTGGCAGGCCTTCCAGAGGACACCAACTAGAGTAACACGCAAGAACATTGTCTCCTTAAGAAGCACCATCAGGGTATCACTGTCTCACCTTGTTTGTTCAAGCCACGTGACCTCACTAGCAAAGTCATGTGCTGTAAGCACCTCCTACCCCAATTTCCATCAGCTCCACGTATTCCGGTCTTCATCATATAATCTAAACAAAAGCAATGAGCTTGCTGACTGCAGACAGTAAAATCACTCCACACACACTACCACAGCTGTTATAAAACTCTTCCTGGAATTAAGCCAAACTTGCCCAGGGTTCAACAGCTGCTATGGTTTCCACAAAGTTTTACACAAATACCTTTATAGTATGAGAAGCAGCTTATATAGAGCTTCATTCGAACCTCAGGGCTTTCACTTATAAAAAGGTTTTACAAAGGGTTAATTTTATATGTCAACTAGGCTGGCCCATGGTGCCTACCCATGGTTTCTGTTTCTGCGAAGGCATTTTTGTGTTATATCTTTTTCTTTTTTAAAATCTTGGCTGTGCTGGATCTTCACTGGGGTGCGCGGGCTTTCTTAGAGGACGGGCTCTAGAGCTCTAGGGCTCAGTAGCCCCGAGGCATGTGGGATCTTAGTTCCTGACCAGGGATAGAACCCACATCCTCTGCATCGCAGGGCAGATTTTTAATCACTGGACCACCAAGGAAGTCCCTCTGTGAAGGTGTTTTTGGATGAGGTTAACATTTAAACTGATGGACTTTGGGAATTTCCTGGCAGTTCAGCAATTGGGACTCTGTATGGCCACTTCAAGGGACACAGGTTTGATTCCTGGTTGGGGAACTAAGATCCTACAGGTCTCAGGGCATGGCCAAATAAAATTAAATAAATTGATGGACTTTGAGAAACAATGTGGATGGGCCTCATCTAATCTGTTGAAGAACTTAGTGAAAAAAAGAGTGATTCTCCCTGAGCAAGAAGGGATTCCGTTGCGACTCAAACTGCAACTCTTCTCTGAATCTCTGCCTCTTTTGTATGTGCCAAGCCTCTGCAATTGCCTGAGCCAATTCCTTAAAATAAACCTCTCTCTCTCCCTCTCTTTCCCTGTCTCTTTCTCTATCTCACCTCATATATATATTTATTTATAGATAAGCATATATATATTTACAAGTTTTGTCCTAGGAGAAAATAGAACCTAATTAGTTTTTACCAGCATCTTTACCAAGGTAAAAAAAAAAAAAAGCACACATTGAAAAAAACTAGAAAAAATATGTTAAATGTTAAAATTAAATACTAGAACTATGGTTGATTTTCCTACATTTAAAAATGTTTAGTAAGGTGAGAATGTATTACATTATGATGAAAACGTTTAAAATTAATTTCTTAATAGGGAACTTTATGTTATAAAATGATAGAGTTTTTAAGTAAAACAAAATAAAAAGAGTGTGTTTGCTATGCAAATATAGCTTCAAATCAACTAGCCCAGGGCTCTCTTTCAACCAGATGCTGCCACTAAGGCCCTCTGGGAACCCAGCTCAGAGAGTGGGGCTGCCCATCTCCCCAGATTCAGATGTGACCAACAGTCTATGAAGGCCAGCTTCATGCAAAGCTTGATCTGGGTGCACGTGCTCTCAGCGGGCATTCATCTGATTCTCACAGCTCCTCTAGGTGTGCTCAGTGGCTTCAGTTGCATCTGACTCTTTGTGACCCCATGGACTGTAGCCCACCAGGCTCTTCTGTCCATGGGATTATCCTGGCAAGAATTCTGGAGTGGGTGGCCACTTCCTGCTCTAGGTGACAGGTACACTATTCTCGCTTAGCAGATGAAGACACTGAGGTTCCAAGAAATGATGTGATTTGCTTAAGAGGCAGTTAAGAGGCAGAGCCAGGATTTGAAACCTAGTTTCCTAACTCCAGTCCCTATCATGGTTACCTTTGCTGAAATCCCAGATGATGTGAGAGAGGGCAGTACCCAGAGTCTGGTTTATTCTATATCAGCTTTTGTATTGGAGCAGGTATCACATGAAAAAAAAAATGCTTATTATCAAACTTTTGGGTATCAGTTCCAGGAATTGAGCCACTGCCCATTTTCTGGCCTTTTATAGTTGGCCTCGGAACTGTCATGGCACTGGTGGGTGTGCCATTTAGCTTGTTGTTCAGTCGCTAAGAGCTGTCTGACTCTTTGCAGCCCCATGGACTATATCATGCCAGGCTTCCCTGACCTTCACTATCTCCCAGAGTTTGCTCATATTCATGTCCATTGACTTGGTGATGCTATCTAACCATCTCATCCTCTGATGCCCTCTTCTCCTTTTGCCTTCACTACTTCCCAGCATCAGGGTCTTTTCCAAAGAGTTGGCTTTTCAAATCAGGTGGCCAAAGTATTGGAGCTTCAGCTTTAACATCAGTCCTTCCAGTGAATATTCAGGGTTGATTTCCTTTAGGATTGACTGGTTTGATCACCTTGCAGTCCAAGGGACTCTCAAGAGTCTTCTTCAGCACCACAAGTCAAAAACATCAATTCTTTGGCATTCAGCCTTCTTGATGGTCCAACTCTCACATTTATACATGAAAAAACAATAGCTTTGACTAGGAAGCCCTTTGTTAGCAAAGGGATATCTTTGCTTTTTAATATGCTATCTAGGTTTGTCATAGATTTTCTTCGAAGGAGCAAGCATCTTATAATTTCATGGCTGCAGTCACCATCTGCAGTGATTTTGGAGCCCAAGAATATAAAGTCTGTCACTGCTTCCACTTTCTCCCCTTCTATTTGCCAGGAAGTGAGGGGACGATCTCGAATGTTGAGTTTTAAGTTTTAGTTTGTAAGTGTATAACAATGAACATATAATGAGCCTTAAGGTCCACTGGAAGTTGAACCTTGTGCCATCTTGGACTCAGTGTTTTATCATGTCCTATGGACATGACTGAGAGGCTTCACTTTCACTTTTCACTTTCATGCGCTGGAGAAGGAACTAGCAACCCACTCCAGTGTTCTTGCCTGGAGAATCCCAGGGATGGGGAAGCCTGCCATCTCTGGGGTCGCACAGAGTTGGACATGACTGAAGTGACTTGGCAGCAGCAGCAGCAGCATGGTTCTGTCATTCTTTTAAAGGTTGTGCCCTGCCCCCTTCCCTCCTGTTTCATGGAAATCCCATCAGGGGAGATTTGGCCCATCTGAAAGGACAAATATTGCCTTGGGGAACATAATCCATTTCCAGGGTGTGTGCTATTCTTTTCCCTTCTCCTAAGTTCTTTTTGGGGACTCCTGAAATGTCCCCATCCCTTGCCTGCTTTTGAAATAAGTGTTCAGGGAGCTGCCCAGGCAGGTTCAAACAAACAGCTGCCAAAGCCCCAGCCCTTCCCCTGCCACCCTTGCTGCTGCTGTGGGTAGAGTGGGATCTATGGCCGTAAACACTGGAGTCAAGTTGCAGACACTCAGCTTTCTGGCAGACTGTCCTGCCCTGTGTGTTTGCTTAGGGGGATTTGAAGCCCTGTGCAAGCCCCCTCCCTCCGTTCCATGTTTCTCTGAGTCTTTGAGGGCTGTGGCTCCGTCTGATTCCCGGTGTGTCTGGCACATGCTCTGGGCCTGGTGGTCCCAAGGGACCTTGGAGTGGAGGAGCAATTCTTTACATTTTCAAAACCAGACTTGGCTAAGGCCTTTCTGGCATCTCTATTCTTTCCCCAAAATGAACCTCTCTAGAGACCTGTGTGATTGTTAGATCACATTTGTCAGGAAGGGACCTGACTGTGGACTTGACCGAAAGAGGTTTATTTTTCTCAGATAAGAAATCAGTGGTGAGACTTCCATGCTGCTCCAGTGGCTAAGACTCTGCGCCCCCAATGCCAGGAGGCCCAGGTTTGATCCTTGGTCAGGGAACTAGATCCCACATACCACAACTAAGACCCAACACAGCTAAATAAATCAGTAATTTTTTTTTTTAAACAGAGAGAGAGAGAGAATATTCAACCTAACAAAGAAATATGTCTCTTAAAAAAAAATTTCAAAAGGAAGAAGTCAGAGGTAACTGCCCAGGCTATGCAGCAGTGCTAGGATCTAATCAAGGTACCAAACTCCTCAGAAGATGTTTTTGCTCCGCGATCCTTAGTATGTGGCTCTTCTCATAGTCTAAAGATGGCTTTTGCATCTCTCAGCATTACTGAGAAAGGATGCTGCCTTCTCTTTTTTGCTTGTAAATATGGGGCTTCCCAGGTGGTGCTAATGGTAAAGAACCCACCTGCCAATGAAGGAGACGTAAGAGATGCAGGTTCGATCCCTGGGTCAGTAAGATCCCCTGGAGTAGGAAAATGGCAACTCATTCCAGTACTCTTGCCTGGAGAATCCCATGGACAGAGGAGCCAGGTGGGCTATGGTCCATAGGGTTGCAAAGAGTCGGACACGACCGAAGCAACTTAGCACACCCATGAAAGCAATTATTTTAATTAAATGAATGATCCATAAACTCACTGGCCTTGTAAAAAAATTAGAACATTACAGAGAAGGCTAAAGGCATCCTTTCACCATTCCTTTTCCCAGTCCCTGGAAGTGAACATTGTTATCACTTTTTTCTTTTCCTTCAGAACTTTTCCTGCATATTTCATACATTTGTATATGCCCATGAAAAATGTGAAGCTTTTAAAAAATTTCATTTGTATCATATTGTGTGGATGGTCCTTCAACCTTTTTCTTCCCTTTCCAATTCAACTGTATATTTTGGCAATTTATTCTTTTATTACATGTAGCTTTCTCAAGTTGTCTTCTACTTTCTATTTCTAAACTGCTTCCTGATATTTCCTAATATGAATATATTACTCTAGCTTCTTTAGCCAGTCAATCCCCTATTAATTGACACATTGGTCATTTCCAATTTAGGATACTGAAGAAACAGCCACAGATCATTCTTATACACATGCCTCTTTTGTATATATAGATACCATAAAATGAAATTTCTGGGTTTTAGGAGGCAGGCGATTTAAATCTTTACAGGTATTACCAGGTAACCCTCCCCTCGCATGCAGACATAACCATATCTAAGAATGTGGTTTGTTCATCTTTAACTCCATTCTACCTTTAGGTCTAGCACAATCTAAGCTCAATAAATGCCTGCTGAATTGCACACTTCACCAAGATTTTATGTAGAGATGACCTGGTCAATTTGCTGTTTCTGAGGCCTCCCTTAGACTGGTTTTTGTTCTAAAAGTTCATCCCTGTTGAGTCTAATGTTCTCTCTCTGTCTCTCTGTGAGATCTTAGTTCCCCAGCCAGGGATCCAACCCATGCCCTTGCCAGAGAAAGCAGGAAGTCCTAACCACTGGACCACCAGGGAATTACCTCCTCTCTCTTTACTTTGGTTCTTTTCTATTTTGAAAATCCGGGGAGAACAAACCTAATTCCAGTTTCATGTGATCTGTGCAGCTTATATTAGACTGATGATTGCTGCTTTACCCCCATTTCCATCCCATTTAAAAATTTTCAGGGTTTTTGTGAAGATAAATGAGATAATCTTTGTGAAAGTAGTCTGAGTTCTTTTCAAGGGTAGAATGCAATATGGCAACAACATGTCCCCAGTTTTTGAGAACAGGATTCATTTCTATCTTATGAACTCTTATTTCATGCCATTTAAAGTTTTAATTATGTAGTATTTTCATAGGGCTCAAAAATTTACAAAAGGTATATACTGAAAAGTCTTGTTCCCATTCTTATTCCCCATCCTTTTAGTTCCTGACTCCTCTTTCCAGGTCCCCACATAACAACTTTAATTCATTTTTGGGTAGCATTCCATAACTTCCTTATTTAAACACTTACGGATACTTAAATAAATTTTTGTGTTTCCTCACTCTGCCCCCCACCCCTATTCCTCACTTCTTTCTATTCACATTATATCTTTCTTTAAATTAATTTTTATTGGAATATAGTTGCTTTACCGTGTTGCATTAGTTTCTGCTATATAGCAAAGTGAACCAGCTATATGTATACATATAGTCCCTCTTTTTTGGATTTCCTTCCCATTTAGGTCCCTGCACACATTATATCTTGATATTTCTAAATGAAAACACATAGTGCTTCCCAATGATTACTTCTGACTTTTTCTATTAATAGAAATTTAAAACAGTATATGGAAAATTTAATCTTTCAAATAACCTCCATCAAGCCTCAACAATCAACCCTGGGATTTCTTTGGAAGGAATGATGCTAAAGCTGAAGCTCCAATACTTTGGCCACCTCATGCGAAGAGTTGACTCATTGGAAAAGACTCTGATGCTGGGAGGGATTGGGGGCAGGAGGAGAAGGGGACGACCGAGGATAAGATGGCTGGATGACATCACTGACTCGATGGATGTGAGTCTGAGTGAACTCTGGGAGATGGTGATGGACAGGGAAGCCTGGTGTGCTGCGATTCATGGGGTCGCAAAGAGTCGGACACGACTGAGCGACTGAACTGAACTGAACAGCCAATTTTTAAACCTATTCTTCTTTTAAAATTTTTGTTGTAGAATCTTAAAGCATATCATATTTCTATATTCATCTTTCTTATTTTTAATGGATATACAAATACTCTGATATAAAGATATGTACCACAATTTATTTTAGCAGTCCTTCATCAGTGGATATATGTTTCCGCAGTATAATTCTTTTTACTAAATGGAATTATATCTATATGTGTACATATGTGTATGTGTGCGTGTATGCTCAATCGCTCAGTTGTGTCTGACTCTTTGCAACCCTGTGGACTGTAGCCTGCCAGGCTCCTCTGTCTATGGAATTTTCCAGGCAAGAATACTTGAGCGGGTTGCCATTTCCTACTTCAGGGGATCTTCTCGACCCAGAGACCAAACCCAAGTCTCCTGCCTCTCTTGCATTGGCAGGCAGATTCTTTACCACTGAGCTACCTGGGAAGCCTGTGTGTGTATGTGTACAGACAGATACAGATAAACACAAACATACACATGTGGTATACTATTTTTTATTATTTAAAATTTTCACATAAACAAATTCACTACTTAGAAAAGGAAAATATCTACCAAACCATGGTTTCAATTTGGAGTTAATAAAATGGAATCACTGTAGAACCTGAACAGCAACTGTGGAGCTTCTGATCTGCTCTTCTCAAAATGCTGTAGAATCTTTGATATTAAGTACCTGCCCATATCAACACTCTTCTCACAATTTCATCATTAAGAAAGCTATGGATTTCCTGCATTTTATCTGCTCTTTTTTCTCTGCAAGGCCTTTCTCAACTTACCCAGACTTTGTTCAGTTTCTCAACCCCAGCACTACTGACATATCAGACTGGATCCACCCCCACCTTTTTTTTTTTTTTGCTTGAGGGGACTGTTCTGTGCACGGCAGGGTGTTTAGCATCATCCCTGGTCTCTACCCACTAGATGCCAGTGACACTTCCCACCCCTCTCCATTCTGACAATCAAAAATGTTCCCAGACATTGCCAAATGTCCTCTGGGGAGCAATTTCCTATTGCTTCAGACTTACAGCAAAGGGGGGAAAGCTGGACAAGATGGCCAGCGGTAGACATGGAAACCCTTCATGCTCTACTAGCTGATGGCCAAGTATGAACAAGCAAACTGAATTATGCTTCTGCTCATTTTCCATTCAGAGCCAATTACTTGTTTATTTAATAAAAAGTTCTAACTTACTAGTTTAAACAAGGCTTGAGAATCTTAGTAGAAGCAGAAGGCTAATAAATGAATTTGGTAATTCCCCTTTCAAGCCAATGACCTTGGTTAATATTTCTTAGCAGTGACAGGTCTTAAGTACTGTTTATTTTTTTACCTCTGGAAAGTCATATTTTATGTATTTATTTTGTGATTTAATGTTGTGTTTTCGATTAAATGTCTCAAAGTGAATTCTATGGAGTTGAAACATGTTTCATAGGTGACTTGAATTTAGATCCAAGTCTTGATTAATTTCCATACCAAAAGTTCTGTGTTTTGGTCTAGGTTGGCTCACAAGGTGTGTTTTCAGTTTTAGAATTGGAAATTGATCTCAGATGAGAAAATGGAAGAGGAGTGTGCAGTCTCTTTTATCTTTCTTTTTGAGAAAAAACTTGTCTTCTTTACAGAGGGAAGAATGGAACCAAACTTTCCCAACCTAGGCTATAAACATCCTCTCAGGTGCTTAGGAACCTAGCTATCCAGGGTTTGTTCGTGTTCCTACTCTTCTGAGATTCTGCGCCTCCTGAGCCAGAATGGTCTATCCATTCTCTTTGCTCTGACAGTGTTTTAAAACTCTGCTGAGGACTTTCCTGGTAGTACAGTGGATAGGAATCCATCTGCCAAGTCAGGGGACATGGGTTCAGTCCCTGGTCTGGGAAGATCCCACATGCCACAAAGCAACCAAGCCTGAGAGCCACAACTAGGGAAGCCCGAGTACCTAGAATCTGTACTCTGAAACGAGAAGCTGCCCCAACGGGAAGCCTGCTCACAGCAACTAGAGAAAGCCGGTACACACCAACAAGGATCCAGTGCAGCCAAAAAAAAAAGAACCCTGCCTGACAACATGGTGACGTGTGGACACGTTCCTTTTTTTTTTTTTAATGAAACTGTGTGACTTTATTTCTTTACTTATTTAGTGTTTGGCAGTGCTTCAAGCGGAGAAGGCAATGGCACCCCACTCCAGTACTCTTGCCTGGAAAATCCCATGGGCAGAGGAGCCTGGTAGGCTGCAGCCCATGGGGTCACGAAGAGTCGGACACGACTGAGCGACTTCACTTTCCCTTTTCACTTTCATGCATTGGAGAAGGCAGTGGCAACCCACTCCAGTGTTCTTGCCTGGAGAATCCCAGGGATGGGAGAGCCTGGTGGGCTGGCGTCTATGGGGTCGCACAGAGTCGGACACGACTGAAGTGACTTAGTAGTAGCAGTAGTAGTGCTTCAAGATTAGCAGTATCTCAGTTCCTCAGAGACTGAACCTGGGTCACAGCAGTGAAAGCACTGAATCCTAATTACTAGATCACCAGGGAATTCTCCACATGGCCCCTCTCTATTTATTTATTTTTAAGAGTTTATGAATTTTATATCAACACACACCTGAAGAATATGAGTGGGAATGGATCTCAAAGATGAAAGCCATTAAAAACTGCAAGAGGCCAGATAGAACAATATGGCACATGGCCCCTCCTCCATTTTACTGTGAGCAGCTTAAGGGCATGAACTCATTAATTTCTATCCCTGAAATCTCCAGTATCCATTATCTTACGTGGCAAGGAACCCTGCCAAGCTTCTCTGTCCAATTTTTCCAGGGAGGAATACTGGAGCAGGTTGCCAGTTCCTACTCCAGGGGCTCTTTCGAACCCAGGGACTGAATTCACGTCTCTTGCATTTCCTGCATTGGCAGGCAGAGTCTTTGCCATTTGGGAAGCATCTGAGTCTCTTATCTGCCATATATTTTATGCATAATCTTATCTGATATTTACTTTGCAAAGTGTATTCTTATATCCATTTTTCAGATGAATTAGAAAGCTGAAGCTCAAAGAGGTTGAGAAACTTACTCAAGGTTACCCAACTCAGAAGCGGGCATGCTCGAATACAAACTCAGAGGTCTGATTTCTACATATGTGTTCTTTCCATGTGTCATTTCACTATGTGATGGAGGAGAATCTCTCGGGAAGCTCCTATGCGGAGTAAAAGCTTTAGTCAAAACATTCTTATTTTTTTCTCTACAGGACATTCAAAACCTTGGTAGTGTCTTAGATTTCTCCTTTACAGGAGAGAGTCCTTTCTGTTAGAGCTGGAAGGACATGTGTCTTCTGCCTAGAGAAGCAGTTTGTTCATAGTAAGACAGAGATCCATTGGAAGGGTCATCTGGGGTGGTAAGAACCCTCTGGCCTGTTCCAGCCTCATTTCCTCCCTGGCACTGCACAAGGAGGGTACAAGCGGTTTTGGACGCGTGCCTCTGAGACAAAGCCTGTGGAAAAAGCTGGGGTGGGGAAGATCTTGAGAACATCAAAGCCCTAATGAGGCCTTTCCATGCCTACTGCTCAGTGACTTCTTGAGCAATTCTTTTTGTAGTTTTTCCTACTTCTTTGCTCCTGGTCTATCTTGCATAGGGTAACTAGGTAACATTGTCCAAACTAAGACAATTTTGAAAGGAGAACAATATTAATAATAACTCTAGGATAACAGAATCTCCTGGGGAAACCAGTATGCAGGGTTTCTGTCTTTTTGGCTGTGCTGCATGACTCGTGGGAGCTTAGTTTCCCGGACCAGGAACCAACCTGCGTCCCCTGCACTGGGAGGCAGATTTCCAACCAGTGGCCCACCAGGGAAGTCCCCCTGGCTTCTCTGTTTCAGAAGTCTTATTTCCGTAACATTTCAGAAACCTTGCAGAGGTCAATGGCCTTGACGTCCTTGAACACAGGGAACACATGTGTACAGGTGAGATAGGACATATCATAAGGCAGAAAAAATTATGGCGCCTTTTCCAATCTGCATGACCTTGGATAAGCCACTCAGCCTCACTGAACTCAGTTTCCTCATGTACATAAAAGCAAATGGTATTCATCTCAGGGCAGCTTATACGGAATAAGTAAGAATATCACAGGTACTAAGTCTGCATACTAATCTCTTTCTCAGCTGGGCTGGGGACGCTTGCGGTTGTTGGGGTGGTGGTGGGAACCACTAAATATTTGGTTCCAAGGTCAGAGGATCTCTAGAAACCCTGAGAGATGATCTGAGTTTCAGGTTCCTGTGATCTGAGGATTCTTGGCCCACTATAAGTTAATGAAAGTGGGGCCCATTCATTTTTATTGGTTAAAGAATATCCGTCTACCAGTTGGGAATAAGAAGGGGAAAAAAGAAGAGAGAATAAAGCACTTCAAAACATACTTCCTGTACTGCCCTGCAAAGAGGGCAGAGAAGGGCTTGGGGGAGGATCTGACATGAGCCCACCCATGACAAAGTGGAGAGAAGATGAGAGGTCATCTTGGTTGCTGTGTTCACAGGTTCCATGTAAATAGGAACCAAATAAATATGAAGTGAAGGAAAGAGCTGAGATGCTAAGCTTAAGGCTGAAAACAACCTCAGTTTTGGCCTTTTACCTGTTTTCTTGGCCCTGGCAATAGGCTTGCAATCTCCTGACTGGACAATGATCCCTTAGGCATCCAAGCTCAGTGAGCATTTCCTAAGGCTAATTAGCATTTAGGAGAGAGTTGCTGTTAAGACAGCCTCTGCCTTAGGCTTCCTTGCTCTGAGAGGAGGTCGGTACCTGCTTGCCTGAGACCTACTAGCTTTGATTAGAAGGTAAGTTGAGCTGATGCTTTCTTGGTTGGTACTGACTTCATTAGTTGTCAGCTATAAGATAGGCCAGTGATAGGCCTTGTCTATACCCTGAGACTAAGTGAGAACACCCTGTAAATAATGGTCATGAATTCCATCCAGAGAGACAAGGACACAACTGACTCTAGTTACTGGGTTTCTGAACAGCACGCAGCACACAGCTGGGCCTGGACTGGCATGCATTCTCATCTTCCCTACCTTTGAGCTCCTTCTCAAGGCCTGGGGCTGTCTCTGTTTTCAGGAGCCCTCCAGGCTCCTCTGCTCTTTCAGTGCAATGAGCGTCAGATGTGCTCAACTGCTAGAAGGCACATGGCTGGGGTGCTGTTTCTGGCTTGGGCTGAACTCAGAAGTCCTAGAAAGAATATTTGTGACACTACTTCTCTTCTGAGAACTCATAATGCTCTGCCTGGCTGTTCCTGATACTCATTCAGACAATAGGCTTGTGGACCATGGCATCCACAGGGGGGCCAGGGCAGAAGGGTGATGGAAGTGGGGACACCAAAGCAGCTCTCTAGTGGCTGGTTCAGAGCAAACCACATCCTTGCCTGCTTCATTTATTTATTCATTTGTGCATTTATTTATTTTTTACTTATTTTTGGCCATGCCATGTGGCATGTGGGATCTTAGTTCCCCAACCAGGGATTGAACCCATGCACTGTGCAGTGGAAGCACAGATTTAAAAAAAATTTTTTTTAAGCAGGAGAAGGAATGATTTTTTATTACTAGCAGCAAGTAAGGAAAACACGTTTCCAAAGTAGAGTCTCCTTAACAGCAAAACTGGGCAAATTTTAAGCTAAAGGTACATGCATATTCATGAGGGGGCTTGAACAGAGAAGAATTCAGCAGAGAATTGGGGCAAAGATTGACAGAGTCCAAGCTTTAGTTGACTGAAGTCGGGAGGGTCAACATCATCATTCCATCCTCTACCTGGTAGGGGCCTTAGTTTCTGGTCTCAGGACTTAATGAAGCTCATGTTCTTGATGTCTCATTGCAGAAAGGATTCAGCGAGACAAAGTGATAGACAGGAAGTGGAGTTATTTAGAGAGAAACACCCTTCACAGACCGTGGGCCATCTCAGAAGGCGAGAGCGGCCTGAAGGGCAGATTCTTAACCACTGGGCCACTGGGGAAGTCCTGTGAATTCACTAAACAGCTGCACCTAGGAACTTCATGCACATAAGAGAACAAATCCGACTTAACATTCCTGCTTTCACGGATTTTATATTCTAGCAAGGGGGATACAGATAATAAATAATAAGCATATTAAATAAAGTGTTTAATGTTAGAAGATGTTAAATGCGATGAAAAAAGAAAAGAGCAGAGCAAAGGAGACCAGAAGTGCCGGCGGGGAGGATACAGTGTTAGGGAGGTCATTTTAGATGTCATTGAGAAAGAGATTTCAAAGACTTGAAGGAAGTGGTTAACTCAGCTCTTTTCTGACAGAAGAGTGATCAAGGTAGAGGTAACTTCTGGAGGAAAGGTGCAAAGATGGCAAGATGCCTGGCCTGTTCAAGGAGCCGCAAGGAAGCCAGAGTAGCTGGAGGGGAAAGAGCTAAGAAGAAGGCTTCAGGGAAGTGAGGAGTGTGGGGGAGGCACTGAAACAACAGGGCCTTGTATGCCGCTGTAAAGACCTTAGCTTCCACCTTAAATGAGATTGGAAGTCACTTTCAGAATTTTTGAGAAGTGGCATGATCTGACATTCAACAGGATCATTCTGGAAAGATGGTGGCGGCAGTGGAGGCATACTTTTGGGACATTTCTGAATCTCCCTGTAACAACAGACGGAGAAATGAGAATGAAAACTAAAAACCCTGGGGCAACATTTAGCTCAAAATTAGCTGACAAAGTGTCTTCACAAAAGAGATGGACAGAAACACATCAGCAAAAGCCATAAGACCTGCATGGTATCAGCTTCTCTGTGTCATGGTATCAGACAGGCAAATTTGAGATCATTTTGCAGGCAGGTGACTATGGGGCCTGAGGTCAGGTCCCGGGGCTGGAGCACACCAGTCCCTCTGAACTTTTGAAACTGCCCATTGCAGGCTCCTTTCCTGGACACAGTGCTATTTGAGGAGAAATAGCACTGGGGGTGGGTTCAAAATACAAAAAAATAGGACAAAAGAGATGCAGAAAGAAGCAAAAAGAAATGAAGATGACAAGGATTTGAGAGAACGTAACAAATATTTCAGATTGGCAAAAATTTTATATATATTATATCTTATATAACTTATATATATTAATATATATTGAAAGAAGTGTTAGTTGCTCAGTTGTGCCCAACTCTTTGCGACCCCATGGACTGCAGCCCACCAGGCTCCTCTGTCCATGAGATTTTCCAGGCAAGGACACTGGAGTGGGTTGCTATTTCCTTCTCCAGGGGACCTTCCCAACTCAGGGATCAAACCCAGATCTCCTGCACTGCAGGCATATTCTTTACCGACTGAGCTACAAGGGAAGCCCTATTAATATATATAATTATATATATAATTATTAATATTAACACATTAATTATAATTATTAATATTAATATATTAATTAAGGGGAGTCCTGAAGAAGAAAACCAAAGCAAGGAAACAAAAACGAAACACAGTAGCTTAAGAAACTTTGGCTAAATTTCAAAAAGAAAAAGAAAAGAAAGAGATTTTAAACTATATATTGGAAGAGCATATAAAGTGCTGGAGAACAAATATGTATTAGTAAAACTTTTAGACTATAAAGGAAGTGAAATGAGCATGTTACTTATAAGAGAAAATTCGTTTATCATCAGACTTTGTCACAGCAATACTTTATGTCAGGATCAAATGGAGTACCATTTTTAAGTTACTCAAGGAAAGTAAAGATGAACTGAGGATTTTATTTAATGTTGGGACTTCTTTAAGAAAAAAAGTATTTATTTGGATGCTTTGGGTCTTAGTTGTAGCACATGGGATCTTTACTTGCAGTATCCAGGATCTTTTTTTTTTTTTTTTAGTTGCAGCAACGTGAACTCTTAGTTGCGGCATGTGGGACAGAACCCCAGCCCACTGCTTTGGGAGGATGGTGTCTTAACTACTGGACTGCCAGGGAAGTCCTGAACTGAGGATTTTAAATCCAGCAAAATTTACCTTTAAAGTAGAAACAGCCCTGACAAATTTATCAACAAGTAAGAGCTCAAGGAATATTGTTCCATGAGCCCTTCATAATGAATGTTGTGAAAAATGTGCTTCAGACAAGCTGAACAACTTAGGAATAATTAGTATAAAGACTGTTGTGAAAGTCGCTCAGCCATGTCTGACTCTTTGCGACCACATGTACTATATATGGTCCATGGAATTCTCCAGGCCAGAATACTGGAGTGGGTAGCTGTTCCCTTCTCCAGGAGGTCTTCCCAAGCCAGGGATCGAACCCAGGTCTCCTGCATTGCAGGCAGATTCTTTACCAGCTGAACCACCAGGGAAGTCCATAAGGACTGTTAGTGAATATTAAATACATAGCTCCTTGTAGAATTAGATTAAATGAGAGTTAGCAGTAGAGCATCGGAGAAGGAAATGGCACCCCACTCCAGTACTCTTGCCTGGAAAATCCCATGGATGGAGGAGCCTGATGGGCTGCTGTCTATGGGGCCACACAGGGTCGGACACGACTGAAGCGATTTAGCAGCAGCAGCAGCAGTAGCACTAGGGCATAGCGTATGTAATAACAGCATATGCTCTGACAATGTAAATTTAGTATAACCATTAACAGATAAAGAGCAGGAATGGCATAAACAAAAGCGATCTGAAGGACTGGGGTGGAAAAAATACTCTTACAAAGGAAAATATGTCCTTTCGACCAGTTCTCAGGAATGCCTCCTGCCCTAGCCAGTCTATTTTCATCTACAAAGGCTCCTGACTGAAAGGAGCTTTGCAGTGAAGTTCAAACAGCCACCCACTCACATTTTTCTAGCCCACAGGCTGTTTCCCGGTCCGACAAACACCATCCCGTGTCACTGCAGGCCTATCTGCGGCACTAACAATACACTGCAGACAAGATGGTTCAGGAGTTCACATTTTTATGAAGTTCCTCTTTCGCCACCTGTGTTCTTTTTGGACTGGCTTAACATTCCCCAGCCCTGGAGAACAGGCTGCAAGGGAATCGAGCCGGACTGACTGAAAGCTGGAGGCCCTTGTTCTTGTTGTTCTCTTTAATCTGGGTCTGTAATCCCCAGGAATCCGGCCGTGGCATGTGCCTTCTCAAGGTTTCCTGGGTCCTCACTGACTTCCTGGCATGGATAGACTCGGGGTCCCCAGGAGTACCACCTCCCCAGCCCTCCCGCTGCCCTCCACCTTGCCTTTCTTTCTTCCCTGCCTGGAGCTTGAGCCTGATGTGCAAACACACACAGTCAGTCTCGTTATGTAAGTTTCCTGGTCCCTGAGCTGGGTGACTCAGCTCGGGGTGGTGCCTCGCACTTTCCCAGCCCGGGGCAGCACGCTAGCAAGCTGTCATGGAACACAGGCCTGCCGATGGGGTCCAGCCCAGCAGCCTTCCTCCCCAGTGGGTCTGCTGAGCCCGTGAAATCCGTGGGAACCACCTGAGGGCTTAGTGCACCGACCCATGGGGGTGGAATTCTCCATCTCCCTGCCCACTTCCTGTTTCTTCCTCTCTCACCTTTGGCAGAGGGTCACTGGAGCTTTACATTTGGTTCTCCTCTGCCCTGAGGCTGCCACTTTTTGGGTCCCAGCTAACAGTTGAATGTTTGTGTCCCTCCAAAATTCATATGGTGAAAGCCTAGCCTCCCCCACCCCTAGTGGGATGGTGTCAGGAGGTGTGCCTTTGAGAGGTGATTGATTTGCTTACTTATTTACCCGCTGGACTGGGTCTTCCTTGAGGTGTGTGGACTCTTCGGTCGGGCAGGCAGGCTTCCTCTAATTGCGCGGCACAGGGGCTTGCCCAGCTGTGGCATGCATGCCTGTCTTGTGGAATACTGGCTCTGGAGCACACAGACTCAGTAGCTGCAACATGCCAGCTTCTCTACTTGCGGCACGTGGGCTTAGTTGCTCCATGCTATGTGAGATCTTGAAATTCCCTGGTAGCTCAGTTGGTAAAGAATCTGCCTGTAGAAGCGGAATCTTTGCTCCTGAACAGGGATGGAACCTATATTCTCTGCATGGGAAGGTGGATTCCAGGGAAGTCCTGAGAGGTGGTTGGTTTAGAGGAGGTATCGAAGGTTGAGAGTCCCCCTCTCTTGGCCGTGTAAGGACACAGGAAGCAGGTGGCCATCTGAGAACCAGGAAGAGAGTCCTAACCAGAACCCCACCAGGCTAGCACCCTGATCTTGGACTTCTAGCCTCCAGAACTGTGAGATTAATTTCTGTTTCACCCACAGAGTGTCTGTGGTATTTTGTTACAGCAGCCCAGCAGCCCAAGCCGTCAGCCCCACGGACCAGAGTGAGCCCTCATGTCTGGGTTCTACCAAAGCTCAGACAGGCAGAAAATTGGTGCGGGAGGATACACTCTTGGTGCGGCTTGGTGGGACTCAGACTCACTCTCACTCTCTCCTCTGTCCCCAGGGCCCAAGTACAAAGGAAGTCTACTGAGAACACTGGTCAGAGAGGACAGACTTTGGCTGGTTCTGTTAGGGGGAGCACACTGAAACTGCCCACCCTGGCCAGGCACCATAGTAACCATTTGCATGAGTTGTTTTACGACAGGAGGTCCTGGTAAGGAACACAGAACTAATAAGCCACCACCAACCGGAAGAGTTCGGGAAAGGTCAAAAGGAGACACCACATGTCCGACTACCTCCCAGAACCCTTCTCTCTGGCATCCATCTTGGCTGAACAAGGCGTGCACCACCAGGAAGGACTCTGAGTCAGAATGATTGGCTAAAGGCAATCGGAAACTAATCCCATCACCATAAAACCTGAGACTGCCAGCCATGTGGCAGAAAGTTCTCCTGGGTCCCCTTAAACTCCTGCTCTCCACCCAGGCGCCCTTTCCCAATAAAATCTCTTGCTTTGTTAGCACATGTGTCTCCTCAGACAATTCATTTCCGAGTGTTAGACAAGATCCCAGTTTAAGGCCCTGGAAGGGGTCCCCCTTCCTGCAACAGCTCTGTTCTTGGGTCTGGTTCTCCTTCATTTCCCTCTTCTGCAGGCATGTTATTGAGTTTCCTTTCCTTTCCAGGACAGGGACAGGTGCTGGCATCCTGCTGATTGCTGGACCAGGAGCCAGAGACCTCAGATTCCAGTACAGGTCTTGTCACTAATCAGGTGCTCACAGTTATGCAGCTTGCTTTTTCCCTTTGTGCCCCAGGCATGCATCTGAGCAACACCTGCTTTAGGACTGTTACTCGATCATTAATAAAAACTGTGGCTGGCTCCTCCAGGGTGGCAATATGGTGCTTAACCAGACAGCTTCGATTGCTGCCCTCCTGGAGCCTGCATTCCAGAGTGAGGAGGCGACAGAAGAAACAGGTAAATAAGACAATTACTGATTGTGACAATTGCTCTGAGGGAGATTCAGAGGATGAGGAAACAGCCCCTGGGAGGACGTGATATTTATTGCAAAGCCTCCACTTGCAAACTGAGAAGGGGCCAGCCCTGCAACCTGGGAAGAGCATTCCAGGCAGATCTCTGAGCTAATAAAAGTAAAAATGCTCTACGAACTATATAGTGCAATGCAGTCATCAATTTTAATGGGAGTTAAATTGTCTTCAGCCTCTGTGGCTTTGCCATGCACTCCTTGATCAGAGCCTGGAGCTGGCTTCACTGGCCAGTGTCTGGAAGGCGGCGTAAGGACAATGAGAGTCCCAGGGTGTGGTGGGAAGAAGGGTGGATGAGTTCTGCTCTCTCTGAGGACGTGATGATCCAGCCTCTGTAGGCAGACCCATTTCCTCCCAGTGTTTTGGGTCTTTGTCACCGTGCTTGCAACATGCAGCTGGCATTTATGGAGCACCTGTTGACAGACAGGGACTCTCCCCTTCTCTGAACAGGAAGTCAGGCCTCGGGAAGGCCCCCTCTCCCAGCCTGTCCATGTGTGGGTCCATGTTGCCTGCTATCCATTGGTCTGTTATTTTGCTATCTGGCTAGGTCCCTTTGGGGAGCCAGTGGGGCTCCAAGCATGCCTGGACTGTGAACTGAGGCAGTTTACCTCAGTAAAGAGGGGCCACTCAGGGGCCGGAATGTTTCCACGTGTCTTCTTGGACAAATATCCAGGGGCCTGTGGAGCGGTCATGCAGTGTATCTACCTTAGGAAACTCCAGCAGCCAAGTTCTCCAGTGGACCGAGTGAGCAGCCTCAGCTCAAGGGACATAGAAGGGCCGCTGCTTCATGTCCCCTCAGAGCCAGGGACACTGGACAGAGAGCCACAATGCTGGAGTCCCTGCCTGTTAAGCCTGCAGCCCACTCTATTTTATGTTCCTTCCTTTGGTGCTAACATTCTCTAGCTGTGTGACTTTAGGAAGACGGTAGTTTTCAAACTTCAACAGGCATCAGAAATCTCTGAGAGCTTGAGGAAGCACAGCTCCTTGAACTTGCTGAATCAGTAGCTCTTTGAGTTAGGGGTGCAGGAGTTTTTGTTTTTAACAGGCATTGAAGAATGATTCTGACTGCACATAAACCGCAGCTGGGGAAACCCGGCTATTTAAAGTCATGATTCAGTTCACACCTCCCTTAAAGGACTGATGGTTCTTCAGGGAGCCCTGAAGCCAGGCAGGGTTCCTGGAGGCACCATGAGAAAAAATGCCTCCTCCAAGGTGGCCTGAAGCTTCCCAGAGTGTGGGGCCCAGGGCGTGTGCTCAGTAATGCTGACTGTATGGATGAAGGCTTGAGACTTGGAGAGATGGAAAGGGCAATTGGGGGTGGGCTGTTAATTACATTTGTGCTGCCAGAATGCAAGTTCTAGAAAAGCAGGGGCTTATTCTTAATTATTCCCAGGACCTGATCCATAAAATGCTAAATGAGTTAATGACACCACCCACTTCTTTCTCCCTTGGGAAAGACAGAATGTCTGAAAGCCCAGTGAAATAGACCTACCATGTCTGACAAAATTCCCTAATTCCTCAAATATTTGAGTTAAATGGACTCAAACAGGGTCAATGTCGTGTGATTAAAAAATAAACTCAGGACATCAAGGTATTTTTTGATACCCAGTGACAGGCAAACACATCCATTGGGTGTAGCAAAGTGAGTCATGCAATTTCTATTGTAATGAGAAGGGTGGAATAATTGATTTCCCTTTCTTCCCCTTAAATATCAGGGTCAGAGCAGTTAACCCATCAGGAAAAGTTACTAAATAACAAACTTCATTATAAGCAAAGATAAAACAAATTAAACTCATATTGGAAGATCATTTTAGACCCACCAGGTGGGCAAATATACAGTCTGACAATAGTGAGTGTTGGCCAGGATGCAGTAGAATAAAAACTCCAGTTGGCTGCAAGGGGTGAAGCACTTAGGAGAAAGAATTGGACAACCTCAAGCAAAGTTGCAAATGTGCCTGCATGTTTCATGACTCAGCATTCCCACTTCTAAGGAGTTACTCAATTCTTTTCTCCCCCCAAATCCCTCTTTATCTCTTTCATCACTGTGCAATCTAGAAATCACTTTTAAGTGAGGAGAAAAACAGTTTCTTCTTCTATTTATACTCACTAAGAGAGAAACCTGGAGCCAGGTTTCCTAACTCCAAAATGTTAATAAACAAATAAATAAGTAAAGGAGTTCACATTTACACTTCGCTGAACACTCAGTTTGACGGGCAAGGACGGTGGACTTGCCTCTGCTCTCAGCTGTGTGTCGTACGTGCAGTCACCCACTCCCCTGAAATCTGGAGGGCATGGGTTGCATCACAATCGGGCTAGACTTCTCCTTGCTCATGACTGCTACTGTGAGCTGTCCTTTGTGTGCATGCTCAGTTGCGACCTTCGTGACCCTGTGGTCTGTAGCCTGCTAGGCTGCTCCATCCGTGGGATTCTCCAGGCAAGAATACTGGAGTGGGGTACCATGTCCTCCTCCAAGGGATCTTCCCAACCCAGGGATTGAGCCCATGTCCCTTGCATCTCCTGCCTTGGCAGGTAGGTCCTTTACCACTAGTGCCACTTGGGAAGCCTGAGCTGTCCTTTAAGATATGCTATGCTCGAGAGATGTCCGGCCCTGATCATTGGATATGCATTTATAGTTCTGACCGTTACTTATGGTCAGAATCTCAATTCTACTTTTATTTCCTGGTGAGAACTCCTTAATCTACATTCAAGTTAGTGTACTTAGTTATATGTGGGCAGGAGCTTGGTCTGCATCCAAACAGATGCAGAAGAGAATGAACCCTGAGATCTCAACCCATCAGCAACATCGGTTATTACATATTATGTGTTCATCAGACATTACGTATGGTACTGAGTGTTTCTTTTCTTACAGTTATTAATGTGCAGCCCATGTCTTTGGAAAGGCTGTTGAAAGGTAAATGCACTGCCTGTCACCATTATCCAAGACTTTGATTCCATATAATAAAAAGGGGCTTAGTACAGAGCAGTGGTAACTTAACTTTCATGGGAAGATGAGGAAAGAACAGAGGGGAAGTTAATATGTAAAGAGATACTCCATTCTTACACAGGTTTCCAAGTGCTACTGATGCTGCTGGACCATAGTTTGAGACTGTACACCCCCATCTGGACCCTATTAAAATGCATCTCTTGACCAGTCACAGGAGGAGCCTGGGATGGGGAGGAGAAGACCAAGGAGAGGAGAAGTCAAGACACGTTGACCTCATAGGTACCATGGAAAAGGTAAGGGGCTCCAAGACAATGCTCAGGTCTCTTTTTTACTCAGAGAGCCTGGGCTTCAGAGATAAAAGTCTGCTTTTCCAATGAGGAAGCCACGGTGGATAAAAGATCTCTTTCCTTAGCTGCCAGAACAAGCACAGCTAGATAACAGTTCATAGTCTCCCAAATTAAACATCCACCATACCTGTGACTTGCAGTAGTGATTTGTGTTCTAAATCAATTCTACCTTCAATGTTGAAAATCCCCAAAGATCTAAACCAGAGGTTAAAGGACGGGGGGGTGGGGTGGGGTGGCGGGGGTGGGGGGGGGGAGCTGGGGGGCGTGGGGTGGGGAATTCTCGTTTTCTTCCGAAGTCAGCTTTTCCTAAAGTGTACTCTGAAGAATATTTGTTTGATCAAGTCACGCCATGACAAAAGCATTTCATAGTCAAATGAAACAACAGGATGCTGAAAGTCATATCCTCTTCTCAGAGATCCACAGGAACGTGTCTGAGAAGTCTTGTGGCCAAGACATCAACTTTAGATTTTTGTTTTTAATTGGAGTATAATTGCTTTCTGGAGAAAGGAATGGCTACCCACTCCAGTATGCTTGCCTGGAGAATCCCATGGACAGAGGAGAGCCTGGCAGGCTACAGTCCATGGGGTCACAAAGAGCCAGGCACGACTAAGCAAGTCACACATAATTGCTTCACAATATTGTATTAGTTTCTGCTGTACAACAAAATGAATCAGCTATGTACATACATATATCCCCTTCCTCCTGAGCCTTCCTCCCACCCACCTCCCCATTAATTTAAGATTGTTAAGCTCAGTGTTTGGAAATTGGACCAAAGAACATTTGTGCTTATAACACAAGAGCTGTGGCACATATTTAGAGGAGCACCGCTTTTGAATACCTTCTTTCTTCAAAGGGAGGACTTTTGTTTGTGATGGAAACTTCATGTAGGCATGCAAGAACAAGCTGATAAACACACAGACACACACAGAAACACCCTAGCCTGTCTCCAGCCTCAGTCCCCAGATAGGCAGAAGAGGAAGTATCTGAAATGATCATTTAGGTTCTCTTCCCCTCCAGATGTGAAGCTGGCCTGAGGTATGACAGTAATTGCTGCCCACTGGGACACAGGGGCTGCTCTTTTTGTGGGGGGAGGGGGACTGCTGCTCTTTAATGAGGCAGTTAGGATGGGTGGAGGAGGAGGAAGCTCTGGGAATAGGTGATAGGCAGCCAGGAAAGCACTGGCCTAGGGAACACCAAGTGGAATTTTCCTCTGGAAATCCTTTTGAACTAAGTGGATTTGACTGTTGCACCCCTGGTTGCCTAGATCCCATGGCTAAGTGATTTTGTCTTCATTTTCCAGTAATGATTAACACCGCTGCAGTTTGGGGACAGTTTATTCAACTGTGGTGATAGAAACAAGGAGAAAGCCCTTCCTCAAACCCCTCGGCAAAATCTGCTTTCCACTTCTGACTGATGGTGGGAAGAGGAAAGACGCTGTGTTTGGAAGGACTGTCAGAATCAAATACTTCTGAAATCTTAAATACTTCTCAGTGTCTGTTTTGTGATTTTTAAAATTTTGTTTACAAAATCTTTTCTCTTTCTTCCCCCTCTCTCCTTCTCTCTCCTCCCTCCCTTCCTTCCTTCCTTTCAGTGAAAAGAGGAAAGGATAACAAAATATGGCTCATTTGGCAGAGGTAACAAAAGAAAGCCAGCAGAAACTGCAGCTGGATCCGTCTTGCAATGCAGGGGATGTGGGTTCGATCCTGGGCTGGGGACCTAAGATCCCACGTGTCAAGGAGCACCTGAACCTGCACACTGCATCTACTGAGACTGCATGCCACAACTGGAGAGTCTGTGCGCAGCAACGAGTATCTCGAGTGCTGCAGCTAAGACCTGACACAGCCACATAGACAAATAAATAATTAAAAAAAGAGAAGACTCTGCATCTGGGAGTAAGGGGAGAGCTTCCCCTTCCATGACGGAGTGGAAGCCTAGAATGTCAAAATAAGGAGGGACCTCAGGGATTGTCCTGACTCATCTTCTCAAAGAAGATGGACCCAAAGGTTGCTCTCTTGCACAGGACTCTTCATCCCAGCACTGCCACTTTCTCTGCTCCAGGCTGGAAGCAGGGTGGGCAGAGCGTGTTGGGCAATGTCGTGAGTTTCGCTGCAGCTCTCTCTGAAGCAGGGGTGACGTGACACTTTTGGAACCTCTGAGCTAGAGCATCCCCTGGATCGTGCTGAGACTTGGTCAGCTTGGGTGGACAGGGTGGTTGAGGTAAGAGAGAGAAGTGTTGTTGTTGTTGCTGTTGTTCAGTTGTTCAGTCGTGTCCGACTCTCGTGACCCCACAGTCTGTAGCCCAACAGGCTCCTCTGGCCATGGGATTTCCCAGGCAAGAATACTGGAGTAGGTTTCCATTTCCTTCTCCAGGGGATCTTCCCAACCTAGGGATCAAATTCATGTCTCCTGCACTGGCAGGTAGGTTCTTTACCACTGAGCAACCAGGGAAGCCAAGGATGAGATAACCAGCCTGCAAAGAAAGGCTCCTTATCCTAAAAACCAAAGATATTGAAAACATGCGTGATGCATTTCTAAGCACTCAGCCAAAGTAAGTTTGCCAAAATCACAATGTTTAAGACGTCTATGATGGAGTAAGAGGGACACAGAGCAAGGTGTGGAATACCCCAGGCTCAGGGAAACCCACCAGAACTCTTACATCATCTGAAACCTTTGTGTAACCCCATCTTTAATGAGGTGATGGCTGAGTTTAAACGCTAGGCCTCTCAGCCATGCTGTGAAAAGTAGTCTCCTACAAAGGATGACCACCATGTAATTCGAGTTCTGTAGCTAAAACAACCCTACCTAGCTGAATCCTCCTTCAAGGGGGACTCTTCCTGTTCATAGTTTCATGTCATTCAGTGCTCTGAAACCACTGGTACAGAACATGGCAGTGTTTGTTCTAGATACTTTATTCCTTATTTTTGTGACAGATGGATATTCTGTTATGTGAACTTTTTTATGGTTGGCAATATTATCAAGTACCAGTTATTTGTTAACCACATTCCTAAAGTTAATATGCAATGACAGAAATTGTTAATTATACTTGTGACTATGGTCATAAAAATCCTTTTTAAGGCAGAATATAGAGATTAAGTGATGAAGAGGCAGGGATGATGAGAGCAGGGAAAGGGGAAGAGACAGTTTTGCAGGTGACAGAGGTGGGTGGTGGGGGTCTCGAAAAATCTCGGCCAAGACCTAATCTAATCATGAATGTTCTTTTCTCTGAATCTGAAGTAATAACGTGATGTATGAGCAAGAATTAAAAAGCATGGGAAAAGTGCATTTCAAAGAGTAGGGGTATTACCAGCCTCAAAATGAATTCCTACGATGGAACTGACTCACATTGGATACAACACAACTTGACACGCTCCTCAGTTACAGCCACAAAGAAGGGGGCCATCTGGAAAGGATGCTAAGAACATACAGGCCACCAAATGCTAGGGCTGGGAGGACTCTGGAGGTCATCTAGTCCTTTTTCCTGCCTTATAGTTCTCAGACAATGAGTCAGCTGGTGGAAGGCGGGGAAGAGTGGGGAAACTCCTGTCTCTGATTTTGTCCTAAATATCTCAGAAATGAGAATGATGTCTTGGCCACCAAGACGCTATGGATCTGTTCTAGTATTTAGTTTTAAAGGAACATAGTTGAAGGCGCATAATGTTGTATCTGGCACTGTGTTGAGGATATGCAATGTATCCTACCCCATTCAGTACTCACACCAGCCCTAATAAGGCAGGTGCTTTCTTATACAGATCAAGAGGTCAAAACAGAAAGAGTGAATAACTTACTCTAGATCTAGCAAGTGGCCAAGCTAGAGCCCAGAACCAAGTGTGCCTGATTTTACCCTTCAAACTCTTAACAGTCCTATTCGACTCCCCATTGGCAAGGAAGTCTCACTGCTATGAAATGATTCTCTTTATACGCTGAAAAATTGGTTTTGATTGATGGGTCAAAAGACACTTCCCTTACAAGTAATAAGAGGTTCATTATTAGGGTTGCCAGATTTAGCAAATGAAAACATAGAATGATAAATTTGAATTTCTGATAGAGAAGTTTTTAGTTTGCATATTTTTAGTATAAGTGTGTCCCAAATATTACAATGGAACAGACTTCACACTAAAAGACTATTCTTTGTTTATTTGAAATTCAAATTTACTGGGCATCCTGTGTCTTATCTGGCCTCCATATTCATAATGAATGAGAAAGTTGGTGAGTTTAGTCTCTCTGTGGGCCACTTCATGCTGCTCTCTTCCATGGCTGACCCCCTTCTACTGGGAACCTCTTCATCCAAGGCTTCTATAAAGCCCTTCAGTCCTATAGTCTCTTGGTATCTATGTTTTTGTTGTTATTTAATTACTAAGTAGGGTCTGAGTCTTTTGTGAACCCATGGACTGCAGCCCACCAGGCTCCTCTGTTCATGGGATTCTCCAGGCAAGAATACTGGAGTGGGTTGCCATGCCCTCCTCCGGGGATCTCCCCAACCCAGGGATTGAACCTGTGTCTCCTATATTGGGAGATAGATTCTTTACCATTGAGCCACCAGGGAAATGCTGTCTATGTACATCATAGATGAATTTATTAATTTTTAAATGTTTTTATTATTAAATGGGGAATTCCCTGGTGGCTCAGACGGTAAAACGTCTGTCTACAATGCAGGAGACCTGGGTTTGATCCCTGGGTCAGGAAGATCCCCTGGAGAAGGAAATGGCAATCCACTCCAGTACTATTGCCTGGAAAATCCCACGGACAGAGGAGCCTGGTAGGCTACAGTCCATGGGGTCGCAAAGAGTCGGACATGACTGAGCGACTTCACTTTCACTTTCATTATTAAATGGTTACAGAAGAATATATGTAACCATCCTACTTAACAATCACTGAGTCAATGGTTGTAAGGCCTGTTCAGTATTTTAAGATATGGCCAATTGTTTTCCAACATAGTGGTATAACAATTATTCTTCCACACTGGTACACTGATTCCCTGTGTTTAGTAACCTCACTGCACATGGGATATTGTCAAACTTTTAAGTTTTGCCTTTGTAGTGGGTGTGAAGTGCCCTCTCACTGTGATTTCAATTTCCATTTCCCTGATTTCTAATGAGGTTGAGCATCTTTTCACAAGTTCATTTTCTCCTCCTCTTCTTTTTTTCAGAGTTTCGCACTCCAACTATGTGCTGGTGTCTAAAAGTCCATTGTTTTATGGAAGAGACTTGGAGATAGGAGCTCAGGGGAAGACCAAACAGAGAAGACTCCAGGTACAGAGTGCACATTGGCCCTCTGTGAGCAGAACGAGGGACTGCGCTTTGCACACGGCACTGCCTAAAGGCCTGGAAACACTGCTGTTGCTCCACCAGCACTTAGCTCCTCCCCACTGGCAGCCCAGTGTTGGAGAAAGTATTTCCAAGCCACACAGACCTGTTTCCTAGCTATGTAACAGAGAGTTGCTTTCTTCCTCTGAGTCTCAGTTTTTTTAATCTATAAAAACATGCCTTGCAGGGTTATTCCAGGGTTAAACAAGACAGGAAGTGGAAAGGACCACCAGGTAGGGCCTCAACCCATGATGCCTTCTACCAGGCTTCTTTAAGAACCAACCAGAAGAAAAACATCTCAAGACAACCAATATCCTGTTCCAAAGAATTAGAACAGATTACCAGGAATTTTGCACTTAAGATCATATTTGTGGCAAAGGTAAGCCTAGGGTTCTTCTTAGAATCAAGAGATTGAGTGGATTTTGGAGACAATCTGACCTGATGACTCCTTTCCATGCATTACTCGGAGGAGATCATTGGAGAGCTGAGTGTCAGTCATTATTCCGAGGCGCCTTCAGAGGGAGATTCCACCCAGGTGCCCGACTCAGTGTCTCACAGTCTCTATAGTTCAGAGTTCTTCCCAATGTCTTACTTAAAATTTCTCCTGCTTCAGCATAAATTGTTCTGTCTTCTCAGAGTGAGGGAGCTCTGCCATGAGACAGATGGCTTGAACTACAAAGAAAGTCTGCTAGCTGCTTCACTGGCCTGATTCACAAGTTACTATTATGGAATGGGCTTCCCTGGTAGCTTAGCAGTAAAGAACCCACCTGCCAATGAGGGAGACACAGGTTCAATCCCTGGGTCAAGAAGATCCCCTGGAGAAGGAAATGGCAACCCCCTCCAGTATTCTTGCCTGGGAAATCCCATGGACAGAGTAGCCTGGTGGGCTACAGTCCATGGGGTGGCAGAGAGTCAGACATGACTTAGTGACTCTGCACACTCCCATATTATGGAATGTTGGGCCTAGGCTGCACCACTTAATTCACATGAGAAAACCAAGGCCCAGAGAGGTCTGTTACTTGGCTATGATACTATAGCCAGTAAGGGGCAAGAGCTGGGTTTCAACTCCAGTTTTCAGAGTCATAAATTCAGGATTATTTTTTTCCCCATCACCAAGGGTCTTTTTTTATTGGGTGTATATCCAAAGGTGACCCAGAATCCTTGGGCCATCTGAGGACCAAGTTCAGACATTGTGTCCAGGAGTCAGGAGACCCCAGTCCTAATCCTGGTCCTCTTCAGAACTGCTCCTCTGGAGAATGTAGTGACAAAAGAGCTTTTGTTTATGTGATCATTTGGAGGCTAGAATTCTGCACTGGGATATATATATATGTATATATATATATATATATATATATATATATGCACCATGCCAAGTCACACCATTCATGTCCGATTCTGTGACGGCATGGACTGTAGCCTACCAGGCTCCTCTGTCCATGAGATTTTCCAAGGAAGATACTGGAGTAGACTGCCATGTCCTCCTCCAGGGGATCTTACCGACTCAGGGATCAAACCCTAGTCTCTTACATCTTCTGCACTGGCAGGTGGGTTCTTTACCATTAGAGCCACCTGGGAAGCCCCCACCACCACCCTCCGCCCCCCACACACATATATACAATTTTTTAAATGGAGAGAGTTATTGTAACTTTCATCCAACTTTAAAAAAGGAATCCAGGACCTTAAAAAAGGTCAAGTAATGCATTCATTTATCATTCATTCAGCAAGTGTTTTTCAAGTGCCTACTGTGTGTGAGATATCCTAATAGGCCCAGAGAATATTGCTTTATTGACTATGCCAAAGCCTTTGACTGTGTGGATCACAATAAACTGTGGAAAATTCTGAAAGAGATGGGAATACCAGACCACCTAACCTGCCTCTTGAGAAATCTGTATGCAGGTCAGGAAGCAACAGTTAGAACTGGACATGGAACAACAGACTGGTTCCAAATAGGAAAAGGTGTATGTCAAGGCTGTATATTGTCACCCTGCTGATTTAACTTCTATGCAGAGTACATCATGAGAAACGCTGGACTGGAAGAAACACAAGCTGGAATCAAGATTGCCAGGAGAAATACCAATAACCTCAGATATGGAGATGACACCACCCTTATGGCATAAAGTGAAGAGGAGCTAAAAAGCCTCTTGATGAAAGTGAAAGAGGAGAGTGAAAAAGTTGGCTTAAAGCTCAACATTCAGAAAATGAAGATCATGGCATCTGGTCCCATCACTTCATGGGAAATAGATGGGGAAACAGTAGAAACAGTGTCAGACTTTATTTTGGGGGGCTCCAAAATCACTGCAGATAGTGACTGCAGCCATGAAATTAAAAGATGCTTGCTCCTTGGAAGAAAAGTTATGACCAACCTAGATAGTATATTCAAAAGCAGAGACATTACTTTGCCGACTAAGGTCCGTCTAGTCAAGGCTATGGTTTTTCCTGTGGTCATGTATGGATGTGAGAGTTGGACTGTGAAGAAGGCTGAGTGCCGAAGAATTGATGCTTTTGAAGTGTGGTGTTGGAGAAGACTCTTGAGAGTCTCTTGGACTGCAAGGAGAGCCAACCAGTCCATTGTGAAGGAGATGAGCCCTGGGATTTCTTTGGAAGGAATGATGCTAAAGCTGAAACTCCAGTACTTTGGCCACCTCATGCGAAGAGTTGACTCATTGGAAAAGACTCTGATGCTGGGAATGATTGGGGGCAGGAGGAGAAGGGGACAACTCAGGATGAGATGGCTGGATGGCATCACTGACTCGATGGACATGAGTCTGAGTGAACTCCGGGAGATGGTGATGGACAGGGAGGCCTGGTGTGCTGTGATTCATGGGGTCACAAAGAGTCGGACACGACTGAGTGACTGAACTGAACTGAACAATAGACGTGAGCCCCACCTCACGGCACCTGCATTCTAGTGAGAAGGGCAAATGATAAATAATAAGCAAATAATAACATGAAATACCATCAGATAGGTTCAGAACTACTGGTCCAGCTAGACTTTGCCTTCCTCTCTGGACTCAAATATGCAGTTTTCCTCTGCTAAGAAAGCCAAACCCCAGTGGAAACAGACTCAGTTTAACTTCTCAGTTGCAATTTGAAGGTATGTAGTTAAGTCCCTAAGTCTCCTGACCCTGTTCCATGTAAACAGGGTTGTCTTGTGCAGTCAGGCCGATTAGATTAACCCTTCAGTCCTCTCTGCCCCTGAGGCAGGCAGCATAATTCCAGATCTCTAGAAATGAAAGGCAAGTCTGTTTGGCCAGGATCAGCAATTCACTTTCCCCTTGCAGAATCTCCCTGTTGATTACAACTGCTGCTTGTGCAACAGCAAATGATCTGAAAGCCCCAGAAAGACAAACCACCAAGAAGCATGGGTGAATGTTTAAAATCTGTGGATTCTCATAATAAGGATATTGTTCAGAATTTTTATCTCAGATCAGCCTTTATGTGCACCTGCTGAGTGGGTTTTTCATAGGTGCACCTCTATGGTTTAATAATGCAAGTGAGCTGGACTTCCCTGGTGGTCCAGTGGTTAACACTTTGGGTTTCCGCTGCAGGTGGCACGGGTGCTCTCCTGGTCAGGGAAATTCCTCGTGCTGTGCAGTGTAGCCAAAAAGAAAAAAAAAATATGCAAGTGTGTCAGTTCCCACCCCACCCCCATCCCCTGCCCTGCCTCCATTTCCAATCCCAGACAAGCTCATAGAATTGTTGCTATTTTTGATTTGGTGTTTCCCTAAATTCAGCTTTGGGGGTTGGCAGTGGAAAGAAGGAATCACCTGTTGAAAGTGACATAACTCAATGGCAAAGCTGCAGTCTGACTCTAGGACACCTGATTTCTGAGTTTCTGCTCTCCAGGCACTAGATTAGATCCAAAGGCCTTGCTGAGATTACACATGCATGTGCACACAATTATTATCGGAATGCAGTGTGGCTCAGTTGATTAGAATGTTTAGTCCTTACTAATTCTAGGAACAGCGTCACACCACCAACTGAAAGGCCAGTTCTGTTTTAAAGAAAAACAGACGCTCAATGAAAGTGAAGTGCATGGTTGTTACAGTTTGAAAACACAAGTAAATGAAAATTTAAAAAGAGGCTGGGGAAGGGCATGGATATCCATCACTTGGAGGGTGAGTAAGAAAAGATTAATGATGTACAATTCAAGTTACCAGGTCAGGATGGGAAATCCTGCTGGTTGTCCAAAAAGGGTGAGAATTGGTTTGAACTCCATTGATGGTTTCTCTCTTCCTTTAGCTTTCCTCCCGTCTCCATTCTCCACTCCATGTCTCCCTGCCATCCATTCATATCTTGGATCTGGTGCAGAAGTGACAGTCCCTCTTCCTGAGAGTCTCTCTGGGTATGGGCATCAAGTCATGGTATTACTAGCCTTGGAAATCACCCTCCTTAATCCTCTAGTGAAAGCACGAGAGAGTGTCAGAAAAGAAAATATACCTGAACTAGAGAGAAAGTCAGGCTTCCTGCCCAAGGAGCTACTGGCTATTTCTGGAGAACCAGGCCTAGGATTTATGCCCATTGCTAAGAAGGTGTCATGGAGCAGACTGAAATAATTATGTACTGTGTCCTCCCATCTCTTAAATCCATGCAGCACTGGTTCTTGGACTGGGGGGTGTGTGTGTGTGTGTGCGTGTGTGCATGTGTGTGTGTGTGTGTGTGTGTGTGTGTGTGTGTGTGTGTGTGTGTGGTGGTGGGGTGGGGTGGCAGGGAGATCCTGAAAGGTTTGTATGTGTGTGGACTATGGGCTGGCGGAGGGGGAGCCTGAAAGATAAACTGAACAGGGACTCTCTTTTTCATTGCTATTGTGACTCAGCCAGTTCCAGGATTTAAGGTCAGGCTCATTATCCATTATGCCTCCAATTCATTTCTCCTGGGAAATGCCATCTGTTGGGGGTACTTATTTCTGGGCAGCACAAATGCTACTCGTTTGCTTTTGGTGTAGCTGCTCCTTGGCATGCCTCCTGCTAGTCTTGCCCCAGGTGGCAGGGAACAAGGGCAGGGCTCAGGCACTTGCTGTCATCCAGCTTGCCCTCTTTTTGTCTGTTCTGCCTATTTTCTCAGCTTGCTGTAAACACCCCTCATCCCCTTGACCCACCCCCCCCCACACACACACACAGCAACACCCTCCCTTAGTTTTCAAGCCACAACACGATTTAAATGCTTCTGTGCTTCTGTGAATTCCCTATCAAGTGGACTAAGGCTCAACATTTGCCTGGAGTAAATAAGGAAGTGCTGTTAGGAAATTCTTTCCTTAGGATCTTATTTATGTCTTAAGCTAGACCAGCACCTTTTGTTATTGCAGCTGTTCCTCACAGTGGTACTCATAGGCTTGCCTTTCTGACTCCTTATTTTGAATGCATTGTTGGTTGACATTCACCCCTAGAAGAAATCTCTACCTTTCCTCCAATTGGTAGGATAAGTTCACATGCCACTTTAGGCTAGTTCACCTGTTCAGTACTAAGTGACCTGAATGGAGCTGCCTTCTCAGCACCTCACTGGTCCCAATGCATAGACACACTCCACTCAGGAAGGCAGTCCTGACATGGGAACTCGGGAATTCCTGGAAGATTTCAGGAGTGAAGAGCACAGTACGACAGAGAAGCAGGATGCATATGCTGGCTTGAAACTCTGGAGACAGGTTCCTGTTCAACACCCAGGGAAGCTGGTTTTCTGGCTGAAGTCTTATAGACTTGGGAAATTTGGGGGATGTGGGTTACAGAGGGCGGAGCTAGGGATGTGTAGGGGAAGGAAGTCATGTGCTCAAGACAGTCAAAGGAGACATTCTTGATTTTTCTTTCCTTCTCACCACTCATCACCAGTCTATTAGCAACTCAGGCAGTCCCACCTTCAAAGTTTGTCCTGAAGTCACTTCTCTCTATTAACCCTCACTGCCATCACCCTAACTGAGCCTCTGCTGTCTCTCACCAAGTCAACCAGATTACCTCCTCCAACTAGTTTTTGTGAAGCTCTCTTGCTAATTTCTCAACTTTTAGAGAATTTTAAAAATTATTTTGGCTGCACTGGGTAGCATGTGGGATCTTACTTTCCTGGCCAGAGACTGAATCTGTGCCCCCTGCATTGGAAGCATAGAGTCTTAACCACTGGAGAGCCTGGGAAGTCCAGTCTTGCTAATTTCTAGTTAATTCTCTATGTGCATTGCAGCCGGATTTTTTTTTACCTACTGAGCCACCATGGCTGCTGCTAAGTCACGTGAGTCGTGTCCGACTCTGTGTGACCCCGGACTGTAGCCTGTCAGGCTTCTCTGTCCATGGGATTCTTCAGGCAAGAATACTGGAGTGGATTGCTGTGCCCTCTTCCAGGGGATCTTTCCGACCCAGGGACTGAACCTGTGTCTCTTATATCTCCTGTACTGGCAGGCAGGTTCTTTACCACTAGTGCCACCTATACTAGGTTAAATAACATGTTATAAAAATAACATTTTATAAACATTAACATAGCTATTTAAAAAAATTTTTTTAATGTGGCTACTAAAATTTTTTTCATAGCATTCATGACTCACATTATATTTCTATTGGCCAGGACTAATTTGGATCTTCAAAGCATTCCTCAATGTTCATTACATTCTTGTTTACTGAATGGTTGTTTATTTGCTTCTACTCTGTCTTTGAAGTTTACCAAAGATAAGTCAAATGTTTTTCATTTTCCTCATTCCATCTGTTCCAGATTAGGAGAAAGCCAAAACAAAGCTCAACACCAACACCACCACCATCAACAGAAGAAATCTCCTGAGCCATTTTAGGCCCCAACAGCAAGCCAAGGAAGGCAAACTGGGATGGGGGAGCAAGAGGGTAACCCAGGATGGTGGCTAGATGGGGTGAGTGGCTTCAGCAGCCAGAGATCTTCCCTTAGGCCTAGGAGGTGACACAAGCAATTCTCCCAGGATCACCTTGATGAAGCAATAAATTAAGGTAACAAGGTAGAAGGTCACCGAAACCTGGTCTCAGCGAGTCCCGGGGCACTCTCTCCTGCCATGCAAACCAAGGGCCTGGCAGAGAAGTCTCCTCATTCATTCAGTTCAGTTCAGTCTCTCAGTTGTGTCCAACTCTTTGCAACCTCATGGACTGTAGCACACCAGGCTTTCCTGTCCTTCACCATCTACCAGTTTGCTTAGACTCATGTCCATCGAGTTGGTGATGCCATCCAACCATCTCATCCTCTGTCGTCCCCTTTTCCTCCTGCCTTCTATCTTTCCCAGCATTAGATTTTTTCCCAATAAGTCAGTTCTTCACATCAGGTGGCCAAAGTATTGGAGCTTCAGCTTCAGCAGCAGTCCTTCCAATGAATATTCAGGACTGGTTTCCTTTAGGATTGACTGGTTTGAACTCCTTGCAGTCCAAGGGACTCTAAAGAGTCTTCTCCAACACCACAGTTCAAAAGCATTGATTCTTCAGTGCTCAGCTTTCCTTATAGTCCAACTCTCACATCCATACATGACTATAGAAAAAACCATAGACTTGACTAGATGGACCTTTGTAGCAAGTAATGTCTCTGCCTTTTAATATGCTGCCTAGGTTGGCCATAGCCTTTTTCCCAAGGAGCAATTTTCCAAGGAGCAATTAATTTCATGGCTGAAATTAATTCATGGCTGCAATCACCATCTGCAGTGATTTTGGAGCCCAAGAAAATAAAGTCTGTCACTGTTTCCATTGTTTCCCCATCTATTTGCCATGAAGTGAAGGGACCAGATGCCATGATCTTAGTTTTTTGAATGTTGAGTTTTAAGTCATCTTTTTCACTCTCCTCTTTCACTTTCATCAAGAGGCTCTTTAGTTCTTCTTCACTTTCTGCCATAAGGGTGGTATCATCTGTGTATCTGAGGTTATTTATATTTCTCCCTGCAATCTTGATTCCAGCTTGTGCTTCATCCAGCCCAGCATTTTGCATGATGTACTCTGCATAAAAGTTCATTGGCCCACCTCAAAAATACATCCTTCTGCTTCTATGGTGGGGGGAGTTGCAGAATTTGGAGAGTCACAGTGGCTTGGGGGAAGGGAAATAATTATAGGCATAGCAAAAGCCCTGGTGATTTTTTCCAGCTCTCCTTTCAAGGGCTTCTGGAGACAAAAGAGGATTAAAATTTCAAGCTAGGGAGGAGTAAAAACTCTTAGCTAACTGATTGGCTAGGTTTATCTGATTAATCCTGGAGTGTCTGTGCAACAATTCAATGCAACAACATTTACTGAAGTATGGAAAGTTAAAAAAGCTTTGAAGTCTGCAGCCAAGGGAGAAGGTGGGAAAGAATGAGATAGAGCCAGGAACTGCCTTGTTTTGGGAATAAAAAAGCTGAAAAAGGCCCCAGGCAAGGTGGAGTTAGACTAAAACAACTTTGTCTTTACTTTCTTTCAATTCCAGTTATTAATTCACTCCACAAATAACGAGTGCCTACTGTGTGTTAGGCCTTTGCCAGCACTATGATAGGACTTTTGGAGTTGTTGACTGTTCTTGAAGAAATCACAAATACTACCTTAAGACCTTTAAGAAAGTAATAAAATGCTTCATCTGAATGATCAGGTAGGTGGATCTTCCACATCTTCCTTTTATCCCTTCTCCCTGTTGCTGTTGTTCAGTCGCTTAGTTGTGTCCTACTCTTTGCAACGCCATGTACTGCAGCATGTCAGGCTTCCCTGTCCTACACTATATTCCAGAGTTTGCTCAAACTCATGTCTATTGAGTTGGTGATTCTATCTAACTATCTCATCCTCTGCTGTTCTCTTCTCCTTTCGCTTTTAATCTTTCCCAGCATCAGGGTCTTTTCCAATGAGTCGGCTCTTTGCATCAGGTGGCCAAAGTGTTAGAGTTTCAGCTTCAGCATCAATCCTTCCAATGAATATTCAGGGTTGATTTCCTTTAGGATTGACTGGTTTGATTTCCATGCAGTCCAAGGGACTCTCAAGATTCTTCTCCAGCAACACAATTCAAAAGCATCAATTTTTCAGGGCTCACCCTTCTTTATGGTCCAAAACTCACATCTGTACATGACTACTGGAAAAACCAAAGCTTTGGCTAGATGAACCTTTGTCAGCAAAGCAATGTCTTTGCTTTTTAATATGCTGTCTAGCTTTTCCCTTTTCCCTAGTAATCTGCAATATCAACCACTCCATCCCTCTGATATTTGCTGAAGTTGTTTCCACTGAATTTCCCAAAGACCTCCTTTTTGCCAAATCTGCATCTACTCGCATCTGCGGAGTACTGGCATCTCCTGAGATCCTGCCTTCCTTTAGTTTTTTGTGACACATCTTCTCATTGGTTCTCCTTCTCCATTTCCGCCTGCTCATCTTTTAATCTTTTTTACCTAATTTGGTTGACAGAAAAAAAACATTTCCTTATTTATTTGGCTGCACTGGGTCTTCGTTTAGGCAGAGAGGATCTTCGATCTAAGTCATGTGGTTTCTTTAGTTGTGCCATGTGGAATCTAGCTTCCTGACCAGGGACTGAACCTGGGCCCCTGCCCAGGTTGGGAGAGTACAGAGTCTTACACTGGACCACCAAGGAAATCCCGTGGCTGACTTCTGAAATGAAAAGGAGTCCTCAGGAGTCCTCAGCCTTCTCCTTTTCTCACTTTATTCATAGTTCTTGGGCATCATTAACCAAAACCACAGCTTCAGCTATCATATAGACAGGGATTGGGCTCTCAAAACTCTATCAGGCCCTTATCACTCATCTCACATGTAGACTCATGTCATAAATTCTCTGCTAGAACTTTACTGGATAAACTTAACCCTTAAGCCAGTTATTCTACTTTTATCCTTATCTTGGGGACTAGCATTACCAAAAACCCATGAACTATCTAGACTTATGCTCCCTGACATAACATTCATTCAGTGGATAAATCTCTTCCTTACTAGACCCGAGACACTGAGCCCTGTACCTGAAGGGTACAGAGATAAATATGACACAACTGAGCACTGGCAGACAGGTAAGCAATCAGAGAAGTATGCTGTACGACATCATCAGAGGGATAAATGCAAGAATAGAAGCACTCCTAAGATGTAAGACACAGACAAAGCACAGTGGAGGGACTGACTTGGAGGTGGAATATGAGGAAAGGCTTCCTTGAGGAGATGACACGTGAGATGGATTTTGAAAGACAGATGGAAATGGAATTCCCATGACAGAAAAGAGAGATAAGTTATTTTAGGTATTGAAAATAGTATGTAAAAGGCATGATTATGTGAAACCTTGGGCTTCCCTGGAGGCTTAGATGGTAAAGAATCTGCCTGCAATGCAGGAGTCCCGGCTTCGATCCCTGCTTTGGGAAGATCCCCTGGAGGAGGGCATGGTAATCCACTCCAGTATTCTTGCCTGGAAAATCCCATGGACAGAGGAGCCTGGTGGGTAGAGTTCATGGGGTCACACAACTGAAGCAACTTAGCACAGCACACAGCATGTAAAATCAAATAGTATGTCAAGCAGTGTGATATTGATGGAGCATAAAATACAAAGCAAGGGGATATTTAGCAGGAGGTTAACTTGTAGTAGTACATAGGGGCCAGATGATAAGGGATCTGAATAATAATAACAACAATAAAAGCTACAATTAATAAGGCACACTTTACCTACAAGGCCACTAGCGCTTAATCTGCCCTATGTTATTATTCACACACTACAGCAGTGAAGCCAAGATATAGTTCATATCTGATATAGTTCAGCTGAAATTCACACCCAGGATTCTTTGACTCCAAAGCCTAGGCTCTTGATCAGATATCCTTCTGCATATGCATGATGCTAAAATGCCTGTACCTCATGGAGCTTATAATGCAGTGCAGGATGAAGGAGCTGGAAATGATGGGTTGAGGCAAGGATGGGATATGGCTGTTTGCAGGATCAGGAACTAGGACAAAGATATCTTAGCCACAACTGGTGGTGGGCTGGGTCTTGTTTGCTCTAGGGAGTCCACGCCACTGGGTGTACAGTTCTGAACAAAGTCAAAAGATTCTACGTGGTTAGGGTCTTCGCTGGTGGTCCAGTGGCTAAGACTCCATCCTCCCAATGGAGAGGGCCCAGGTTCGAGCCCTGGTCAGAGGACTAGATCCCACATGATGAAACTAAAGATCAAAGATCCTGCATGTCACAACTAAGATCCAGAGAAGCAAAAATAATTAAATTTAAAACAAAAATCTTCCCTTTATAATAGTTCTTCCCCTTGGTTTCCCATGCCCTCCTAACCCGCAGTCCTGGCAATGGCTATAATTCTTTCATTCTCAGAAAATCATCTTCAATACCATCCAAATTTAACCTTGTATGTTCCTTAGTTAAAATCCTCTTATGGACTCTCACTGCCTTTCAGTTCAGTTTAGTTGCTCAGTCATGTCCAACTCTTTGTGACCCCATGAAAAGCAGCACGCCAGGCCTCCCTGTCCATCACCAACTCCCGGAGTCCACCCAAACCCATGTCCATTGAGTGGGTGATGCCATCCAACCATCTCATCTTCTGTTGACCCCTTTTCCTTCTGCCCTCAATCCTTCCCAGCATCAGAGTCTTTTCAAATGAGTCAGATCTTTGCATCAGGTGGCCAAAGTATTGGAGTTTCAGCCTCAGCATCAGTCTTACCAATGAATATTCAGGACTGATTTCCTTTAGGATGGACTGGTTGGATCTCTTTGCAGTCCAAGAGACTCTCAAGAGTCTTCTCCAACACGACAGTTCAAAAGCACAAATTCTTCTGCACTCAGCTTTCTTTATAGTCCAACTCTCACATCCATACATGACTACTGGAAAAACCATAGCCTTGACTAGATGGACCTTTGTGGACAAAGTAATGTCTCTGCTTTTCAATATGCTGTCTAGGTTGGTCATAACTTTCCTTTCAAGGAGTAAGCATCTTTTAATTTCATGGCTACAATCACCATTTGCAGTGATTTTGGAGCCCAGAAAAATAAAGTCAGCCACTGTTTCCCCATCTATTTGCCACTGCCTTTGCTGACACACAAACCCTTCCTGGTGAGGGTTCTGCCCACCCCCTTTAGCTCTGTTTCCACCTGTGACTCAGCCACACTGCAAGTCTGCTGTCCCATACTTCTGTATCTTCCCAGGTGCTATAATTCTTCCTGAATGCTTTTCCCTCACCTACCTTCCTAACCTTACACCTTCAGGATGGTGTACATATCACTTCTTCTTTGAAGCCTTGCCTGACTTCCCCTAGCTAGTTTAACTGCTCCTCTTTTGTATTCCCAGTGTACTTTATAATGCATGCATTTGTTATTACTGCCTCCTAATTGTGTTAGATTCAACTCCTAGCCTGGCTTCTTCCTAACCACTTACTTGACCTTATGCAAGTTATTTAATGCTTTGATACCTCAGTTTACTCATCTATAAAAGGGAATGAAAAATGACATTTCTCATAAATGTGCTCTGAAGATTTATGATATTTAAAACATGAAAATGTATTATAACATATGTTAAATATATTATACATCAGAGTATTTGTTTTATGTTAAATTGATGATTTGGAGAAGGAAATGGTAATCCACTCTAGTATTCTTGCCTGGAGAATCTCATGGACAGAAGAGCCTGGCAGGCTACAGTGCATAGGGTCACAAGAGTCAGACACGACTTAGCAACTAAACCACCACCACCAAATATATGATTATATATATCAAAACATATATTAAAATTATTTGTATAGTGTAAGCACTAAATAAATGTCACTGTTATTCTAGCTGTTATTATTGTTCATCCATACTAGACTATAAGTGACTTGAGGGCAAAGATTTGTTTAATATCTAGTATACACCTTAGCATCTGGTAGGTGTTCAGTGGATATTTGGGTTTTGTATCTTTCTCCTGTTTTCAGTGTTGTGTCTGTCACTTCAGGTTCTCAATTCAATATATTTTTTTAATTGAGTAAGATGAGAAGAAAAAAGAGGAAAAAGATATTTGCATTTATTTATAGAGATTTCCTAACTCTGGCTGTAGTCCAGCCCCAAGGGACTGCAGAGATGTTATTTCTGTAGATAAGAGAACTTTGGTGCCTACCCTAGTCTTTCTCCCCATCCACCTCCCTCCTTGCAGAGATGGCTTCCTGCTTTTACTGACTTCTCTGACCATTCCTGGCACTCTGAAGATTTTCAAAGAATGTCGTGATAGTGGTGGTGGTATGGGGAGAAAGGGAGTTTGTGTATAGTTTAGGGAAAACAATACCAGGAGAGATGAAAAGGGTGAGATTGTACACGTTCCTTAAAGGCCCAAAGGCTTGGAGTGCTTTATCTGAACGTGAGCTTTTTCTGAATCTGATCCTGTAAGGCAGAGGGGCATTCATTCTTTTCCATGTTTTTGTTGACATCTGGGAGATCATTCACCAGATAAGGGCTCAGGGTAGGTAAGAAACTGGACCAGATGAAGTAATCATTGTGATCAAATTTTTAAAACCAATATGGCACAAAAGAATTGTTTACATTCTGATGTGATTTTTCTAATGTAAAAGATCATGAAAAAAATATAAAATAATGAGACTGCACTGAATGAACAGCCTTTATTAAAGACCATAATTATACAAAAGAAAAAGTACAGTCAAAAATATTTTAATGCTTGTGACATTTCACAGTTGTTGTTCAGTTGCTCAGTTATGTCCGACTCTTTGTGACCCCATGGACTGCAGCATGCCAGGCTTCCCTGTCCTTCATCATTTCCTGGAGTTTGCTCAAATTCTTGTCCATTGAGTCAGTGATGCCATCCAACCATCTCATCCTCTGTTATCCCCTTCTCCTCCTGCCTTCAGTCTTTCCCAGCATCAGGGTCTTTCCAATGAGTTCGCTCTTTACATCAGGTGGTCAAAGTATTTGAGCTTCAGCATCAGTCCTTCCAATGAATATTCAGGGTTGATTTCCTGTAGGATTGACTGGTTTGATCTCCTTGCAATCCAAGGGACTCTCAAGAGTCTTCTTCAGCAGCACAGTTCAAAGGCATCAGTTCTTCGGTGCTCACCCTATTTTACTGTCCAACTCTCACATCCATACATGACTCTGGATATTTCACAATAAAGGTTTAATTCATGTCTTTTGCTCACTTTTGCTTGAGGCATGTTTTTTTTTTTTTTTTCTTACTGATTGCCAAGAGTTCTTTAAGAATTTTGGCTATGATTGCAAATATATTTTCTCATTCAGTAACTTGCTTTTCCATGCTTTTAATAATGTCCTTTGATGAACAGAATATTTAAATTTTAAGGGAGTCTGCATTATCACTCTTTTCCTCTAGGGATAATCTTCTGTGTTTCCTATTTGAGAAGTCTTTGCCTGTCTCAAGGTCATGACAAATTATATGTCTTATTCTAGAAGTTGTATATGGAGAAGGCACTGGCATCCCACTCCACTACTCTTGCCTGGAAAATCCCATGTACGGAGGAGCCTGGTAGGCTGCAGTTCATGGGGTCACTAAAAGTTGGACACAACTAAGCAAATTCACTTTCACTTTTCACTTTCTTTCATTGGAGAAGGAAATGGCAACCCACTTCAGTGTTCTTGCCTGGAGAATCCCAGGGATGGGGGAGCCTGGTGGGCTGCTGCCTATGGGGTCGCACAGAGTCGGACACGACTGAAGCGACTTAGCAGCAGCAGCAGCTATAAGCATGGCTGTAAGCATGTGAAAAGATGCTTGACATCACTATTCACCAGGGAAATACAGTTCTCTGCCCTGATGGATACCTAATATTCTAGGAGGAAAGACTGACCTGAAGCAAGCTTTGGGATGGAGATGCTAGGAAAGGGACATACAGTCTAAAGTAGGAAGTCTAACCTAGTCTTGGGGATTGCAAAGAGCTTCATGAAGCACTTTCAGACTCTAGGGAAGCTGGTGCTCATTGCAATTATGGAAGCTGTGCCCTCTAGAGCCTGCTCACCACAAGAGAAGCCAGCTTGCTGCAACTAGAGAAAGCCCCCATGCAGCAACAAAGACCCAGTGCGACCAAAATATATTTTAAAAATTAAAAATATAGAAAAGGGACAACTGTCTCCTTTTGGTAAGATCTGTGGATAAGAAGTAGAAGTGAAACTAGGTAGCAGCTCTCCAGGGGCCTAGTCTTTTACTATCCTATATTCTATGCTCTTTTTTGATCTCAGACTAAAGTGAAAAACAGGCCTTGGGTTAGAAGTGAAATTTAAGAGAAGAGCTGCCCTCCTTTCCTCCTTTCCTGGGACCATGCCATAAACTGGAGAAAATGGAGGGCTGACTGTGCATGGACTCGTGGCTGAGTCCTTTACAAGAACCTATCTTTGTAAGGGATGCCCTCACAACAAGACTTTTTAATCCCTTTCATTGAGTTTACCTAGAAATATTTTTTGAGGCAAAAGTCAAAATCCCTCAAATAATGGGTTTCCACAAGGCCCACCAGGAATTCTGTGAAAGGATAAATGCCACCTAGGAGAGTTATAAAAGTCACTTGGTCTGTTTCCAGAACACAGTGCCCAGAATTAGTAAATTGGAAAGCAGAGAGGTTTTCCAGGACAGACAATTGTTTTTTTTGAGATGAAAAAACAAACAAAAAAAAGCAAACCACCAAGAGTTCTAAACCTATCACTTCTTGAAAGTCCACGCTATACTCCTTGCCCTCATTTTTCTAGATTCACTGACTCTTAGCCCACGGGAATTTGCCTTCTGTACCTACTACTCTATGGAAACTGCCCCTGTCCAGCTCATCAATGACTACCTTTTTTTTTTTTTTTTTTTGGCAAACCCAGCAGCTTTCTTTTGGTGCTCATCCAAAACCAAGGATCTGTCCTGAAGAATACCTCTGCTTTTTAAATTACCAATCCTGGGCACTGAGCTATGGAAACAGACAGACTGATTTTCATAACTCTCTGTGGTGACACTTAGTGTTTCACAGAATTCCAAGTGGGTCTGGTAGGAAACCATTATATGAGGATTTTTTGCTCTGTTCATTTTTGTTCTATTGACCTTCCTCTCCTGCACAAGAGAAACTTTCAGAGTTCTCTTCTCCATGGCTTGGTGATGTTCCGAATTCCAGGTTCTCCTTTTATTTTCCATGTCTAATTGGCTTCTCTTGCTTTGCATCCCATTAAACACTGAAAAATTCTTTTTTTCCCCTTCTTTTTTAATATAAAATTTATTTTAATTGGAGGTTAATTACTTTACAATATTGTATTGGTTTTGCCATACATCAACATGAATCTGCCACAGGTATACACGTGTTCCCCATCCTGAACCCCCTTCCCTTCTCCCTCCCCGTACCATCCCTCTGGGTCATCCCAGTGCACCAGCCCCAAGCATCCAGTATCATGCATCGAACCTGGACTGGAGATTTGTTTCATATATGATATTATACATGTTTCAATGCCACTCTCCCAAATCATCCCACCCTCTCCCTCTCCCACAGAGTCCAAAAGACTGTTCTATACATCTGTGTCTCTTTTGCTGTCTCGCATACAGGGTTATCATTACCATCTTTCTAAATTCCATATATATGTGTTAGTATACTGTATTGGTATTTTTCTTTCTGACTTACTTCACTCTGTATAATAGGCTCCAGTTTCATCCACCTCATTAGAACTGATTCAAATGTATTCCTTTTAATGGCTGAGTAATACTCCATTGTATATATGTACCACAGCTTTCTTATCCATTCATCTGCTGATGAATGGGACATCTAGGTTGCTTCCATGTCCTGGCTATTATAAACAGTGCTGTGATGAACATTGGGGTACATGTGTCTCTTTCAATTCTGGTTTCCTCAGTGTGTATGCCCAGCAGTGGGATTGCTGGCTCATAAGGCAGTTCTATTTCCAGGTTTTTAAGGAATCTCCACAGTGTTCTCCATAATGGCTGTACTAGTTTGCATTCCCACCAACAGTGCAAGAGGGTTCCCTTTTCTCCACACCCTCTCCAGCATTTGTTGCTTGTAGACTTTTGGATCACAGACATTCTGACTGGTGTGAAGTGGTACCTCATTGTGGTTTTGATTTGCATTTCTCTGATAATGAGTGGTGTTGAGCATTTTTCATGTGTTTGTTAGCCATCTGTATGTCTTCTTTGGAGAAATGTCTGTTTAGTTCTTTGGCCCATTTTTTGATTGGGTCGTTTATTTTTCTGGAATTGAGCTGCAGGAGTTGCTTGCATATTTTTGAGATTAGTTGTTCATCAGTTGCTTCATTTGCTATTATTTTCTCTCATTCTTAAGGCTGTCTTTTCACCTTGCTTATAGTTTCCTTTGTTGTGCAGAAGCTTTTAAGTTTAATTAGGTCCCATTTGTTTATTTTTGCTTTTACTTCCAATATTCTGGGAGGTGGGTCATAGAGGATCCTGCTGTGATGTATGTCGGAGAGTGTTTTGCCTAGGTTCTCCTCTAGGCGTTTTATAGTTTCTGGTCTTACGTTTAGATCTTTAGTCCATTTTGAGTTTATTTTTTTTTTATTATTTATATATATTCTTTTTACTTTTGAGTTTATTTGTGTGTATGGTGTTAGAAAGTGTTCCAGTTTCATTCTTTTACAAGTGGTTGACCAGTTTTCCCAGCACCACTTGTTAAAGAGATTGTCTTTAATCCATTGTATATTCTTGTCTCCTTTGTCAAAGATAAGGTGTCCATAGCTGTGTGGATTTATCCCTGGGCTTACTATTTTATTCCATTGATCTATATTTCTGTGTTTGTGCCAGCACCATACTGTCTTGATGACTGTGGCTTTGTAGTAGAGCCTGAAGTCAGGCAGGTTGATTCCTCCAGTTCCATTCTTCTTTTTCAAGATTGCTTTGGCTATTCAAGGTTTTTTGTATTTCCATACAAATTGTGAAATTATTTGTTCTAGCTCTGTGAAAAATACCATTGGTAGCTTGATAGGCATTGCACTGAATCTATAGATTGCTTTGTGTAGTATACTCATTTTCACTATATTGATTCTTCCAATCCATGAACATGGTATATTTCTCCATCTATTAGTGTCCTCTTTGATTTCTTTCACCAGTGTTTCATAGTTTTCTATATATAAGTCTTTAGTTTCTTTAGGTAGATATATTCCTAAGTATTTTATTCTTTTCATTGCAATGGTGAATGGAATTGTTTCCTTAATTTCTCTTTCTATTTTCTCATTATTAGTGTATAGGAATGCAAGGGATTTCTGTGTGTTGATTTTATACCCTGCAACTTTACTATATTCATTGATTAGCTCTAGTAATTTTCTGGTGGATTCTTTAGGGTTTTCTATGTAGAGGATCATGTCATCTGCAAACAGTGAGAGTTTTACTTCTTCTTTTCCAATTTGGATTCCTTTTATTTCTTTTTCTGCTCTGATTGCTATGGCCAAAACCTCCAAAACTATGTTGAATAGTAGTGGTGAAAGTGGGCACCCTTGTCTTGTTCCTGACTTTAGGGGAAATGCTTTCAATTATTTACCATTGAGGATAATGTTTGCTGTGGATTTGTCATATATAGCTTTTATTATGTTGAGGAATGTTCCTTCTATTCCTGCTTTCTGGAGAGTTTTTATCATAAATGGATGTTGAATTTTGTCAAAAGCTTTATCTGCATCTATTGAGATAATCATATGGTTTTTATTTTTCAATTTGTTAATGTGGTGTATTACATTGATTGATTTGCAGATATTGAAGAATCCTTGCATCCGTGGGATAAAGCACACTTGGTCATGGTGTATGATCTTTTTAATGTGTTGTTGGATTCTGATTGCTAGAATTTTGTTAAGGATTTTTGCATCTATGTTTATCAGTGATGTCAGCCTGTAGTTTTCTTTTTTGTGGCATCTTTTGGTATTAGGGTGATGGTGGCCTCATAGAATGAGTTTGGAAGTTTACCTTCCTCTGCAATTTTCTGGAAGAGTTTGAGTAGGATAGGTGTTAGTTCTTCTCTAAATTTTTGGTAGAATTCAGCTGTGAAGCCGTCTGGACATGGGCTTTGTTTGCTGGAAGATTTCTGAATACAGTTTCAATTTCTGTGCTTGTGATGGGTCTGTTAAGATTTTCTATTTCTTCCTGGTTCAGTTTTGGAAAGCTGTACTTTTCTAAGAATTTGTGATTTCTTCCACGTTGACCATTTTATTGGCATATAATTGCTGATAGTAGTCTCTTATGATCCTTTGTATTTCTGTGTTGTCTGTTGTGATCTCTCTATTTCCATTTCTAATTTTATTGATTTGATTTTTCTCCCTTTGTTTCTTGATGAGTCTGGCTAATGGTTTGTCAATTTTATTTATCCTTTCAAAGAACCAACTTTTGGCTTTGTTGATTTTTGCTATGGATTTTGCTCTTTTGTTTCGTTTGCATTTATTTCTGCCCTAATTTTTAAGATTTCTTTCCTTCTACTAACCCTGGGGTTCTTCATTTCTTCCTTTTCTAGTTGCTTTAGGTGTAGAGTTAGGTTATTTATTTGACTTTTTCTTGTTTCTTGAGGTATGCCTGTATTGCTATGAGCTTTCCCCTTAGCATTGCTTTTACAGTGTCCCACAGGTTTTGGGTTGTTGTGTTTTCATTTTCATTTGTTCCTATGCATATTTTGATTTCCTTTTTGATTTCTTCTGTGATTTGTTGGTTATTCAGCAGCGTGTTGTGCAGCCTCCATATGTTGGAACTTTTAACAGTTTTTCTCCTGTAATTGAGATCTAATCTTACTGCATTGTGGTCAGAAAAGATGCTTGGAATGATTTCAATTTTTTTGAATTTACCAAGGCTAGATTTATGGGCCAGGATGTGATCTATCCTGGAGAAGGTTCCGTGTGAGCTTGAGAAAAAGGTGAAATTCATTGTTTTGGGGTGAAATATCCTATAGATATCAATTAGGTCTAACTGGTTTATTGTATCATTTAAAGTTTGTGTTTCCTTGTTAATTTTCTGTTTAGTTGATCTATCCATAGGTGTGAGTGGGGTATTAAAGTCTCCCACTATTATTGTGTTATTGTAAATTTCCCCTTTCATACTTGTTAGCATTTGTCTTACATATTGTGGTGCTCCTATGTTGGGTGCATATATATTTATAATTGTTATATCTTCTTCTTGGATTGATCCTTTGATCGTTATGTAGTGTCCTTCTTTGTCTCTTTTCACAGCCTTTGTTTTAAAGTCTATTATATCTGATATGAGTATTGCTACTCCTGCTTTCTTTTGGTCTCTATTTGCATGGAATATCTTTTTCCAGCCCTTCACTTTCAGCCTGGGTCTTTTGAGGTGGGTCTCTTGTAGACAACATATATAGGGGTCTTGTTTTTGTATCCATTCAGCCAGTCTTTGTCTTTGGTTGGGGGCATTCAACCCATTTATGTTTAAGGTAATTATTGATAAGTATGATCCCATTGTCACTTCCTTTATTGTTTTGGGTTTGAGTTTATACCCCCTTTTTGTGTTTTCTGTCTAGAGAATATCCTTTAGCATTTGTTGGAGAGCAGGTTTGGTGGTGCTGAATTCTCTCAGCTTTTGCTTGTCTGTAAAGCTTTTGATTTTTCCTTCGTATTTGAATGAGATCCATGCTGGGTACAGTAATCTGGGCTGCAGGTTATTTTCTTTGATCACTTTAAATATGTCTTGCCATTCCCTCCTGGCCTGAAGAGTTTCTGTTGAAAGATCAGCTGTTATCCTTATGGGAATCCCCTTGTGTTTTATTTGTTGTTTTTCCCTTGCTGCTTTTAATATTTGTTCTTTGTTTTTGATCTTTGTTAATTTGATTAATATGTGTCTTGGGGTGTTTCACCTTGGGTTTATCCTGTTTGGGACTCTCTGGGTTTCTTGGACTTAGGTGATTATTTCCTTCCCCATTTTAGGGACGTTTTCAACTATTATCTCCTCAAGTATTTTCTCATGGTCTTTCTTTTTGTCTTCTTCTTCCGGGACTCCTATGGTTTGAACGTTGGAGCATTTAACACTGTCCTGGAGGTCTCTGAGATTGTCCTCATTTCTTTTAATTCATTTTTCTTTTTTCCTCTCTGATTCATTTATTTCTACCATTCTATCTTCTACTTCACTAATCCTATCATCTGCCTCTGTTATTCTACTATTTGTTGCCTCCAGAGTGTTTTTTATCTCATTTATTGCATTATTCATTATATATTGACTCTTTTTTATTTCTTCTAGGTTCTTGTTAAACCTTTCTTGCATCTTCTCAATCCTTGTCTCCAGGCTATTTATCTGTGATTCCATTTTGATTTCAAGATTTAGGATCATTTTCACTATCATTATTCAGAATTCTTTATCAGGTAGATTCCCTATCTCTTCCTCTTTTGTTTGGTTTGGAGGGCATTTATCCTGTTCCTTTACCTGCTGGGTATTCCTCTGTCTCTTATTTTGTTTATATTGCTGAGTTTGGGGTGGCCTTTCTGTATTCTGGCAGTTTGTGGGGTTCTCTTTATTGTGGAGTTTCCTCGCTGTGGGTGGGGTTGTACAGGGGGCTTGTCAAGGTTTCTTGTTTAGGGAAGCTTGTGTCGGTGTTCTGCTGGGTGGAGCTGGTTTTCTTCTCTCTGGAGTGCAATGAAGTGTCAAGTAATTAGTTATGAGATGTCAATGGTTTTGGAGAAACTTTGGGCAGCCTGTATATTGGAGCAAGGGGCTGTGTTCCTGTGTTGCTGGAGAATTTGCATGGTATGTCTTTCTCTGGCCCTTGAGTGGTGCTTGGTTTCAGTGTAGGTATGGAGGCATTTGATGAGCTCCTGACCTGCCTCTTGAGAAATCTGTATGCAGGTCAGGAAGCAACAGTTAGCACTGGACATGGAACAGCAGACTGGTTCCAAATAGGGAAAGGAGTACATCAAGGCTGTATATTGTCACCCTGCTTATTTAACTTCTATGCAGAGCACATCATGAGAAATGCTGGACTGGAAGAAACACAAGCTGGAATCAAGGTTGCTGGGAGAAATATCAATAACCTCAGATATGCAGATGACACCACCCTTATGGCTGAAAGTGAAGAGGAACTAAAAAGCCTCTTGATGAAAGTGAAAGAGGAGAGTGAAAAAGTTGGCTTAAAGCTCAACATTCAGAAAACGAAGAGCATGGCATCCGGTCCCATCACTTCATGGGAATAAATGGGGAAACAGTGGAGACAGTGTCAGACTTTATTTTGGGGGTCTCCAAAATCACTGCAGATGGTGACTGCAGCCATGAAATTGAAAGACGCTTATGCCTTGGAAGAAAAGTTACGACCAACCTAGATAGCATATTCAAAAGCAGAGACATTACTTTGCCAACTAAGGTCCATCTAGTCAAGGCTATGGTTTTTCCAGTGGTCATGTATGGATGTGAGAGTTGGACTGTGAAGAAAGCTGAGCGCCGAAGAATTGATGCGTTTGAACTGTGGTGTTGGTGAAGACTCTTGAGAGTCCCTTGGACTGCAAGGAGATCCAACCAGTCCATTCTGAAGGAGATCAACCCTGGGATTTCTTTGGAAGGAATGATGCTAAAGCTGAAACTCCAGTACTTTGGCCACCTCATGCGAAGAGTTGACTCATTGGAAAAGACTCTGATGCTGGGAGGGATTGGGGGCAGGAGGAGAAGGGGACGACAGAGGATGAGATGGCTGGATGGCATCACTGACTCGATGGACGTGATTCTGAGTGAATTCCAGGAGTTGGTGGTGGACAGGGAGGCTGGGCGTGCCGCAATTCATGGGGTCGCAAAAAGTCGGACATGACTGAGCGACTGAACTGAACTGCACTGTCAATTAATGTTCCCTGGTGTCAGGAGTTCTCTGGTGTTCTCAGGATTTCGACTTAAACCTCCTGCTTCTGGTTTTCAGTCGTATTTTTACAGTAGTCTCAAGACTTCCCCTTCTATACAGCACCGTTAATAAAACATCTAGGTTAAAGATGAAAAGTTTCTCCACAGTGAGGGACACCCAGAGAGGTTCACAAAGTTACATGGAAAAGAGACGAGGGAGGAGGGAGTTAGAGGTGACCCGAATGAGATGAGGTGGAATCAATAGAGGAGAGAGCAAGCTAGCCAGTAATCACTTCATATGTGCACTCCACAACTGGACCACTCAGAGATGTTCACGGAGTTATACAGAGAAGAGAAGAGGGAGGAAGGAGACAGAGGTGGCCAGGAGGATAAAAGGGGGGAATCAAAAAGAGAGAGACAGATCGAGCCAGTAATCAGTTGCCCCGGGAGGAGCAACCCGAGGAGTGGTGGCTGCGCAGGCACAGGAGGGCCTAGAGGAGCTATCCCATGTTGAAGGTCAGGAAGCCATGAAATTAAAAGATGCTTGCTCCTTGGAAGAAAAGTTATGAGCAACCTAGATAGCATATTCAAAAGCAGAGACATTACTTTGCCGACTAAGGTCCATCTAGTCAAGGCTATGGTTTTTCCAGTGGTCATGTATGGATGTGAGAGTTGGACTGTGAAGAAGGCTGTTAGCGCTGAAGAATTGATGCAATTGAACTGTGGTGTTGGAGAAGACTCTCGAGAGTCCCTTGGACTGCAAGGAGATCCAACCAGTCCATTCTGAAGGAGATAAGCCCTAGGATTTCTTTGGAAGGAATGATGCTAACGCTGAGGCTCCAGTACTTTGGCCACCTCATGCAAAGAGTTGACTCATTGGAAAAGACTCTGATGCTGGGAGGGATTGGGGGCAGGAGGAGAAGGGGACGACAGAGGATGAGATGGCTGGATGGCATCACGGACTCGATGGACATGAGTCTGAGTGAACTCCGGGAAATGGTGATGGACAGGGAGGCCTGGCGTGCTGCGATTCATGGGGTTGCAAAGAGTTGGACAAGACTGAGCGACTGAACTGAACGGAACTGAACTAAGTGTTCTCCACCATCTGGAACACTCAGAGATTCATAGAGTTGGATAGAGAAGAGAGGGGGTAGGGAGGAGACAGAGGTGACCTGGTGGAGAAAAAGGAGAGTCCAAAGGGGGAGAGAGCAGTCAAGCTAGTAATCTCACTCCCAAGGAAAAATGGGTACTTAAGATTGGGTTCTTAAAGGTACAAAATTGATAACAAATACCAAAAAACAAAGATTAAAATGTAGAGTCGAGTCTGGAATTTCAAAAATACAATATTAAAGAAAAGAAGAGAAAAAAGAAAGAGAAAAAAAAGTCACAATAATTATATAACATATACATATGAAGTTTGCTTTAAAAAATAGGGTCTTTTTTTTTTTGCAAAGTAATAGTAGGTTATAAAAGTGAAAATTAAAGGAGTAATAAAGGACTTAAAATTTTTTAAAAATTAATTTAAAAAATGATCGTAAAAATAGTAAAAATATATCTAGGACTTTCTCTGGTATTGTTGTGGGTATTGTGGGGTCAGTTCATTTTTGGATGGTTCCTTGGTCCGGCTTATATTTCTCAAGATCAATAGGCCCCTTCCTATGTAGTTGGTACTAAGGGCAGGGTTTTAATCTATTGCACCTGTCACTTCCAAGGCAGTTCCCTCTGTTTTAGCTTCTTCTGTTTCCTGGTCTCTTCAGTGTCTGATTTCCACCTGACACAAAGGGGGCGGTGGGGGACACATTTTTTAGGCTCACTTGTTCAGTCGTGCTGTGGGGAGGGAGGGACACTGCAAACAAATACACTGGCGTGTGCTTGCAGTGTCTCAGCCATACTGGCCCTGCCCACATTCACAGCGTGTGTGCCCTCCCTGCCCACACTGCTCAGGCTCTAGGTTGCTCCCTGGGAACCGTCTGAGGCCGGCCCTGGGCTGCATGCACCTCCCAGACCTAAGCCACTCAGGTCCAAGCACTCGGGTAGTCCTCAGAGGCGCAGACTCGGTTGGGCGTGCGTTCTGTGCCCTTCCCAGGTCCGAGCAGCTCAGGTGATGAGGTGTTGAGCCGGCTCACTAAGTGCAAGGCGGCTGCCAGCCAGCTGGCTCACTAAGCGCAAGGCGGCAGCCAGCCAGCCGGCCGGCTCACTAAGTGTGGCTGAGAGGAGCTACCCCAAGTCCGAGGTCACGGGCAGCGGCCTAGAGTGCCATGCTGCTACGGTGCAGGAATGGCCGAGAGGAGCTACCCTGCGTCCGAGGTCAGTGGCAGCGGCTGGGAGGAGCTACCCCGCATCTGAGGTCAGAGGCGGTGGCCCAGAGGAGCTAACCTGTGTCGGAGGTCAGTGGCGGCCGGGAGGAAACACCCGGTGTCCGAGATCAGGGCGCTGGCCGGGAGGAGCTACCCCACGTCCGAGGTCAGTGACGACGGCTGGGAGGAGCTACCCTGCCTCCGAGGTCAGTGGCAGCCGGGTGGAGACACCCGGTGTCCGAGATCAGGGCGGCAGCCGGGAGGAGCTACCCCGAGTCTGAGGTCAGGGACGGTGGCTGAGAGAAGCTACCCGAATCCGAGGTCAGGGGTGGCCGGGAGGAGACACCCGGTGTCTGAGATCAGGGCAGCGGCCGGGAGGAGCTACCCTGCGTCTGAGGTCAGGGGCGGGGGCCGGCAGGAGACATCCCGAGTCTGAGGTCAGGGGCGGCAGCGGAGAGGAGCTACCCGCGTCCGAGGTCAGGGCTGCAGCCGAGAGGAGCTAACCTGTGTCGGAGGTCAGTGGCGTCTGGAGGAAGACACCCCAAGTCTGAGGTCAGGGATGGTGGCCGAGAGAAGCTACCCGAGTCCGAGGTCAGGGGCGGCGGCCGAGAAGACCTACCCCGAGTCCGAGGTCAGGGGCGGCCGGGAGGAGACACCCGATGTCCGAGAACAGGGCGGCGGCCGGGAGGAGCTACCCCGCGTCCGAGGTCAGGGGCGGCAGCCAAGAGGAGCTACCCCGAGTCCGAGGTCAGCGGCGGGGGCCGGCAGGAGACACCCCGAGTCCGAGGTCAGGGGCGGCTGGGAATAAACACCCTGTGTCCGAGATCAGGTTGGCAGCCGGGAGGAGCCGCCCTGCGTCCGAGGTCAGGGGCGGGGGCCGGGAGGAGACACCCCGAGTCTGAGGTCAGGGATGGCGGCCGAGAATAGCTACCCGAGTCCGAGGTCAGGGGTGGCGGACGAGAGGAGCTACCCTGCTTCCGAGGTCAGTGGCGGCCGGGAGGAGACACCCGGTGTCCGAGATCAGGGCGGCGGCCGGGAGGAGCTACCCCACGTCCGAGGTCAGGGGCAGCCAGGTAAAGCCACCTCGCCCCCGAGGCCAGGGATGGTGAAATTGAGGAGCCACCCTGAGCCTGAAGCCAGGGGCGGCACTGGGAGGAGCCACCCACGCCCGAGGCTAGGGCCGGCAGCCGGGAGGAGCAACCCGAGGAGTGGTGGCTGTGCAGCACAGGAGGGCCTAGAGGAGCTATCCCACGTTGAAGGTCAGGAACGGTGGCGGTAAGGAGATACTCCTGATTGAAGGAAAGGAACAGCGGCTGTGCTTTGCTGGAGCAGCCGAGAAGAGATACACCACGCCCAAGGGAAGAGAAACCCAAGAAAGATGGTAGGTGTTGCAAGAGGGCATCAGAGGGCAGACACACTGAAACCATACTCACAGAAAACTAGTCAATCTAATCACACTAGGAACACAGCCTTGTCTAACTCAATGAAACCAGGCATGCCTACGGGGCAACCCAAGACAGGCGGGTCATGGTGGAGAGGTCTGACAGAGCGTGGTCCACTGGAGAAGGGAATGGCAAGCCACTTCAGTATTCTTGCCTTGAGAACCCCATGAACAGTATGAAAAGGCAAAATGATAGGATACCAAAAGAGGAACTCCCCAGGTCATTAGGTGCCCAATATGCTACTGGAGATCAGTGGAGAAATAACTCCAGAAAGAATGAAGGGATGGAGCCAAAGCAAAAACAATACCCAGTTGTGGAGGTGACTGGTGATAGAAGCAAGATCTGATGCTGTAAAGAGCAATATTGCATAGGAACCTGGAATGTTAGGTCCATGAATCAAGGCAAATTGGAAGTGATCAAACAAGAGATGGCAAGGGTGAACATCGACATTCTAGGAATCAGCGAACTAAAATGGACCGGAATGGGTGAATTTAACTCAGATGACCGTTATATCTACTACTGCAGGCAGGAATCCCTTAGAAGAAATGGAGTAGCCATCATGGTCAACAAAAGAGTCCGAAATGCAGTACTTGGATGCAATCTCAAAAACGACAGAATGATCTCTGTTCATCTCCAAGGCAAACCATTCATTATCACAGTTATCCAAGTCTATGCCCCAACCAGTAATGCTAAAGAAGCTGAAGTTGAACGGTTTTATGAAGACCTACAAGACCTTTTAGAACTAGCACCCAAAAAAAGATGTCCTTCTCATTATAGGCGACTGGAATGCAAAAGTAGGAAGTCAAGAAACACCTGGAGTAACAGGCACATTTAGCCTTGGAATACGGAATGAAGCAGGGCAAAGACTAATAGAGTTTTGCCAAGAAAATGCATTGGTCATAGCAAACACCCTCTTCCAACAGCACAAGAGAAGACTCTACACATGGACATCACCAGATGGTCAACACCAAAATCAGATTGATTATATTCTTTGCAGCCAAAGATGGAGAAGCTCTATATAGTCAACAAAAACAAGACTGGGAGCTGACTGTGGCTCAGATCATGAACTCCTTATTACCAAATTCAGACTCAAATTGAAGAAAGTAGGGAAAACTGCTAGACCATTCAGGTATGACCTAAATCAAATCCCTTATGATTATGCAGTGGAAGTGAGAAATAGATTTAAGGGCCTAGATCTGATAGAGTGCCTGATGAACTATGGAATGAGGTTCGTGATATTGTACAGGAGACAGGGATCAAGACCATCCCCATGGAAAAGAAATGCAGAAAAGCAAAATGGCTGTCTGGGGAGGCCTTACAAATAGCTGTGAAAAGAAGAGAGGTGAAAAGCAAAGGAGAAAAGGAAAGATATAAGCATCTGAATGCAGAGTTCCAAAGAATAGCAAGAAGAGATAAGAAAGCCTTCTTCAGCGATCAATGCAAAGAAATAGAGGAAAACAACAGAATGGGAAAGATCTCTTCAAGAAAATTAGAGATACCAAGGGAATATTTCATGCAAAGATGGGCTCGATAAAGGACAGAAATGGTCTGGACCTAACAGAAGCAGAAGATATTAAGAAGAGGTGGCAGGAATACACAGAAGAACTGTACAAAAAAGATCTTCACGACCCAGATAGTCATGATGATGCGATCACTAATCTAGAGCCAGACATCTTGGAAAGTGAAGTCAAGTGGGCCTTAGAAAGCATCACTACAAACAAAACTAGTGGAGGTGATGGAATTCCAGTTGAGCTGTTTCAAATCCTGAAAGATGATGCTGTGAAAGTGCTGCACTCAATATGCCAGCAAATCTGGAAAACACAGCAGTGGCCACAGGACTGGAAAAGGTCAGTTTTCATTCCAATTCCAAAGAAAGGAAATGCCAAAGAATGCTCAAACTACCACACAATTGCACTCATCTCACCGGCTGGTAAAGTAATGCTCAAAATTCTCCAAGCCAGGCTTCAGCAATACATGAACCGTGAACTCCCTGATGTTCAAGCTGGTTTTAGAAAAGGCAGAGGAACCAGAGATCAAATTGCCAACATCCACTGGATCATGGAAAAAGCAAGAGAGTTCCAGAAAAACATCTATTTCTGCTTTATTGACTATGCCAAAGCCTTTGACTGTGTGGATCACAATAAACTGTGGAAAATTCTGAAAGAGATGGGAATACCAGACCACCTGACCTGCCTCTTGAGAAATCTGTATGCAGGTCAGGAAGCAACAGTTAGAACTGGACATGGAACAACAGACTGGTTCCAAATAGGAAAAGGAGTACGTCAAGGCTGTATATTGTCACCTTCTTATTTAACTTCTATGCAGAGTACATCATGAGAAACGCTGGACTGGAAGAAACACAAGCTGGAATCAAGATTGCCAGGAGAAATATCAATAACCTCAGATATGCAGATGACACCACCCTTATGGCAGAAAGTGAAGAGGAACTAAAAAGCCTCTTGATGAAAGGAAAGTAGAGAGTGAAAAAGTTGGCTTAAAACTCAACATTCAGAAAACGAAGATCATGGCATCTCGTCCCATCACTTCATGGGAAATAGATGGGGAAACAGTGGAAACAGTGTCAGACTTTATTTTTTGGGGCTCCAATATCACTGCAGATGGTGACTACAGCCATGAAATTAAAAGACGCTTACTCCTTGGAAGAAAAGTTATGACCAACCTAGATAGTATATTCAAAAGCAGAGACATTACTTTGCCGACTAAGGTCCGTCTAGTCAAGGCTATGGTTTTTCCAGTGGTCATTGTGGATGTGAGAGTTGGACTGTTAAGAAGGCTGTGAGTGCTGAAGAATTGATGCGTTTGAACTGTGGTGTGGAGAAGACTCTTGAGAGTCCCTTGGACTGCAAGGAGATCCAACCAGTCCATTCTGAAGGAGATCAACCCTGTGATTTCTTTGGAAGGAATGATGCTAAAGCTGAAACTCCAGTACTTTGGCCACCTCATGTGAAGAGTTGACTCATTGGAAAAGACTCTGATGCTGGGAGGGATTGGGGGCAGGAGGAGAAGGGGACAACCCAGGATGAGATGGCTGGATGGCATCACGGACTCGATGGACATGAGTCTGAGTGAGCTGCGGGAGTTGGTGATGGACAGGGAGGCCTGGCGTGCTGCAATTCATGGGGTCGCAACGAGTTGGACATGACTGAGCAACTGAACTGAACTGTATCTCTGGGGCTGCGATTGCCCCCTTCCAGCTCTGGCTGCCTGTCACCGGAGGGGAATGTCTGCAGCTGGCTAGTTCTGTTCAGTCCTTAGTTCTGTTCAGTCCTTTGTTCTGTCCGCGGGTCTCGCGGTGTCTTAGGGCTTTTTGCGTGGTAGCTATCCCACAGTCTGGTTTGCTAGCCCCCGTTAGTTTGCTCAGACTGCCCTCAGGGCATTCAGGCCAGATCCTTACTCTAAGCAATGCAGCCCCTGCCTCCCTGCCCAGCCCCCGCTTGCTAGTGGTGGGTGCAGGTGTCCGTGCTGCTTCTCTGCTGGGGTAGTTACTGTTGGGCTTGTAATCTGTGGGGTTTAATTATTTATTTGTTTTTCCTACCTGTTATGTTGCCCACTGTGCTTCCAAGGCTCGCCACAGACTCGGCAGTGAGAGTGTTTCCTGGTGTTTGGAAACTTCTCTCTTTTTAAGACTCCCTTCCCAGGACAGAGCTCTGTCCCTACCTCTTTTGTCTCTTTTTTTTTTTGTGTTTCATATTCTTTCCTACCTCCTTTCGAAGACAATGGGCTGCTTTTCTGGGTGCTTGATGTCCTCTGCCGGCATTCAGAAGTTGTTTTGTGGAATTTACTCAGCGTTTAAATGTTCTTTTGATGAATTTGTGGGGGAGAAAGTGGTCTCCCCATCCAATTCCTCTGCCATCTTAGGACTGCCCCCCTGAAAAATTCTTAAAGAGATGGGAATACCAGACTACCTGACCTGACTCTTGAGAAATCTGTATGCAGGTCAGGAAGCAACAGTTAGAACTGGACATGGAACAACAGACTGGTTCCAAATAGGGAAAGGAGTATGCCAAGGCTGTATATTGTCACCCTTCTTATTTAACTTCTATGCAGAATACATCATGAGAAACACTGGGCTGGATGAAGCACAAGCTGGAATCAAGACTGCCAGAAGAAATATCAATAACCTCAGATATGCAGATGACACCAACCTTATGGCAGAAAGTGAACAAGAACTAAAGAGCCTCTGGATCAAAGTGAAAGAGCAGAGTGAAAAAGTTGGCTTAAAACTCAACATTCAGAAAACTAAGGTCATGGCATCTGGCCCCATCACTTCATGGTGAACAGATGGGGAAAGAATGGAAACAGTGACAGACTTTATTTTCTTGGGCTCCAAAATCACTGCAGACGGTGACTGCAGCCATGAAATTAAAAGATGCTTGCTCCTTGGAAGAAAAGTTATGACCAACCTAGACAGCATATTAAAAAGCAGAAACATTACTCTGCCAGCAAAGGTCCATCTAGCCTGAGTGAGTGAGTGAAGTTGCTCAGTCGTGTCCAACTCTTTGCAACCCCATGGACTGTAGCCTGACCAGGTTCCTCTGTCCATGAGATTTTCCAGGCAAGAATACTGGAGTGGGTTGCCATTTCCTTCTCCCCATCTAGCCAAGGCTATGGTTTTTCCAGCAGTCATAGCGCCGAAGAGTTGATGCTTTTGAAGTGTGGTGTTGGAGAAGATTCTTGACAGTCCCTTGGACTCCAAGGATATCCAACCAATCCATCCTAATGGATTCAGGAAATCAGTCCTGAATATTCACTGAAGGACTGATGCTGAAGCTGAAACTCCAATACTTTGGCCACCTGATGTGAAGAACTGACTCGTTTGAAAAGACCTTGATGCTGGGAAAGATTGAGGGTGGGAGGAGAAAGGGATGACAGAGGATGAGATGGTTGGCATCACTGACTCAATGGACATGGGTTTGAGTAGGCTCCAGGAGTTGTAGATGGACAGGGAGGCCTGGCATGCTGCAGTCTATGGGGTCTCAGAGTCGGACACAACTGAGCAACTGAACTGAACTGAACTGAACTGAAACACTAGTACTCTCCAGAGTTCTAACTGTAATTTTTTCTTTCCCTTTCATATTTGCTGAATAATGTCCTCTAATCTCATGCATCATAGGCTATGATTTTTTTTTCCTTTGGGAACATTGAAAAGCATGTGGGATCTAGTTCCCTAAATCAGGGATCGAATCCACAACCCCTGCATTGGAAGTGTGGAGTCGTAACCACTGGACTGCCAGGGAAGTCCCATTGACTGATGATTCTTAAACACCTATTTCTAAGCCCCTATATCTTCCAGGCTCTCAGCTTATAGTGTCAGTGATTGCCTACTGGATTTCTTCACCTGGATGACCTAAAACTGTGCCATCTTCTACAAGTTAATCATGTCCAAGGATTGACACAACAGACTGGTACCAAATAGGAAAAGGAGTACATCAAGGCTGTATATTGTCACCCTGCTTATTTAACTTCTATGCAGAGTACATCATGAGAAACGCTGGACTGGAAGAAACACAAGCTGGAATCAAGGTTGCCGGGAGAAATATCAATAACCTCAGATATGCAGATGATACCACCCTTATGGCAGAAAGTGAAGAGGAACTCAAAAGCCTCTTGATGAAAGTGAAAGAGGAGAGTGAAAAAGTTGGCTTAAAGCTCAACATTCAGAAAAGGAAGATCATGGCATCTGGTCCCATCACTTCATGGCAAATGGATGGGGAAACAGTGGAAACAGTGTCAGACTTTATTTTGGGGGGCTCCAAAATCACTGCAGATGGTAATTGCAGCCATGAAATTAAAAGATGCTTACTCCTTGGAAGGAAAGCTATGACCAACCTATATAGCATATTAAAAAGCAGAGACATCACTTTGCCAACCAAGGTCCATCTAGTCAAGGCTATGGTTTTTACAGTAGTCATTTATGGATGTGAGAGTTGGACTGTGAAGAAAGGTGAGCACCAAAGAGCTGATGCTTTTGAACTGTGGTGTTGGAGAAGACTCTTGAGAGTCCCTTGGACTGCAAGGAGATCCAACCAGTCCATCCTAACGGAGACCAGTCATGGGTGTTCATTGGAAGGACTGATGCTAAAGCTGAAACTCCAATACTTTGGCCACCTCATGTGAAGAGTTGACTCATTGGAAAAGACTCTGATGCTGGGAGGGATTGGGGGCAGGAGAAGAAGGGGACGACAGAGAATGAGATGGCTGGATGGCATCACTGACTCGATGGACATGAGTTTGAGTAAATTCTGGGAGTTGGTGATGGACAGGGAGGCCTGGCGTGCTGCGATTCATGGGGTCGCAAAGAGTTGGACACGACTGAGCGACTGAACTAATGGATCACCGTCAGCCCAAGTAGAACTACTACTTCTCTAGCATCTTCTGCTTCAGTTAGTGGCACTAATATCTATCTAAGTACCACTCCAGAATCCCTGGATTCATTCTTTAACTCTGTTCTCTCCTTCACCTAAGAACTCAACATGTCATGAAGTCCTGTTACCTCTAAATCCAAGATTTCTCTTCCTGACACACTTCTCTATCACCCAGGACTTGCTTTTAACCCAAGATTTACTCTATGCCAGCGCATCCCTCTCTGTTGCTATCAATAATCACATTTAACACACATATCTGTGATCTCGCGCCTCTCTTTTAAATCTATGAAGTCTCTGAAGGCTATCTATGTGTAGAGTAAAAGTGTTACCCACTGACTAGGGTACATAGGCTCACCCACACACTAGTGCTAGCTTATTTCCCCTTTGTAACCCATCTACTTGAACTTGCCCTGGGTACCCTATCTCTACTTTTGCCCTTACTATTCTCCTGTACTTTCACGACTTCACCCTCTATTCACATCTAACAAACTCTTCTCCACTCTTCTAAGCTGTCACCTCCCTGTGACTGTTCCTTATGCTCCTTGTCAATATCCCAGTAAACGAAGTCATTTTCTTTGCTCCCTCAGTACTTTGTACATGCCTCAATTATAGCAGCTTTTGCACTGTTTTAGAACTATTTGCCTTACTGTTTCTCTCTTCCTCTCTCAGGGATCTTTCTTTATTCACACTCTAATCCCCAAAGTGCCTGGCATATAGCAAGCACTCAATAATGTATATGTTTTAAGGCTTTTTCTCTTTTACTTTTGGTTTCTGACTTCTTTCCAGTAAACTGATTAAAGGTATAGACAAAGCCCAACTCATATTTTCCCAGCTGAGCTAGTGCTCACGGATACAGCAGGCCTGAGAAATAGTAATAAGAGTGAAAGATCAAGGACTGGGAGAACAAAGAACACATTGAATCTTTTCAGTAGGGGTGACTGGGACTGTACCACCCCCAAGTGCTTGCTCAGAAAATAACAGTAATGCTTTATTGCCAAGTCCTGTCTTACACTTTTCAATGTGTAGGCCAGCTGGTGTCAACAACAACATGGTGAATGAGCCAATGGTGTGTGTGGACTCTGCTGGTGGGCATTTTTGTGGTGACAAAGGGCAAAGTATTATCTCTGGTAATAGGTGGGAAGCACAGCTGGAATTGGGCTACTGATGCTCTAATTCAGGGTTGACCGGGCTTTTTTTTGCAAAGGGTCAGAAAGTATTATAGTTTTTGTGGGTCCTTTGCAAAAGCAGCTATAGAAGATACAGAGCAAATGACTGTGGTTGTGTTCCAGAAGGGGTTTTGTGTTCCAGAAAAAGCTTTACTCATGGGCACTGTAACGTGAGTCTCATATACTTTTCACCTGTTGTAAAATATTCTTCTTCTTGATTTTTTCCCAATCATTAAAAAACAAAAAACTATACAGTAGTTAAGAATTCACCATACAATGCAGGAGACGAGGGTTCAATCCCTGATTGGGGAACTAAGATCCTACATGCCATGGGGCAACTAAGTTGGCTAAGTATTGAAACCCATGAGCTCTAGAGACTGTGCTCTGCAACAAGAGGAGCCATTGGAAACAAGAAGCATGGAAACCAGAAGCCCTTGTGTTGCAACTGGAGATGCCCTTGAGTTGCAAGGAAGACTCAGCACAGTCAAAATTTAAAAACGAAAAACAAAGGACAAACATTCTTAGCTCTCAGGCCAAACAAAAGTAGGTAGGTGTCAGGTAGGATGTGGTCCACAGGCCACAGTTTGCTACCCTTTTTCTGGTGCCAAGTCTATTACTAACTACCCAGAATAGCTTTACTGGGGGCAAAGCCATATGGAGAGTGCTGACCAGATGACAGGACCATAGCAGTCTCACTGAGTGCTGGGTTCTGTGCTTCAGTGCAACACGTATGGGCTAATTTATTTCTTACAACAATCCTGTGAGGGAGGAACTAGGATCATCCCTGCTTTACAGATGCTCAAACTGGTCACCCAGTTCGCCATGGTCAGAATTAGGCTTTTCAAGGTCTGTCTGGTTCTGTGGTACATGTCCTGACCACTGTGTCAGACTGTCTCCTGTGGTGAACTCTCAGTGTCATGGAAATCATAAGTGATGGCTTATGTTTTTCAAGAACACAAGATTTTTAAAAAATATATATATATACAAAAAAGAAGTCAGGCTTCCAAAAGATAAAACTGAGGGCAATGAGGTCTGACAGACAGATGTGAACATATCTGGCTGTGGGAAGATTGGCTCCAAATCCCCCAAGACTTAATGATTTTTCTGAACTTGTTATCCAGTTCCTCCCCCAGAAGTCTGGAGGAATGCAGAAGTCATCTCACTCTCCAGAGGGACCCTCCCATCATTGCCTCCCATGCTGCTGCTGCTGCTGCTAAGTCGCTTCAGTCGTGTCCGACTCTGTGAGACCCCATAGACGGCAGCCCACCAGGCTCCCCTTCCCTGGGACTCTCCAGGCAAGAACAATGGAGTGAGTTGCCACTTCCTTCTCCAATGCATGAAACTGAAAAGTGAAAGTGAAGTCTCTCAGTAGTGTCTGACCCTCAGCGACCCCATGGACTGCAGCCTTCCAGGCTCCTCCGTCCGTGGGATTTTCCAAGCAAGAGTACTGGAGTGGGGTGCCATTGCCTTCTCCGATGAGCCCCAACTAACCTCCCCGAAACACACACACAGACACACACATATGCATGCGCGCATCTTAGATGTGCATGTTAAACCACTGTCAAGCAATCTATTTGGTGCTGGGATGTAAAGAACAGATGTCAACCTACGGCCACTGCTTCCAGTGGTCCTTGCCAGGTGAGTGCAAAGGTGGGCATCGCCCAGCAGTGCCTGCTCTTTCCTGCCCTCTGCTTCCATAGTTTCTTGGACACCCACCCACTGGGAAGCCAACATGGAGGGCCGCTCAAGGCTGGGCCACAGTAACCGCACGATGGGGCGGGGGTGGCGTGGAGCTGGGCTCCCTCAGCCACCCTCGCCACACTTCTGTAAAGTCCACTCGCAGCTTTTCTCCTTTGCACCCGGCCCCACCCGTCACTTCCTCCCTGACCTCACAAGCTACTTCCCTCTGCAAGCACTGGGTGTGACTGTCACCCACACAGCAGGAATTGCAGGCCCTGGAGAGACAAGCTTATATGGTCAGGTGGGGAAGGAATTAAGTTGGGGGTGGGAGATAGAGCTTGGGTAAGGGAGATAAGAGAAGCACAAAAGGGGATTTAAGAGAGGTGACAGTGAGTGGAGGGTGTTGGAGCCAGAGGAGAAGGTGGGGTGTCCTGGAGCTCACATGAACCTTCCTCCTGCCTCTGGTTTTTTTCAGGCCTTCTCTTCCCACCCACCCATAGAAATCCTCAGAAACCTGCCTGCTTCTGAATAGGGTGGTTTCAATTCTTTGTTAGAAATCCCCTTCTTGGTCTCATTCCCCTCCTATATCTGATCTCCTCCCTTTTCCATTTTGCTAACGAATCTTTTTGGAGCAAGCTGGGGCGGGGGTGGGGGGGGTGGTAGTGGGAAGCCGGGTGTGCTAGGGGTTAGAGCACAGCAATGGAGCACTGGGTGGCCTCTTGGCCTACCTCTGAACTCGGTTCCCACAGACCTGTGTGCTGAACTACCCCCTTCGTGTGGTTTCACTCACCCTCTGCCCTCAGATAAGGATGAGGGTCTTTGCTGGATGCTGTGCTGGACAACAGGAAGGTGGGCTGAGCCGTGAGGTAGGAAGATCTATAGACTTTGGACTCAGATCACTCAGCTTTCAGTGAGACTTCGTGATGAAGCTGTGTCAAGGCAAGGTGATCTACATTTGAAAAACAAATTTTAAAATGTATTCATCCCACCCACCATTACAGAGTCATATCTGTTCATGGTAAAACAAAAAACTCAGACAGCACAGAACCCTACAGAAAAAAAGGAAGCAAACGCACCCATAATTCACAACCCTGGGAAAACTTCCAGCATTTGATCTTTTTCTGTTTACTCCTTGCTCAGTGTGTATCTCTGTCTCTATCTCTACCTATAATAAATAATATCGACCACTTGAAAGCCTGATTTTTTTTTCTATTGGCATTCTTTTTTGAGTATTTCCCCATTTAAAATTCTTCTCAAGCAATGACTGACATGTAATGAATACATATTTGCCTTCCGATACTTGACAATGTTCATATCTAGGAAATCATTCTGAATTATTATTGAGGACATTACCATTCCCACTCAATACTACACACACACACACACACACACACACACACACACACACACACACACACACACACATCTGTCTGAGAGTTTATCAGGAAGTCAGGAGGACCAAATATTCCTCACTATAGGGGGCAGGCTCTCGGAATGGGATCTGTGGACCTGGAGTGGGGTGGAAGCTAGGGGTGGGGAAGTGGGGATTGGAAGGGGTGGAAGGTAAGCATGAAATGCAGGGGGATTGTTTACAGCTGTGCATTCCTTGAAAGCTCCACCCCTTGACCAGAGAACATCTGGGCTGGAGTGTGCTGGGACCAGGCAGGGCTCAGCACTATGTGGGTGTATGTTGTGAGGCTCAGGCAAGAAAAGTGATTCAGCATGAACTCTGCCAAAATAAAACCAGATCAGACAAGGGAGTTTTATCTGTCTTCCTGGGAGTGTTGACATTCTCCACATTGTGGTTTATTTTCCTGCTTCTGTGGCCTGCCTTTAATCTGGAGATGGTGGCCAGCACAGCCCAAAGTCTCTCAGCACAGCCTGAGAGACATAGTTCTCGGTAATTTTTTGGATTTGGGGGGGGAGTGAGCATAGCGTAGGAGAATGGGGGTATAAGTGGGAATTATGGCCAATGGTAGCTGTGAACCTATCTGTAAGAAACCTGACACAATCAGCCGGCAAGAGTTCCCGAGGAAGGGTCCTGAGGGCCAAGTTTCTTAGAGTGGAGGGTCAGCAGCTGCCCTAGGGTCAGTGTGGAGGGTCAGCAGGATTTGACGCTACTAGCAGTTGAAAAGAAGTGAGAGGAAATACGAGAGTAAAGGTGAAGGAATAGCAACAGGGCTTGATCACCAAGAAGCCAACTATCATGCCTGGGCATCCGAAAAACAAGGGAACCCAATATTTAATGTGTCATAAGGAATATTCACGTGTTGCCTGGAGGGAAGGTGGACAAGGGGAGGGTGATTAAGGCCTTAATACTCTCCAGTTATTAGGGCCTCAACAGGTCCTAATGGACAGAGAGGAGATGGGAAAGGAGGAAAAAGAGAAAGTCGGAGGATAAAAGAAGAGAAAGTAAGAATGGTTTCCATCTGTGAATATGCATAAAGTGTCAGCCACAGTGCAGACTTTTTGCTAGAAACTAGGAGCATGCAATGAAAAGTTTCAAGCTGTGAAACTTTTGAACAGTACCCCACAGAAGATGTGTTCCTAAACCTCTGCCGAGTGATTGCTTCCAAAGACCTTCTTGTTTGGTTTACCCAGGTGGTCCGAGGCTGGGTCATATGGAGTCAGAGGTTGTGTACACATTTCCGGGCTGCAGATACCATGCTGGTCATATTCACTGGGTTGGCTCCCTAATCAGTACCCCTTTATGGCACCTGCACTTCAGGAGGAAACCCAATTTCTATCTTTAGGTGCAGTATGTTCTAGAACCTTGGGGAAGAGCTGCGACTCTATAAGAAAGAGCAAACAAATGTCATAGGTCTTCATTTAAACGGGGTCTGATATGTTCACCATTCATTCTTTCATTTGTTCATTTTTTCAAACCTAAGGGTTACACCTTATTCCTAAAGGTGAGGTTAAAAAGAATACATAGAGCCATTTATTTTCCATAGCACTTTAAAACACTGAGAAGACTGCCATGACAGCCTCTCCCTGTGGCATTAACTATCTTGAAAACAAGGTGGACCTTAGAGCAGATTTAGACGGGAGGGAGAACCATCCCTGAATTGCTGAACACTGGAGACTGTATAGCCTCAAAGTGAAGGCCCTCAAGGTTGACAGTTGGGGACAGGCTGGGAAATCTGCTTGGAACGTCTTTTTTTTTTTTTTTAATACTATTTTAATTTTTTTATTTGGCCACACCAGGTCTTGGTTGTGGCACACAAGATCTTTAGTTGCAGCATGTGGGATCGAGTTCCCTGACCAGGGATCGAACCCTGGCTCCCTGCACTGGGAGCTTGGAGTCTTAGCCACTAGACCACAAGGGAAGTCCCTGCTTGGAGCTTCTTATTCTTGGCTCTGATTGGTATCCAGTGGCTCATTATCCAGGTAGAATCATTGAAGTTACAGGTGATGTCACTGAATCCATACTCAGAACCAACAACCGCCTTTACTGTCAAAGACTCTTAGGAGACCCGGCTGCTTTCATGCAAGGCCCGAGTCACAGAGATGAAGAGGACTCATTCTGTGCCCTCGGGTTAGAGCCTAGAAGAAGACGCAGGAAGGTAAACAACTGATTGGAATTTAAAGCAGAATAAAGTAAGTTACAAACTGTGGAAGAGGCAGTGGGTTGTGGGGGTTCAGATGTAAAGGCATTTAATTTTATTGTCATGCACGATTACAGAAAACTTTACAGAGATAATATTCATTTCAGGTGGATCTTCAGGATAAGCAAGATTGGACAAGTAGAAAAGATAGGAGGACGTTTTCTAGGTCAAGGGAATTACAAGGAAATATGCAAGCCTGCAATGGGTTCCAGGAAAAGCAACTCTGGGGAGGTAGCTTGAAGGGAGGGGGAAATGCGTGGAGCCATGAAGTGAAAAGCCATGGGCAGAGCACCCAAGACCCACCCAAGAATGCCAGCAACCTTCCCTTGGATGTTTGGGGGGACACAGGGCAGGACCACTGGAAGAGTGTGGTATTCTAAGTCAGGCACACCACGGTTTGCTCTCAGCTCTAACTATTTTAATCCTGACCAACACTAAACAAATTATCTCAAAACTCTGATCATTTTCCTAATGTATAAATTGAAGATGACACTCTTTCCTCTCAGACTGATGGGAAGTTTAAATATGTTCAGAAAGTGCCAAATAGGTGCAGATGATAGGCCCTCATTAAATGTATCCCCTTTGTTTACTTCCTCAGGTGGAATAAATTAGGAAGTATAAGCTGTGCATCAAAAAGCAATAATGTCATTCATTTTACAAATTATCGACCACCTACTATGTGTTAGGTCCTGTGCTGGGTGATGCAGGGCATCCGAGATGCAAGTTCTCAAAGGGAGAATAATACGTCTAGGGGAGACGATACACAAAGAGTCAAAAGTTAGGGACTTTCTTGGCTGTCCAGTGGTTAAGAATCCGGCTACCAACACAGGGGACACAGATTCAATCCCTGGTCCAGGAAGATTCTACATGTGGTGGGGCAACTAAGCCTTGGGCCATAACTACTGAAGCCCCATGCTCTAGAGCCCATGCTCTGAAACAAGAGAAGCCATCCCAATGAGAAGCCCGTGCATTGCACCTAGAGAGTAGACCCCACTCACTGCACCCAGAGAAAGCCCATGTACAGTAACAAAGACACAGAGCAGCAACGCCCCCCAAAAGTCAAAGGTTAGGTAATGGTCTGAGTTAACTAACTCAGAGTCATCCTAAGCTGTCCAGACAGCTGGTCAAGCATCCAGATAGTGAACACTGAGAGTGAAATACAGGTGGACAAAGGGCAGGGTGAGGTCACTGAGGGCTGGGGGACTGGAGTGATGTCAAGGAAGAGAAGAAATGTGAGCCAGACCTCAAACACGGTTAGTATTTGGAAAAACAGAGGGAAGAAAGACCTGTGCTAAGGGGTGAAAAACCACCCGTGGTGCAGTCAGGCTGGACGGTAAAAGAGGGGTTCTGGGAGGTAAGGCTGACTGGCAGGTGAAGGCCAGATTGTAAAGCTCTGGAGGTCAGGCTAGGGACTTCAGTATCCATTACAGACAATATATTTTCATTGTGTGCTTGAGGCCACACTATCTGATCTGCCCGCCAGATGCATTCTGATGTGTCCCCAGCCACACTTTGAATTTTTTATGCCACTTATACTCTAGTATTTATATATTGTTTTTATCTTATTTTTTCTGTTGGATACATGTGTCATACTGTGCCCTAAGCAAGACTGTCTGTTTCACAGGACAGGTCACATAAGGATGTCCTAACTTGGTATGACTCAGTACAGCTTAAGCTGAGTCTAAGGGGATACCCATGGAGAAGCTGAGGTCATACTGTGGTGACGATCTGGAGGAAATGCCAGTCGCTGCACGGGCACCATAATCAGCACATTTGTTGTCTCTTTAATGTTGATCTTAATGTTCTTGCTCCTGCCTTGATGGTTTGGTCCTCCAGTTTGAGCGGTGTTTCCATGGACCGTATTTAATGTACTCCCCATTCATTAATACAGAATCCTCAAATATAAGGGGACACTTTCCTGATAAAGGGTCTCAGGCCTTCCAGGTTCTTTTGCGTTTTTGCCTGGTTGAGCTTCCTGACTTTCCTAGTAAAAACCAACCAATCATTTAACAAGAAAACTGCCAAGTGTCCCTAACTCTCTTACCCTCTAGAAACCCTTGTCCTTTGAGATTCCCAGCTGCCCCAGTCTCAGCTTATTCCCGAGGAGGAGATCAACCAGGAACCTTGGGAATTGGATGCCCCAGGGCGGAAAGCAGAACTACAGAGCAAACACTAACTGCCCTGCTGTTTGCTTTGGTTTAAAGAGTTACTGGGGATTGTATACTAACCTTTTGTTTTGCAGGAGCTTTACTTTCCTGGTAAATAGCTGTTTTTTTAATAGCAATTTCTTCATGTGACCAGTTGAACAAAGTCTTAAAATAGAACTGACTCAATTATCTGTGGATCAGCCAAGATGGCAACAGTGACACCAGGGTCACTGGTCCCATTCTCCTGCCAGAACAATGGCCAATCAGGAGTGCATGGGTTCCTCATCTACGCAGGGCACAGCTGTTCCTTCATCTCACTGCCTCTTGAAGCCGTAGTCTTCCGTAGCCCTGATCATCACCAAGTGGTAGAGTCCTCAGATGAGTGTTTGCCGCCCCAGACACTACTAGAGACCCTTACCATGATGCATGCTCATGAATTTCTCTGGAGTAGATTACTTTGGTTCTACAGACACTTCTTAAACTTGGTTTTCCATGAAACAAGGGCAGCTAAACGGGGGTGTGTGTGGATATGGGACCAGAAAGAGGCCATTCTAGTTGTTCCTGTAAGGAGCAAGGACAAAATCTCCCCTTCCCAACTGGAGCTCATTTATGCCATTGGGAGGTCGGTGTGGGGTGTTGGGGGGAAGGGGTGGGGGCGGGTCTGCAGCTGGTTGGTTGAGTGGGTCAGAGCCTAGCACCCAAGGCCCAACAAATAGTGACTAACCTCAGCCCACTTTTTCTTTCTTCCTTTCCTTATACGTATTTTCACTGGACAAACACTAGCTCTTTGTGAACCCCACCGAGTCACATACACACGCGTGCCCTGCGCCAGGTCTCTCCTCTGGTCTATGCTTTCTATGTTTGCACTGTGTTTCTCCCCTAACAAGTCCTCCCCTCTTCACTGTATCTATTCAGATCTTTCCCATCCTTTAAGATCCGACACAAACCTACTCAATATGATCCATGAGCTTTATTTTGGACCCTTGAAAATGAGCATGTCTAAACTAACATTATGGCCTTGGGATGCATTTCTCTTCCATTTAGTGGAAGACCAAGGGAGTCTGGGGACTTCCCTGATAGTTCAGTTGGTAAAGAATCTGCCTGCAATGCAGGAGACCCTGGTTCAACTCCTAGGTTGGGAAGATCTGCTGGAGAAGGGATAGGCTACCCACTCCAGTATTCTTTGGTTTCCCTGGCGGCTCAGCTGGTAAAAAATCTGCCTGCAATGTGGGTGACCTGGGTTCGATCCCTGGGTTGGAAAATCCCCTGGAGAAGGAAATAGCAGCCCACTCCAGTACTCTGGCCTGGAAAACCCCATGGACAGATGAGCCTGGTAGGCTGCAGTCCGTGGGGTCCCAAAAAGTCGGACACAACTGAGTAACTTCACTCACTCACAAGGAAGTCTGAGTTTAGCCTCTTTGGTGTTTAGTTAGAAGAAGTCAAATTAGTAAGCATTAAATGAGCATCTGCTCAATACACTTCTCTCTGCTGGATCCTGGTAATGGGACCTGAGGTTTCTGCTTCTGGAGAAGAGAGCCAAGAAGCCTAGTTGTTTTCTCAGCCCTAATGGGAGTGACCATGATAGCTAAGAGCAGTAGCCACAGGCTGTTCAGAGCAAGAAAAAAAACAGGGAAGGAGTTCCAAGGGGTCAGAGCAGGAATGAAGGACTTCAGCTTCCAAGAGCACAAACTGGTTGGTTCTCAAACTGGGTGCCCTGAGGTGACTCAGATGACCAATTATGCAGAACCAGATGAGATCTCCAAGTGAGGGGAGTCAGCCCCAAACTCTTTCCGGGGAGCAGTCAAACCTTCAGCAGTCATGGAACCAAGTCAGCAGAAGTTCCTGAGAAGAGCTAAATTTATCCAGGTTGCTGGTGGGGCTTGCGGGCATGAACTTCAGGGAAAGAAATACAAATGAGGAACTACTTATATGCCAGGAAGAGAGACCAGTATAGATGGTACCCATGGCTGGTGAGTCACAGCAGCAAAAGAGGGAAATCTCATCAATGCTGACCAGTAGCCGCAGCTTAGCTATGTGAATTACAGTGTGTGTGGGGTGGGGATGGGAGAGATTCTCTTTAATTGAGGCACTTGAGCCATCCTGGGAATTTAAAGATGATGGAAAACAAGGAATCTTATCAAGCTTCCACTACCTCTAATGATAGACAGAAATGCAATGCCTTCTCAAAGGACAGAGTGAACAGCTGAAAGTTACCAAAGCATGTTGGCTCACATCCAATGACTGATGCTTGCAGTGCTCAGGATACAATAGGTTGTTGACATGACGGTAGCATCCTGAGATTGTTGACTATCTGGAAAATGTGCCTAAATTGCAAGGAGTTGGAGGGAAGCCAAGATTATTAGGTGTTATCTTGCCCAATCAAGGGTAGCTTTCAAGGGGAAATGAACAGAAGGATGTAGGAGGTGAAGGAGCACTGGTTGAGTACCCACTGGTTCAGTTCAGTTCAGTTCAGTGTCTTTCTGTAACTACTATCTCACTAGATCCTTTGAGGTAAGTGCCATTCCCATTTTCAGATGAAAAAAACAAGACCCGTGGAGTTTACATAAATCTCACAAGGCCACACTGATCCATTATTAAAGTCAGGGTTAAAACTTAGGCTGCAAAGCTCTAAAACCTGGGCTCTTTCTTCTCCACTGCAGTGTTTTCCAGCTGTCTCAATTCCCGTTGGGTATGAAGGCCCAGCCAGGGAGAGCCTCCAGGGATGGCCTATGTAATTAGGACATGGGAGAGGAGATCTGGAACTTCTTGCTCAGAAAATCTCCTGGATCTTGGCCTAATCAAAAACTAACAACCAACACCCCTTAACACTTTCCTACTTAGAATCCCTATTTTTTCTAAAATGACATTTCTCTGAGAAATACACTTAACTAGGTGAAAGGTGCATGTCCAGGCCTTTTCCCCTTTGCTTTCAGCATATGATAACCTTTCTGGTCATGTCCAGTCTCCTTGGTCCTTGTCCTCATCACAGAGCAAGCACATGTTTACGCAACCTTTATACCACATGTCTCTGAGCAGCACATGCTTGGACCTGGACCAGGCCCATCTAGCCAAGGGGTGATGGCCTTCCACTGACCCTTCCAGGAAACACCTGTCCTCCCCAGGTTTCCCCGGGGCCCATGCTAGAGGCAGCAGTGCGAGGACGGGAGCAGAGTGGGCTGAAGCTTACTCCTCCATAGGAAGTCCAGAACTGTTTCCACTGACTTCTCCAGGACGAACCTGGAGAAGTCTGAATGTCTTTGTTCACTCTTAAATCCTCCCAATTCCTTCCTTCTATCATTTCAAGCCTTGGCTACACATACTTATGAAACAAATTTAACACTCAGGAGGAAAACAAGCAACAAGTTAAGGCATGTAAGACATATAAGAACCTACACTCAGAGATAGGTGTAGGGTCCAGGCAATCCTTGTTTACTCCTTTACTCTTTCTGTCCTCGGGCTGGTTGTTCCATCAGATCCTGTCTTGGGCATCTTCTCTCTTCAGTGTTCTCATTCTCCCCAGGCAATCTCATTCTTCAGCGTGACAGTGATCGCTACCTAGCTTGTCGATGACTCTGAAATCTCTTACCTCAAACCCCAGCATCCACCTGTCCACTAGCCACCTCTATCTGGAAACCACTCAGGGCACAGTGAGTGCTCAATAAGTCATTGTTGAATGAATACACTGCTTAAACCCTAAAAGCTGGCAGTTCAGGCAGAGAGATAAGCTTCTGATTTGTTGGGTTTTTATACTCCCCTTTTATTGTTGTTGCTCTGTGAGGCAGTTTGGAGTGGCAGAAAGATCACAAGCTTTAGAACTACAATCGTATTTGGATCCCGACCATGCTCTACAGTCTGTATCTATTTATCTATCTGAAGACTACAAGTCAAACTCTGAGGTAGGCAGTATGGAGTCTCATCCAGGGTTCTGGATCTTGTTCTCAAACAAGTAAGCTGGGTAGCTTTGGACAATCTCTGCCTCTCTGAGTCTCCGGGGATAGCTGAGTTGGATGATTTCTAAGTTCCTTTCTAACATTTAACTTTTCAGTGTGAAGCATTCTAATACCTCAGGTAGAGTGTTTTTTTCTGACTATCAACCTGATAGTTTTTACTCGAAAAGGATACTATAAATTTCAGCAACTTGGCATATTTCATTCTGTTTTTCTCTACCTTTGCCTGAATATCTTGGAATGAGGCCGAGAACCAGTTGTTGGCTTCAATACTGTTCAACATTCAGTCTTCTGTCATAGTAGCTGTACATGGAGCAGGCTTAAAGATGAAGGTAAAAATATCTCTTCCCACACAGACAGCTATTTTTGTCTAACTCATCCACTTTCCTTCTTCCCAAAACAAGGACTGGCAGAAGCAGCTGTTGCCTGAGCACACTGGGCAAGTGTTTGCATGGGGGACTGTACATGAAGCTGTAACTCCAGGCTGGTAACTGTTTGATAAGATACCAGATGCACAACTGATGCACCTAAGTGAGTCATTATCTTTCCAAGCACTCATCTTGGTAGGTGCACAGTTACTCTAAAACTGTCTTAGGGCTACTATTTATTTCCGATAGTAATTTAGAATTTAATCAAAGCAACATAGGCAGACCCTGAGTTGAAACAAGTCAAACATGCTAGGTACTTATCAACCCAGTAGTCTAGTGACCTCCTGACTACCTCCCCCACATCCGGCTCCCTAGAGGCAATTGCATTCAAGTCTTTCAGCCTTTCTTATGATATGTGCTTCTTAATTTTAATATAATACGCTAATTGCGCTGTCACTTGATTAATGATTTATTTTTTAAATTTTACTGTAAATGAGGTATTAGATCTCTCATACCCTCTTTTCTTTCTCTAGTGTGTCCAATTCTTCCAACAGAGAATTAAAAACAATATTCAGGGTTTAGGTTATTATCATCACTGAAAGATTGTGCATGCCAAGCCTAAGGACTATGATTTCAACCTTTTGCTTTTTCAGGTAACTCATTATAGCCTACTTCCTCCTCCTCCTCCTCCTCTTCTTCCTCTTTCCTCCTTCTCCACTTCCTCTTCCTCTCCTCCTTCTTCAATTATATTTGTATCTATGGCTAAATTTCCCTTACACCATTCAACATTCACTGTACATAAATTTCCACGTGGTCAAACCAGGTGTCAGTGGAGGATGGAGATAATTCCGCATTTGTCTTGAAGCCTGCCATGTGTCTAACTTCATTTTTTCCTGTAGCTCTTCCTCCAGGAGTCTCTGTCCTCCAGCTCCTCTTTGGGCTTGTTTCCAGGCTCACTGCAAAATTGACCACAAGGGAATTCCTTCGTAGTTGTTCCAAAAATTCCCTTCATCTTTCTCTTCTGTTGCACCTTCTGTTTCCTGGATCCCATCCCTTTACCCTTCTTGGTTTACACCCTCCTTTTGGTGGGGCACATTCACCAAGAATTCTTATGTATAGGAATTCTATAAGCAGTGCTTTGAAATCATGCTCATATGAAAATGTCTATTCTATGCTCACATTTAATTAAGACCTTTAGTTGGGAATAGCTGAAAATAATTTTCCTTCAAGATTTTTTTTTGTCTACTAGCTTAGTCTAGTGCTGATGTTGAGAAGTTTATTGCTATTCTTATTTCCCATTTCTTTGTTTGTAACTTTTTTTACATAAAAGCTTTTGTTTATTCCTCCATTTCTTATAACACATCTTTGATAATTTCTTCTCTATTATTTTTCCTTTTTTTTTCTTTCTAGAACTATAATTGTTCAGAAAAAATAACTGCCTGTATTGATTCCCTAACTTTAAAAAAAAATCTTATCCATCACTGTACACTTTTTACACTTTTTCTCTTACCTTTTAGAAGTTGGTTTTCTTTTTCTTTTTTTGTTTTTACATTTCCCAATGAGTTTACTGTATCTTTAGTTCTCAAGCACTTTTTCTTATTTTCATGATTTTGTTGTTGTTGTTGTTTTTGCATCTTAATCTTGTTTCATGGATATAAACTTTCCCTCACCTCTCTGAAGGCACTGATTTTATATTCATGGCAATTTTCTGCTTTCTGCACTGCCTCTGCTTCTCCAAGTTGCTTTATTACTGTTGCTATCTTTATCTTTCATGTCGGAGGACTTCCTTAAGCATCTGATTGTCTGCTCTTATTTAAGAGTGAGGTTTGTCAACTGGTAGGCTACGTTTTATGGTCATCAAGTGACAAGTGGGCTTTTTCACACACAGCTGGTCATATTCAGAATGCAGAAAATTCAGTGCAAAGGCCAGATCCTTGAAACAAGGGTCACTGAAGTAGCATAGTATAAGTTCAGTGCTTTTCCCTTTTATTTAGGGTGACTTTTCCTTCTTTCATTCTTAAACTTTAGAAATCATCAAAGGGATTAATAAGTGATTATCCTTTTGAGGTCATTTCAAATGCTGTCCAAAACTTGAAACTGGATGCAAGGTTGGAACTGCAGCTCACTGAGCCTGAAGAGCACCCTCTCTGGCAGTGGGCACAAACAATGGAAAAGATTAAAAGAAAGGTGATTTGGATGTCACGACTACCCAGGGAACTGAGACTGAAGCAGCTGTGCCAAGCAAGAGTGGACTATATAGATATAAAATCCTAATGTTACATGATCTTTCTGTTTAACTTTCAAGTGAGCAGCACACTGCAGTATCACTATAGGATCATTGCTGTTGACCAGGAAACTGTCTACAAGAAGACAGTCAAATGAGAATGGAGAAATTACAGATACCACTGTTTTCAATTAAAATTTCTTCTTCCTGCTCTGAAAATAAAGTTTTCATATTTTAAAGGAAAACTGCCAGATATGTGCCCCCTCAATTCCAGCTATGGCACGCCATGCACATGCATCAAGTCCATCCTGGAACCCAAGGGAAATGCTTTGCTCTCTTTCATCTAACCAATCATTTATTCATCCAACCATCTATTTTTATCCTACATACCTGTCAAGACCAAATCTGAGAAGCTTTGCTTAATTATTTAATTCTACTTATTTCTTCCTTTCCTGAATACCTGTAACATAGCTATTGGCCTCATGCATTCTAGCATGTAGTGATTCATGCATGACTTGGGTTGTCCTCAGGGGTAGTCACAAACACAAATGACTCCCAAAGGCTAGGCAGATAACGTAAATGAAGTCTTCTCCATGAGTCAGCTAATAAAGAGTTCTAAGCAAGGGAGGGAACTAGAGAATGGATGTTCTCAGTAAGGGGCAGTCACACCTTCACTCCAGTCAACCACTGCCTGGCAGTAATGCAGGTTAAGGGTCATATATCTTCTAGTTTTTTCAGAGAAGCCAGATATCCAGCTTTGTATGTGATCTTTTAAAATGATGGTTCGATTTTACAAAAACACTATGTAGGACAAATAGAACAGGTGCTTCACACTATAGGTTTATAGCCTCTGACATAAGTTTTCTCTCTCCAGAAGGCGATGAGCTTCTTGAGCTCATCGTTTCTGAATCCCCCACAGTAGCACATGCAGTAACTAACATGCATAATAAATGCCTGACAAACGACTGTCCAACTTTGCAAAATACCATATTCAAGCCAAGCAAAATCATTGCCTCAGCTGATGCTCTGTAGCCTATAGCTGATGAAAAGAAAAGTCTTCCCCTAAAATTCATTTATGTATTAAAGCTTCCCACTCTGCCCCTGAATCTGGTGGGTCTTGATGTATTTGTCTGGCAGGTATAAATATGGTTTTAATATGTTCTCTGCCATCTTTTCCTAAAATTCTGTTTCAACCTCAACCTTCCATTTTTCTATAGCTACCACTAATAGGGTAAACTCATTACCTCTTTTCTATCATTTCATTCGCTTCTCACACATCCTTCCACATAAACGACTCCTTAAGAATCACCCTCAATAATAAGGCCAACAGTGACCTCTTTTTATTTTTATTGGAGTATAATTGCTTTACAATGTTGTGCTACTTTCTGCTGTACAACAAAGTGAATCAACTCTATGTATACATATATCCTTTCGCTCTTGGACCTCGCTTCCACGCCCCCCACCTATCCCACCCCCCTAGGTCATCACGGAGCACCGAGCGGAGCTCCCTATGCTATACAGCAGGTTCCCACTCGCTGTGTACTTTACACATGGTAGTGTGTACATGTCAATCCTAATCTCCCACCATCCCCTCTGTCTGTTCACTATGTCTGCCTTGCTATTCCTGTCCTGCTAACGGGTTCATCAGTACCATTTTTCTAGATTCCACCTATATGCATTAATACACGATATTTGTTCTTCTCTTTCTTACTTCACTCTGTATGACAGACTCTAGGTCCATCCACATCTCTACAAATGACCCAATTTCACTTTCTTTCAATTTCCTTTTTTTGGCTGAGTAACGACTGCAGCCATGAAATTAAAAGACGCTTACTCCTTGGAAGAAAAGTTATGACTAAGCTAGATAGCATATTCCAAAGCAGAGACATTACTTCGCTGACTAAGGTCCTTCTAGTCAAGGCTATGGTTTTTCCTGTGGTCATGTATGGATGTGAGAGTTGGACTGTGAAGAAAGCTGAGCACCGAAGAGCTGATGCTTTTGAACTGTGGTGTTGGAGAAGACTCTTGAGAGTCCCTTGGACTGCAAGGAGATCCAACCAGTCCATTCTGAAGGAGATCAGCCCTGGGATTTCTTTGGAAGGAATGATGCTAAAGCTGAAACTCCAGTACTTTGGCCACCTCATGCAAAGAGTTGACTCATTGGAAAAGACTCTGATGCTGGGAGGGATTGGGGGCAGGAGAAGAAGGGGACGACAGAGGATGAGATGGCTGGATGGCATCACTGACTCGATGGACGTGAGTCTGAGTGAACTCCGGGAGTTGGTGATGGACAGGGAGGCCTGGTGTGCTGCGATCGGACACGACTGAGCGACTGAACCGACCCGAACATCCCATTGTATCTATGTATCACACACAATGGTACAGTGTAGAAAGCCCAGAGATAAATCCACACATCTATGGTCACTAATTTATGACAAATAAGGAAAGAATATACGTGGAGAAAAGACAATCTCTTCAATAAGCGGTGCTGGGATAACTGGATACCTACACACAAAATAATGAAATTAGAATACTATCTGACACTATACACAAAAACGAACTTTAAATGGACTAAAGACCTAAATGTAAGACCACACACTATAAAACTCAGAGAGGAAAACATAAAAAACACACTCTGAAACACTCTGACATAAATTATAACAAGATCTTTTTTGACCCACCTCCCAGATTAATGAAAATAAACAAATGGGACCTAATTAAACAGGGAGCTCTTTGATGTTACATGTAGTGATGCTAATCAGTGCTTTCATCCTCCTATCTGACTTGCAACAGGCTATAGCATTTGATGCTAGTGATTATTTCCTACTTCTTGAATCTATTTTGTTCCTTAGCATTTTGAGGCTCTACTGCCTCCTGAATTTTCTTTCATCTTCCTAGATATTCCTCATCAGACTCCTTTTCCTGCGCAATTCCTAAAATGCCAGTTTCTTGCAGGTTTTATTCCAGGCTTTCTTCCCTCTCCCTCCACACATTCACCCTGAATGACCTTACCCTCTCCCATGACTCTGCCCCAACCTCTGGCCCATGAGTGCTGATGACGCCCAGTTCTACCATCTCCCCTCCAGACTCATCTAATCAGCTGCCTTCTGGCAGTGTCTGTCTCCATTGATACTTCATACTCACAAGTCCAAGGCTGAGCTCATCAGCCCCACTCTGCCCCTGCTTCTTCTTTTCCAGCTTCACTGTTCTTTGTGAGAGATGTGCCATCCACCTAGGGGCCCAAACATGAATTTTGCAACTCTCTCCCGTGTTGGCTTGTCCAACAAGCAAGAAAAGGTACGTGCTTGAAATACCAAGAAAACAGGGTGCCAAAGAATTATTTGGAAAGTGTTCAGTGCTTTTAAAAAAGTGTCAAGTAAGCCATTCTAGAATAAAACAAACTTCTTGAAATTCCTTACACTTACTTTAAAAACATTTTTAATTAATTTTTATTGAAGTATAGTTGCTTTTCTGGTGGCTCAGTGGTAAAGAATCCACTGAGGATTCTCCAAAGCAGGAGACAGATGTGGGTTCTATCCCTGGGTCAGGAAGCTCCCCTGGAGAAGGGAATAGCAACCCACTCCAGTACTCTTGCCTGGAAAATCCCATGGATGGAGGAGCCTGGTGGGCTGCAGTCCACGGGATCGCGAAGAGTCAGACACGACTGAGCAACTTCACTTTCACTTTTCACTCTCATGCATTGGAAAAGGAAATGGCAGCCCACTCCAGTGTTCTTGCCTGGAGAATCCCAGGGACAGAAGAGCCTGGTAGGCTGCCATCTCTGGGGTCACACAGAGTCAGACACGACTGAAATGACTTAGCAGCAGCAGCAGCCACTAAATAACAACAGAACAGTTGCTTTCAATGTTGTGTTGCTTTACAATGCTGTCTTAGTTTCTGCTGTACAACAAAGTGAATCAGCTATATGTATACATATATTCCCTTCTTTTTTGAAATTCCTTTCCATTTAGGTTACCACAGAGCACTGAATAGGGTTCCCTGAGCTATATCAGTTCTCGTTAGTTATTTATTTTATGTTGGTGGGCTGCCATCTATGGGGTCGCACAGAGTCGGACACGACTGAAGCGACTCAGCAGCAGCAGCAGCAGCTGCTGTTTAGCTGCTAAGTCATGTCCGACTCCCATGGACCACAGCCTGCCAATCTCCTCCATTCATGAGATTTCTCAGGCCAGAATACTGGAGTGGGTTGCCATTTCCTTCTCTGGGGGATTTTCCTGACCTAGGGATCAAACCCACATCTCCTGCATTGGCAGGTGGATTCTTTACCACTGAGCCACCTGGGAAGCCCAACTACTTTATACACAATATCAATAGTGTATATATGTCAATCCCAATCTCCCAATTTATCCCAACTCTCCTTCCCCTCTTCCTTGCTGTTGTTTAGTCGCTAAGTTGTGTTCAACTCTTTGCGACCCTATGGACTATAGCCCACCAAGCTCTGTGATGGGATTTCCCAGGCAAGAATACTGGAGTGGGTAGTCATTTCCTTCTCCATCCCACTTCCTTCCACCTACTTTATTTTGAATGATGTACACAGGAGGCTGGATGAGCATAACCTTTTCAGGGGTGAGAACCAGTACATTCTCACTATAACCACAGTCATCCTCAGCCATCCCCTCTCCTCAGCCATCCCTTCTTTACACCCAATTGGTTCCTAAGCCCTGTTGATTTCACCTTATTGACAACAGCTGAGCCAACTCTAATGGAATCTTGGGGTCTTTGCTGTCTGCTACCCAGATTCTTAGAGCAGCCTCTTAACCGGCTCTTCCTTCCCATCCATCCTTCAGAGAGGAAATATCTGCTTCCTGTACATCGCTCTCTTGTCAAAAATCTGTTTATTGCCATTTAGTAACTTCAAGGAAGTTCCAACTACTTAGCCTGGTCGTCATGGCCCTGCACACCTTTTTGCCCTGCACTTGGCCTCCTCAATTCCATGCCCTGCTTGATCTCTAGCCTTGGCCCTCAATAGTCCATGTTTATTCCACCCCTGCTCCCCACCATGTCCCTGAACCTGAGGAAATGGTCTGCAAAAGAATGAAAAAAAAAAAAATCAGAAGACTTTAAACCTCTCGTCTCCAGAAAAGAAATGGTCCAGGTCCCTCCACCTCTTAAAAGTTTCTAAAGGAGAAATGAGCAGACACAGAGAGAGACCTCAGCTAGGAAATCATTTCCTTGGGATTGTCTTTTGGGCACAGCTTTTGCTCATCAAATGCAGGTAGATGGGTTACTGGGGCTACACGTAGAAGAGGGTCATTGTCTGCTTTCTCTCAATGCCCCGCTCAGTGTGAGTATCTTCACGTCACCAGCCACGAGCCAGCCTCTCAGCTGATTGAACTCGTGTCTGCTGTAAACAGGGCCGGGCAGGACACTCCGTGCGCCTCCGGCTGGGGCTCAGCCTTGGCTGGGGAGGATGGCATTACTCACTTGGAGCCCCATCCTCACCTCCCCCCAACACTGTTCGCCCATTTTCACCAGGGAACTGAAATGGGGATGGAGGGGGTGGTGGGAGAACACAGAGGAGCGCGGCTGTTTGTTCTCTTCTTGGTGTTAACAATACAACATCTGTTCCCCAGCCTGGCAGCTGGACCAAAGTGAAATGATGGAGCATTTGTTGGCCTCTGGATCAGGGGGTGGAGTGGGAGAAGGCAGGAGGGAGGGGTGCACTGAGGGCTGAAGTCTTCCTGAACAATAACAACGGCAACACTAATGAGAACATCTTCAATACTACTTGGCAGGCAGGTCGGTGGAACACACAGAGCTGAGTAACTTGTTCTGGCTGATCCACATAGTATAACTAATGCACCTAAGAGCGATCTGTGTGCCTTTAAAAAAGAATCACCCAATTAAAAGGATAGGGTTTAGCTGGTAAATATCTGTTTTGGCTTGTGCACTCTGATTGAAAACATCTTTGTTAGTATCTAAGAGTGAGGCTAAAGGAGGTGAGGCTGAGAGAGGTGGAAAGTGAAGATGGAGAATGAGAGTTGGAGGGAGAGAAGCAAGGGGGAATGAAGGACCCACAGCCTCCAGGCTTCTTTCCTCCCTTCCTCCTGTTCCTTCTAGTTCTCTGATGCCGAACGCTGCTCGGGCAGTGGGCCACGTCTCTCTTCCCTCCACACTCGTCCTTAGAGTTTTCATCCAGTCTAGTGACTATGGTCTTTGTAGAAAGTGAAAGTCACTCAGTCATGTTTGCCTCTTCGCGACCCCATGGACTGTAGCCTACCAGGCTCCTTTGTCCATGGGATTCTCCAGTCAAGAATACAGGAGTGGGTAGCCATTCCCTTCTCCAGAGGATCTTCCCAACCCAGGGATTGAACCCAGGTCTCCAACATCACAGGCAGATTACTTACCATCTAAATATTGACCCATTCCCAATTTATACCTCTGGCACCGACATGCTTTCCAGCCTCATATATCCGACTGCCTGCTTGTCACCTCCAATTGGATATCTAAGGCAGAGGTCCCCAACCTTTTTGGCACTGGCGATCAGCTTCCTGGAAGACAGTTTTTCCATGGAGGTTGGAGGATGATCTATGGGGTAATTCAAGTGCTCCTATGAGAATCTAATGCCACCCCTAATCTGACAGGAGGCAGAGCTCAGGCAGTAACACGAGTGATGGGGAGCGGCTGTAAATACAGATGAAACTTATCTCACTTGCCTGCCACTCACCTCCAGCTGTGTGGTCTGTTCCTAACATGCCACAGGTTTGTGGCCTGGGTGTGGGGGACCCCTGACCTAAGGCATATCCAGCCAAGTATCCTGCAGTGAGATTCTGACAGCCTCCATCTCCCAAACTTTCTCTCCCACAGCCTATCTTCCTCTCTCAGTGAATGGCAACTTCACCCTTCCTGGACACTCCTCTTCCTCTCACATCCCACAAAAAATCTATTAGAAAAACCTGTTAACTTGACCTTCAAAATGGAACCCAGAACCCAATCACTTCTCCCCATTTCAACCACTGTCCCTGGGCTCCAAGTCATCATTAGCTCTTATCCAGATCATGACAATAGTCTCCTGACTGCTCCTCTTCTGCTTATGACTTCCCTTCCCAGTTCATCCAATCTGTTCTCAATGCAGCAGTCAAGAGTGCTCCTATTAAACTGTAGTTTAGATCGGGTCACACTTCCTCTCAAATTTTACCAGATCCTCTTCGTACTGGTAGAAGCCAAAGTTCCTACAATAGCCTGCAAGGTTCTCTGTGACTTCTCATGCTGTTAACTCTGCCTGGAACATGCCAGGAACACCTCCAGGACTCTTCCTGAACTGCTCGTCTCTCTGATCTTTGCTTATCTTACTCTCTCATTTGTAGGCCTCTATCTCAGCATCTCCTAATCTCCTGTCTTAGTTTATTTTTCTCTATAACACCTGCCTCATCTAACAAGTTATATCTCTACTTATTTATTTTGCTTGTTGCCTGTTCCGAATGATGATGCAAATGGCACAAGACTACAGACAGCTACCACCCAGAACCACAGTCAGTCCCCATTCCAGGTGTAACACGGGTTTTGGTTTTGTTGAAAAGAAGAATAATATTCTGTATTTAGTTTCTGGTTCATGATGATGTTCAACATTTTTGCTTTTGACATTTTTTCTGGGGGTGGGGTCAGAATTAGAAAAATTCATCAGCAGACTGAACAGACACGGAATAGTGACAATGTGTAATTAATGCCTTCATCACAATCAGGATATGAAAATCAGCATCTGCAAGATTCTTTCCATTGGGTTTTATCATCATACTTTTTGTAGCCTTTTATTATTTCTTTCTTCTTAAATTTCCATCTCAACTTCATTGCAGTGTATAAGCTAATATTAAGAGGTATCAATATTAATCTTGCAGTATTAAATCCATCTTCTTTTCCATCCATAGATCAGGAGAAATAGGAAAAGTGCTGAACTCCCATCTTTGCTAGTCAAGGCAAATATAAAACTTCTTGGTTCCATGTGAAAGGCTGACAGACCTCTGAGTTATAGATCTTATATCTTAAAAGCTCTTTTGACAGTGGCAGGAAGTAATACTTGAAAGTGGAGGTAATAAAGTGGAGAGTTCTTTAAATTAGTGACAGTTTCAAATCAAACGAAATTAACAGTTAAAAGACTCAGGTAGGAGACCATTTTGATGTTCCAGATTTATTCTGCTTCCATTGTTTTAAAAAGTCAGAAATCTTAGCATGGCTAAAATGGCTTCTCTAAGTGTTCTTTAAAACTATTTCTGGCATTTTGTGAAGAGAAAGTGTAAGTTTATTGCAGCTAAGGGATGTCAAAGATTCATCTAAATTTGATTGCCAAATGACAGTCTGTCAAGTATTTGAAGACACGTGTTATGTCTCACGGAGGTCTGCAGTTTTCTTGGGTAGATAAATTAGCCTCCTTCAACTATTTCTTATATGACAGGGCTGCCCCATTCTGGGTATTTTTGTCTAGCTGTCATCCAGTGCGGTTGTCAATCTGGCAGTGTGATACCCAGGACTGGAGTTACCACTTCAGATGTGGACTGACCTGAACATGAGAGACTGGTATTTCTACAGTCCCTCTTCGAAAATTTTTTACTTCTTTTCATGCTACCTGCATCAACATTAGTTTGTCACCCACATCACAGTACTGACTCACAATACCTTGTAGTCAACTCACACCTCCAAAGTATCTATTATTATTTCTTTCTCTTGAACAAGAGTAACTTTAAAAACTTTTTATTTTGAAATAATGATTGATTTCAGGAAATTGCAAAGATAATACAAAGAGATCTCAAGTACCACTCTTCCAGTGTCTCCCACTGGTACTTCTTATTTAACTATAATATAATATCAAAACCAAGAAATGAAATTTGTGCAATGCATGGGCATAGTTCTTTGCCATTCTAACTATTTTTTTTTTTTACTCAAAAAAATCTGAGTTTGTAAAATAACAAACTCTGTAACTACATGAGCTTCTTCAGATGCCATCCTCTTTCTTCTACATTGGAATAACTTATATTGTTAGAGTTGGATTTTTTTAGAGCTTCTCAGTTCTCTTCCCTCTTTAACATTTCTTAACACCTCCCCTGACAAAAGAACAACCAACCAACCAAAGAACAAAACAATAACAACAACAATTAAAAAAAAAAAAACCCGAACCCTCCTCTCTCAGCATCCTACATCAGCAAAATGGTACCACCTTTCACTCAGTTACTCAAACTAAAATTCTTGGGAGACATTGTTCCTCCCCCGTTCGCTTATACCCCCACGTCCAATTCATTAGCAAATCCTATCAATTTTATTTTAAGCATTTCTTTTTGCCCCCACGTAGCCACATTGGTCTAAGCCACCATCACTCTGGCCTCCACTATGGCCTCCTAACTGACCTCTCAGGCCAGTGCTTACACCTGGAGTCTACTTTCCACAGAAAGCACAGACAGATCCCTTAAAGAACTAACCTGAGTCACTAGCACTACTCTGCTCAACACTCCCATGCAAATTTGTAGAATTTTCCGCATTTATAAAAATGATTTTTGGGGGGCAGAAAATGGCAGAAAGCTCTTATCTGAATCTATTGAGGATGGCATAATGGTCTTTGGTCGCAGCAAGCGAGACTGCAGTGAGAGAAAGGAGAACTGGATGAAGTACAGGTAAAACTACTCCTGCTGGGTTCCCCTTGTTCCTTGCTCTGAGCTGACCCGATATTAATTAAGAGTCTGTGGAGACGGGGCTTCTCTAGCAGTGCAGTAGTTAAGAATCCACCTGCCAATTCAGGGGACATGGGTTCAATCCCTGCTCCAGGAAGATCCCACATGCTGCAGGGCAACTTAGCCTGTGTGACACGACTATTGAACCTATGCTCTAGAGCCCACGAGCCACAACTACTGAGCCCACAAACACTGACGCCTAGAGCCTGTGCTCTGCAACGAGAGAAGCCACTGCAGGGAGAAGCCTGTGCACGACGAGAGAGCAGCTCCCACGCATCCTATCTAGAGAAAGCCCATGTGTGTCGATAAAGAGCCAGTGCAGCCACGTATAAAGTGAAACAAAAAAATAAATCTTAAAAGAAGAAAAGCGTCTGCGGAGATGCCTTGCAGTGAGTATTGTAAGGATGCTGCTCAGAATACACCTGTTATGTTGCTCTGTGTCCCTTTTACAAGGACCCTTCAGAAAAAGCGTTCCCTAGTTTTAATATCAACCTTCGTTCAATTATTCAGCCAGTGTTCACTGAGGCTCCTCTCAACTGCTAGACTCTCTCTTAAGGGGTACAAGCTAGGTCTTGCACTCATGACCTTCTGTAATGGGAGAGACACCCAATAACTATGTTATCAGATAAATGAGTTAACTTTTTTTATGCAGTGATTAGGCGCTATGAGAAAAAACAAGCAGAGTGAAGCAATCTCACCATAGGCTTGTAGGGAAGAGGAATCGCTTTCGAGCAGGCAGTCAGAAACCACTTCTCCAAGGATGGGACTTTGAGCTGAGGTCCAAATGATAAGAACAAGTCAGATGTGTGAAGATCTGAGGAAAGAAGAAAATGAAGCCAGAAATGACCTTGATGTTTTCAAGGAACAAAAAGGAGACAGGGTGGTGGACATGCGGTGAGGAAACAGTGGGGGTGCAAGCTATGAGACCAAAGGCGCAGAAGGACCTGTGCACCAGGCATGCTGGGGAAGGGAAAGCCGCTGGAGTTGAGAAACACAGCTGGCCTCTCTGCCAGGCATATCTCTGGGCCCCATGAACAGATACGCTCACCTGCTTCCCCCTTTCTCATCTCCTGCTCAACAGTTCGGGGCCAGATTCACAACTTTTGCTAAGGGCCTGGGAGCCTGCATTGTGTATTAACTTCATCCCTGGCACCATCTCATGCCCAACTCTGTGTGTCCTTTTTCTTTTTAATACTTCTTACTGTAGCTAGCTTTGATTTATATTCTCCTTCAAGTAAGTCACTTCCTGTTTTGTTTCAGATGAAGGCAGGTGGACAATGCGTACACTTGGGGACAAGGTGAACACACAGAAGCAATGGCAGAAGAATGGGGAGAGTGACATCTCCGTCACGGAGTCTTCAGAATGGGATGGCGTGGCTTTTTATCTATCCAGCTAAACTCAGAGGCTGGCTCCGCCATCTTTGACTTTCTGTTCCTTGGGTTCTAGCGTGAGGAAATGGATTTGGAGGGGACTACTCTTTATTATTGAGAGACTTTCTTTTGGGGAGCTCTAAAATCACTGCAGATGGTGACTGCACCCATGAAATTAAAAGACACTTGCTCCTTGGAAGAAAAGCTATGACCAACCTAGACAGCATATTAAAAGCAGAGACATTACTTTATCAACAAAGGTCCGTCTAGTCAAAGCTATGGTTTTTTCTAGTAGTCATGTATGAATGTGAGAGATGGATATAAAGAAAGCTGAGTGCTGAAGAATTGATACTTTTGAAGTGTGGTGTTGGAGAAGACTCTTGAGAGTCCCTTGGACTGCCAGGAGATCCAACTAGCCCATCCTAAAGGAAATCAGTCCTGAATATTCATTGGAAGGACTGATGCTGAACCTGAAACTCCAATACCCTGGCCATCTGATTCAAAGAACTGACTCATTGGAAAAGACCTTGATACCGGGAAAGACTAAAGGCAGGAGAAGGGGAGGATGACAGAGGATGAGATGGTTGGATGGCAGCACCAATGGGATGGACATGAGTTTGAGTAGGCTCCAGGAGTTGGTGATAGACAGGGAAGCCTAGTGTGCTGCAGTCCATGGGGTCGCAAAGAGTCGGACACGAGTGAGTGACTGAAATGAAGAGGTATAAGATGGGTCCAGATGAAAATGGGGAATGTATTCCAGATCCCGGATACCTAAGAGACCACAGACCATTCAAAGATCCAAGGAAGTTAATCCCATAACTCTCAGGAGTGAAGGGACAAAAAGGATTGGGAATGTCAGGTATTTCCCTCAAGAGTTATCTAGAATTCTATGGACATCTCAGGGTGCTGTGGTCTCCACAGGCCCTTGGCTCAGGGGTGATTCCAAGTGTAGCAGAGCCATCCCAGGTTGACCACTGACCTCTGGTCATCTCTAGCTCTTGGCTGAACCAGACTTGAGGCTTTGAGAATATACATAGGCCAGGGGTCTTGTCATGTTGTGGTAACTACCCTGTTCTTCCCTGTCAATCATCTCAAAAAAAAAAAGGTAGGCACTCAGAGTGGGTGTGTGATTGGGGTGAGGCAGGGGAGAGTCACTCATAGGTTCTCTCTAGGATAAGGGACAAGACAAAGGCCCAAGATCATTCTACAGGCAATGAAATAGCATATCTCCTTTGCTTTAAAATACCATGTGTGTGTGTTAGTCACACTGTCCGACTCTTTTGTGATCTCATGGACTGTAGCTCATCAGGTTTCTCTGCCCATGGAACTCTCCAGGCAAGAATATTGGAGTGGGTTGCTATTTCCTTCTCCAGGGGATCTTCCTGACTCAGGGATCAAACCAGAGCATCCCTTCTGGCTTTTGCATTGGCAGGCGGATTCTTTACCACTGAACCACCTGGGAAGACCTTACATGAGCTTACATGTAATTTTTTCAAGCCATCATCTCTTTTGCCTGTACTGCCCGCCCCTCACTCTTCCGACCCAAGAAAAAAAGGTAGAGGGTACATTTCTTCATGATTTTGCTTTTTCACATTCCTCTTTAATCTGGCCTCTGCCACAACTGGCAGCAGAAGTGCTGATCTATCATGAGAAGGTCTTTCTTGGGGAAGCGTGGCCGAGGCAGCAGCAGGAAGTACAGGAAATCTCATGAGACAGTCTGTTCTTGAACACTTGCCTGTCTTCTTCTGCAGACTCACGAGGTGAAGAGAAACGTCTGAGACACAGGGGAGGTGGCGGGAGCAGAGACCCAGTTCTTAACTGTTTGAGGTTCACCCACAACTGGCAAAATAACCGCAGGGCACAACTGTTAGACTGCAGTCAGGCCTGCGGCCATGGTGCAACATGTTGAGATACTTTTGTTTCTAAGGGGTTCTAAGCACCCAGGGAGCCCTGCAGTTAGAAGCAGCAGTGAAAGGCTGCTGCTTTGTCTCCAGGCACTATAATATGCTGGCTCATGGTAAGATGCTGCTAGGGTGGTCCTGGAGTGGTCATGTGAGAGGAGAGGCATGGTGGTCTGGTCTCATGAGGCAACGAGATAGCTGCTTCCAAGGGGAAGTCTGGGTCATAGATCAGAGCCAACTTCTTTGGAAGACTCAGGCTGGGGCCCTGTGACCGCTCTTGTACTTTTGGGCAATTCAGTTAACTGATCACACACAAACGTGAGCTCCGGGATGAAGACACTGGCCCCAAGCCCCAGACTTGTGAAAGTTTCATCACTTGTTATTAAGACAAAGGGAGAAAGAGAGTGAAAGAGTGAGAAAGGAAACAAGACGAGAAAGAGAGAGAAAGAAGGAAAATAAAAAGAAGAGCTTTCTTTGGCACATCTTTGGCAAGTGTTGCTTCCTGATACAGCAAGGTCCATTCTTAGAAATGGCTGGGCTTCACTGCCAGGATTAGATGAAAACCAGTACACGAAGACTGGCCCCAGGCTGAATGCTCTGACCCAACCCAATCCACCCAGGCACATGCCCAACCTCTGCACCCTGTCTTTGGTTTTCCACCACATCTGATCCTCCAGTGCATACCTTGAGAGCTGGAAATTCTGGGGTGATTTGCCTCCACTGTATATATACCAAAACCACCAAGCCAGTCATAGCAGCTTCTTTAGAGACAGCATCTAATGAACCCAGTGGATGACTTCTTCAAGCAAGTTGGCAGGTCAACCTAATTTGGAGGAAGAAAGACAAGCAGGTCAAAATATGGCCAGAGATCAGAGACGGACCCTGGACCAGCCATCACCAATCTAGGATTCTAAAACCCTCTCTCTGCTACTTCTCTTGCCTGAAGGGGAACTGCTCCCTAGGCTGAAAACGTGAAGAACAGAGCTGGGTATTGTCAGAGTCTGAGTGGATGAATTAGAGCCTGAAACAGGGTCTGCCAGTCAGGAGACCAGGGCTGAGGTCCCACCAGTGTGGTCAGGTGAAGATTATCGTCTGACTTGTCCATTGGCTGTGCTGATAAGTCCCTGACCTGTTGTGGCCTGTCCTAATTTAATGGAAGGCCTCTCAGGTGGTACAGCAGTAAAGAATCTGCCTGCCAATGCAGGAGATGCAAGAGGCAGAGGTTCAATCCCTGTGTTGGGAAGATCCCCTGGAGAAAGAAACGGCAACCTGCTCCAGTATTCTTGTCCGGGAAATCCTGGGGGAGGATTTCCGAGGAGCCTGGCGGGCTACAGTCCACGGGATGGCAGAGTTGGACAGGACCGAGCACAAACATGATTGAATAACTGATTTAGAAAATACAATTGATGATATATATGACCCAAACACTCGTCTTTGTAGGCTCAGATATGACTGTTTATTTTAAAATGGATATTCTCCTCCCAGTTCCCCACTGCCCACAGATAACTTGGTGACTGAACTTTCCTTCTTTTTTATATCAGCAAAGCCTTTTATTTCATTTTTTTTTTCAAAAACTGAAATGGGATTTATACATTTATTTTTGTTTATACTGTATTGGTTTTGCCATTCATTGACATCAATCTACCACGGGTGTACATGAGTTCTGAATCCTGAACCCCCTCCCATCTCTCTCCCCATATCATCTCTCTGGGTCATCCCAGTGCACCAGCCCCAAGCATCCTGTAACCTGTATCGAACCTAGACTGGCGTTGAACTTCTGACCACAATTTTTAAATCTATAATACACTCAAGCTCTAAAGGTGAACATTTCTTTAATAGATGTATAATGCTGACAGTCAAATTAAAGGTGTATTTAAATGACCTTTTCCCGAAGCCTGGGAGTGTCTCATTTATTTGAGATGAGAGGGGCTGCTGAACTCCTGCTGGGCAGGGATGGAGATACAGGGATTTTATCATTACCTCTCTCAGAGAAAAGATGAAATACCAGCTCTCCCTGCCATCATCCCATGACCCAAAACATAAAAACACATAAGAAACTTTGGCCACACAGACTGCTTCCAGGCTGACCAGATATTTTCTCAGTTCAGTTCCGTGCAGTCGCTCAGTCCTGTCTGACTCTTTGCAACCCCATGAATCACAGCACGCTAGGCCTCCCTGTCCATCACCAACTCCCAGAGTCTACCCAAACTCATGTCCATCCAGTCGGTGATGCCATCCAGACATCTCATCCTCTGTCATCCCCTTCTCCTCCTGCCCCTAATGCTTCCCAGCATCAGGGTCTTTTCCAATGAGTCAACTCTTCTCATGAGGTGGCCAAATATTGGAGTTTCAGCTTCAGCATCAGTCCTTCCAATGAACACCCAGGACTGATCTCCTTTAGGATGGACTGGTTGGATCTCCTTGCAGTTCAGGGGACTCTCAAGAGTCTTCTCCAACACCACAGTTCAAAAGCATCAACTCTTCGGTGCTCAGCTTTCTTCACAGTCCAACTCTCACATCCACACATGACAACTGGAAAAACCATAGCCTTGACTAGATGGACCTTTGTTGGCAAAGTAATATCTCTGCTTTTGAATATGCTATCTAACTTGGTCATAACCTTCCTTCCAAGGAGTAAGCGTCTTTTAATTTCATGGCTGCAATCACCATCTGCAGTGATTTTGGAGCCCCCCAAAATAAAGTCTGACACTGTTTCCACTTTTTCCCCATCTATTTCCCATGAAGTGATGGGACCAGATGCCATGATCTTCATTTTCTGAATGTTGAGCTTTAAGCTAACTTTTTCACTCTCCTCTTTCACTTTCATCAAGAGGCTTTTGAGTTCCTCTTCACTTTCTGCCATAAGGGTGGTGTCATCTGCATATCTGAGGTTATTGATATTTCTCCCAGCAAGAGATTGATTCCAGCTTGTACTTCTTCAGCCCAGGGTTTTAATGATGTACTCTGCATAGAAGTTAAATAAGCAGGTGATGATATACAGCCTTGACGTACTCCTTTTCCTATTTGGAACCAGTCTGTTGTTCCATGTCCAGTTCTAACTGTTGCTTCCTGACCTGCATACAGATTTCTCAAGAGGCAGGTCAGGTGGTCTGGTATTCCCATCTCTTGAAGAATTTTCCACAGTTTATTGTGATCCACACAGTCAAAGGCTTTGGCATAGTCAATAAAGCAGAAATAGATGTTTTTCTGGAACTCTGTTGCTTTTCCCATGATCCAGTGGATGTTGGCAATTTGATCTCTGGTTCCTCTGCCTTTTCTAAAACCAGCTTGAACATCAGGGAGTTCACGGTTCATGTATTGCTGAAGCCTGGCTTGGAGAATTTTGAGCATTACTTTACTAGCGTGTGAGATGAGTGCAATTGTGCGGTAGTTTGAGCATTCTTTGGCATTGCCTTTCTTTGGGATTGGAATGAAAACTGACCTTTTCCAGTCCTGTGGCCACTGCTGAGTCTTCCAAATTTGCTGGCATATTGAGTGCAGCACTTTCATAGTATCATCTTTCAGGATTTGAAAGAGCTCAACTAGAATCCCATCACCTCCACTAGCTCTATTTGTAGTGATGCTTTCTAAGGCCCACTTGACATCACATTCCAAGATGTCTGGCTCTAGGTGAGTGATCACACCATCGTGATTATCTTGGTCGTGAAGATCTTTTTTGTACAGTTCTTCTGTATGTTCTTGCCACCTCTTAGATCTCTAGTTTTCCCATTCTGTTGTTTTCCTCTGTTTCTTTGCATTGATCGCTGAGGAAGGCTTTCTTCTCTCTCCTTGCTATTCTTTGGAACTCTGCATTCAGATGCCTATATCCTTCCTTTCTTCCTTTGATTTTCGCTTCTCTTCTTTTCAAGAAGAGAAAGGCCTCCTCAGACAGCCATTTTGCTTTTTTGTATTTCTTTTCCATGGGGATGGTCTTGATCCCTGTCTCCTGTACAACGTCACAAACCTCCGTCCATAGTCATCAGGCACTCTGTCTATCAGATCTAGTCCCTTAAATCTATTTCTCACTTCCACTGTATAATCATAAGGTATTTGATTTAGGTCATACCTGACTGGTCTAGTGGTTTTCCCTGCTGCTGCTAAGTGATGTCAGTCATGTCCGACTCTGCGACCCCATAGACAGCAGCCCACCAGGGTCCCCCATCCCTGGGATTCTCCAGGCAAGAATACTGGAGTGGGTTGCCATTTCCTTCTCCAATGCATGAAAGTGAAAAGTGAAAGTGAAGTGAAGTCGCTCAGTCGTGTCCGACTCTTAGCGACCCCATGGACTGCAGCCTACCAGGCTCCTCCATCCATGGGATTTTCCAGGCAAGAGTACTGGAGTGGGGTGCCATTGCCTTCTCCAAGTGGTTTTCCCTACTTTCTTCAATTTGAGTCTGAATTTGGCAATAAGGAGTTCATGATCTGAGCCACAGTCAGCTCTTGGTCTTGTTTTTGCTGACTGTATAGAGCTTCTCCATCTTTGGCTGCAAAGAATATAATCAATCTGATTTTGGCGTTGACCATCTGGTGATATCCACGTGTAGAGTCTTCTCTTGTGCTGTTGGAAGAGGGTGTTTGCTATGACCAGTGCGTTCTCTCGGCAAAACTCTATTAGTCTTTGCCCTGCTTCATTCCGTACTCCAAGGCCAAATTTGCCTGTTACTCCAGGTGTTTCTTGACTTCCTACTTTTGCATTCCAGTCCCCTAGAATGAAAAGGACATCTTTTTTGGATGTTAGTTCTAAAAGGTCTTGTAGGTCTTCATAGAACCGTTCAACTTCAGCTTCTTCAGTGTTAGTGGTTGGGACATAGGCTTGGATTACCATGATATTGAATGGTTTGCCTTGGAAACGAACAGAGATCATTCTGTCGTTTTTGAGATTGCATCCAAGTACTGCATTTCGGACTCTTTTGTTGACCATGATGGCTACTCCATTTCTTCTAAGGGATTCCTGCCCACAGTAGTAGATATAATGGTCATCTGAGTTAAATTCACCCATTCCAGTCCATTTTAGTTCGCTGATTCCTAGAATGTCGACGTTCACTCTTGCCATCTCCTATTTGACCACTTCCAATTTGCCTTGATTCATGGACCTAACATTCCAGGTTCCTATGCAATATTGCTCTTTACAGCATCGGACTTTGCTTCCATCACCAGTCACATCCACAGCTGGGTATTGTTTTTGCTTTGGCTCCATCCCTTCATTTTTTCTGGAGTTATTTCTCCACTGATCTCCAGCAGCATATTGGGGGCCTATTGACCTTGGGAGTTCCTCTTTCAGTATCCTATCATTTTGCCTTTTCGTACTGTTCAAGGGGTTCTCAAGGCAAGAATTCTGAAGTGGTTTGCCATTCCCTTCTCCAGTGGACCACATTGTGTCAGACCTCTCCACCATGACCTGCCCATCTTGGGTGGCCCCACATGGCATGGCTTAGTTTCATTGAGTTAAACAAGGCTGTGGTCCGTGTGATGTGATTTGCTAGTTTTCTGTGATTATGGTTTCAGTGTGTCTGCTCACTGATGCCCCCTTGCAACACCTACTGTCTTACTTGGGTTTCTCTTACCTTGGACGTGGGGTATCTCTTCATGGCTGCTCCAACAAAGTGCAGCCACTACTCCTTACCTTGGATGAGGTCGCCCTTCCTGACCTTGAACGTGGAGTAGCTTCTCTCAGCCCTCCTGCGCCCATGCAGCTGCTGCTCCTCGTGGACGTGGGATTGCTCCTCGTGGATGTGGGATTACTTATCTTCTTGCTCAGTGGGTCAGCCCAATGTGACAATGTCAGTCACGCTGATCTACCAAGGGTCCTTCCCTGAGACTTTTGAACATGGGCAGGGAATGTGTCCATCCAAGGATGACCACTGTGAGAAGTGAGGCTCTGGACCTGCTGGCAGCCTGCTGTTTGGAAATGCTGCTCTGCTGGGTGCAACGATAATCCTGCTCAGAGTCACACAGCAGTGAAGTAGAGCTGGGCTTTGGCTGGTCTGTCTGCTTCCAGAGCTCCTAGTCTTCAGTCACTCTGTGGATCAAGCCTTTGTCTTCACTGGGAAGTAACTGGGAAATGGGTCTGCAGGAACCCCCAGGCCACTACCTAGGGAAGAGCTTTGGTTTCTGGAAATGGTGAAGAAAGAAAAGGGGGCCAGTATTACTAGTCTCTCAAACCTTGGCTCAGACAGATATTTTCTAATCAGCATCTATTAATATTATCACTAGGGATCACAGAAAACACAAGAGAATTCCAGAAAAATATCTCCTGCTTCATTGACTATGCTAAAGCCTTTGACTGTGTGGATCATAACAAACTGTGGAGAATTCTTCAAGATTTGGGAATACCAGACCACCTTACTGCCTCTGGAGAAATCTGTATGCAGGTCAAGAAGCAATAGTTAGAACTGGATATGGAACAACAGACTGGTTCCAAATTGGGAAAGGAGTATGTCAAGGCCGTCTATTATCACCTTGCTTATTTAACTCAGATGCAGAGCACATCATGTGAAATGCCGGGCTGGATGAAGCACAAGCTGGAATCAAAATTGCCAGGAAAAATATCAATAACCTCACATATGTAGATGACACCATCCTTATGGCAGAAAGAAAAGAGGAACTAAAGAGCCTCTTGACGAAAGTGAAAGAGGAGAGTGAAAAAGCTGGCTTAAAACTCAACAGTCAAAAAACGAAGATCCTAGGGTCTCGTCCCATCACTTCATGGCAAATAGATGGCAAAACAGTGGAAACAGTGTCAGACTTTATTTTTGGGGGATCCGAAATCATTGCAGATGGTGACTGCAGCCATGAAATTAAAAGAAGCTTGCTCCTTGGAAGAAAAGCTATGACAAACTTAGACAGCATATTAAAAAGCAGAGACATTACTTTGCCGACAAAGGTTGGTCTAGTCAAAACTATGGTTTTTCCAGTAGTCGTGTATGGATGTAAGAGTTGGATATAAAGAATGCTGAGTGCTGAAGAATTGATGCTTTTGAACTGTGGTGTTGGAGAAGACTCTTGAGAGTCCCTTGGACTGCAAGGAGATCCAATCAGGTATTCATTGCAAGTACTGATGCTGAAGCTGAAGCTCCAATACTTTGGCTACCATATGTAAAGAACTGACTCATCAGAAAAGACCCTGATGCTGGGAAAGATTGAAGGCAGGAGGGAAAGATTGAAGGCAGGAAGAAAAGGGGACAACAGAGGATGAGATGGTTGGACGGCATCACCGACTCGATGGACATGAGTTTTAGAAAACTTCAGGAGTTGGTGATGGACAGGGAAGTCTGGTGTGCTGTAGTCGACGGGGTTGCAAAGAGTCGGACATGACTGAGCAACTGAACTGAACTGAAGATTTTATTAAAAGTTGCTTTTTTTATTTTAAAGTAATATCTCTTATAAGTAACATCATCATCATAAAAGATCAGAGTAAGATGGTAGGGATAGATTGGGAGTTTGAGACTGACATGTACACACTGCTATATTTAAAATAGATAACCAACAAGGATTTATTGTATAGCACAGGGAATGATGCTCAATACATTATAATTTAGATGGGAAAAGAATTTGAAAAGTAATAGATCTATGTATATGTACGACTGAATCACTATGATGTACACCTGGAACTAACACAACACTGTTAATCAACCATATACCATTGTAAAACAAAGTGAAAGCAAAGTCGCTCAGTTGTGTCCAATTCTTTGCGACCCCATGAACTGTAGCCTACCAGGCTCCTCCATCCATGGGGTTTTCCAGGCAAGAGTACTGGAGTGGGTTGCCATTTCCTTCTCCAGGGGATCTTCCCAACCCAGCGATCGAACCCTAGTCTCCCACATTGCAGGCAGATGCTTTAACCTTAAGAGCTACCAGGGTAGCCCAGCCCACGTGTAAGTAGTACCATACAGTATTATTTGTAAAATAAAAATTGTTTTTAAAAGGTGAGAATAAAATTGAAAGTTTCAACTCCCTGCTGATAGCCAATCTATTTCTTTTTTTTCAATTTTAATGGTATTTCTTTAATGAATGCATATCATTTTTTAAAGATGTAACTGACATATAGTCTGTGTGAGTTTAAGGTATACAATATGTATATATTACAATATGATTTCCACTATAGCTTTAGCTAACATTGTCATTATGTCACGCAATTATCATTTCTTTCTGTGGTGAGATTTATGACCTAGTCTTCTAGAAATTTTGAAGTACATGATACAGTTATTAACTATAATCACAACTCTGTGCTTTTGATCTCCAGAGCTTATTCATCTTCCAGCTACAAGTTCTATCCTTCGATCAGCATGTCCTAGTTCCCCCAATCACCAGCCCCTGGCAACCACCACTCTACTCTTGTTTCTGTAAGTTCAGCTTTTTTACAGTCTGCGTGTAAGTGGTGTCATACAGTATTTCTGTCTTTCTCTGTCTAATTTAACTCAGCATAATGACCTCGGGGTCCATTCACATTGTTGCAAAGGCCAATATATTTCTAAGTAACATCCAAAGTAACGATATTCCTACCAAAATGCTGGCATTGTATAATACTTTCACCTGCCTTATTTTATCTGCTCCTTATGATCATGTGAGTAAATTGGCCCAACTTTACAGTCCTCTCTCTACACCGTGGAGAAGTGGTGGACTTGAAGACTCATCTCTCAGGCCCTTCCCACCAGCCGAGGGGCGTTCGACCAGTCAGCAGACAGCCTCTCATCGTCAGCTCCTTCAGGGCTGCCCCACCCCACCTGAGTCACACCCTTTTCAGGGCTGACTTAACGAGGAGGGGTAGAAAGGCCCAGCACTTCAGCTGACGGCACGATGACCACAGTGGGCACCACTCACTCTAGATCTCCCCACAGTTCTGTCGAGTCTGCATTGCAAGTTGACTGCTTCCTTTGCCCAGTCCTACTTCTGCCCCTCATCCTTTCACAGGTATTCATCTCTAAAAAATATCTGCACCCTAAACTCCACCTTAACATCTTCCAAAGAACCCAGACTTTGAGCATGGATGTATGCCAAAAAAGCAAGGGGGTGAAATGGGATTTCGCTGGCTGGACCCCTCGCTGCCAGGCTGGGAGACAAGGTACCCATCCTGGTGGTGGCTAAAGCAGACAGCCCTTGGCATCAAGTGGTTATTTAGCTTGTTCGAACTCTCACTTCTGTGACCTGGGAGGGTGTGCTGGTGGCAGGGGATGCACCAGCCTGTGTAAATACCCCAGGTGTTTGCTGTGTGTGGAGGGAAGGATGACGGTGTTAGATGACTATTACTAACTGCCACTGGTGCTCCACATGAAGATGAGGATTGGGTGAAAGTCACAGGCAATTAGAAGCCAGGTGTGGAAGCCAGAGGGCCTCTTTGGTTGCTCTGCAGAGGAAGAATGGAGAAAGCCTAGGACCAAGCTCATGACTTAAGAGTCACTGAACTTCAAACACAGTTACAGTTAAATGCTAAGTGTGCAGACCTACCTGTGTGACTTCCTTGACCCTGGAGTGGAAAATCAGAATTGACCTATTTGCTCCAACTCCCAAACTGGGTCCTTAGCTTATGGGGTAAGAGTTATGATAGTGAGAGGGCCAAATGGAAGCATCTGAAACTGCCTCTCCCTCCTCCCCAGGAGGAGGACGGTGGAGGTTAGTGTCATCCTTAAGTGTCCAAAGGATTCAGGAGTAGTGGTTCCTGTAATATCTCCACGTGAGTCACCAATCTGGCCACTGCAAAAACTAGATGAATCCTGGAGGATGACTGCAGGTTATTACAAGCTCAAATAAGGAGTAGGCAGATTACAGGTGCCATTTCAGATCAGGTATTTCTGCAAGAATAGGTTAATATGGCCTCAGGTTCATGGTACATCATCATTAATCTGGTGAATGCTTTCTTTTTAAATCCGATTTAAAAAGAGGATCAGAAGCAGTCTTCATGTTGCTCCAGGGCTATGGTAACACTCCTGACAGAGTCTGAACAAAGTCCACAGAGAGCTAGGCTGTCTGGACATTCTATAGTACCAATCCATCATATTGATATTGATGATATTACGTTAACTGGGCTGGATGAGCAACTGATGGCTAGCCCATGGGCACTCCAGAGAGTGGAAAAATAAACCCTGCGTAGATTCAGGGGCCTGCCATTTCTGTACAATTTTTAGAGGTTTACTAGTTAGGAGCATGCTGGGAAAACCCTTAAAAAAAAAAAAACCCCATAAATTATTACACTGCTTGCTTGCATGCGTGCTCAGTCATGTCCAACTCTTTTCGACCCCATGGACTATAGCCCACCAGGCTCCTCTGTCTATGGGATTTTCCAGGCAATAATACTGGCGTGGGTTGCCATTTCCTATTCCAGGGGATCTTCCCAGCCCAGAAGTTGTCTCCTGTGTCTCCTGCACTGACAGACGGATTCTTGACTGTAGAGCTACCAAGGAAGCCCAATTATTGCATTACATATTTCCTAGTGCAAAAAAGGAAGCACAACACCCGGGGGCCTTTGGGGGTCTGCAGGCAGCATATGCTACTCCTAGGAATGGAGGACATGAAAGACTGCCAGGTCTGAGTGAGGCTCAGAGCAGACAAAAGCCCTGTGGCAGGTCCAGTCAGCAATACAGGTATTCCTGCTACTTGGACCATATGATCCAACAGACCCAATGGTGTCAGAGGCATCAGTGATAAGAAAAGGTGCTATGTGGAATCTGTGGAAAGTCCTAGCAGGAGAGTCCCATGGATCTAGGCCATGCAGTTGGCAAGCGGATGAATAATGTACCTCTTGAAAAAACAACTCCAGCTATGGTACTGGGCCCTGAAAGAAACAGAATGCTTGACCATGTGAGACCAAGTGACCATGAGTCCAGGACTATTCATCTTGAGCTGACTCCTCTTATATCCACGAAGTTGTAAGGCCAAACGGGCCCCCAAATAATTAATTACGAAAAAGAAGTGGCGCCTCTGGGATTGAGCACAAGCAGGCTGCATAACAGAACCCCCCTCTCCCATATACACACACTCATCATTACTGCATCCATGCCCCTCCCTCAGCTCAAACCCAGGGAGGTGCGGGGGACTGTTAACAACTAACTGAAGGAGGATCAAAAATCGCAAGCTTGCATATGAATGGATCGACTTGGTATTTGTGTGAAAGTTGAATGGCTGAATGTTGATGACAGGTGCAGGACAGTGTCTCTCAGACCCAGCCCTGAAAATGGCAGGGACAAGAGAAGGTCCTCTCAATGAACAGAGCTCTGGATGGTCCTATGGTCATTCACTTTGTGGCAGAGAAGGGGTCTGAGGCTAGAGTACACATGGATTAGCGTGCTGCTGCTGCTAAGCTGCTTCAGTTGTGTCCGACTCTGTGTGACCCCATAGACGGCAACCCACCAGGCTCCCCTGTCCCTGGGATTCTCCAAGGAAGAACACTGGAGTGGGTTGCCATTTCCTTCTCCAATCCATGAAAGTGAAAAGTGAAAGTGAAGTCGCTCAGTCATGTCCAACCCTTAGCGACCCCATGGACTGCAGCCTACCAGGCTCCTCCGTCCATGGGAGTTTCCAGGCAAGAGTACTGGAGTGGGGTGCCATGGACTACCGTACTGGAGTGTAATTCTAGTGGGAATGATCCCTTATGGCTCACCCAGCCTCACAAGTGAGAGGATGGCATTTTATTTTCCAAAGATCAGCTTCCTTCTTTTGGGGGGAGCCTTCCTGTGTCCCAAGACTGACCTGGCTCCTTTTCAGAACCTTCCCCAAACTCAGAGAGTTCCTCGTAGGTTTTGGAGGCCCACTGTTTCCTTTTAAAGTGTTGCTGGTCCCGCATGGCAGAGAGTGCATAGCACACATAGAGAACATGTCAAAAACAAATAGCTCCTGAAACTCTATCCCCAGCTTTGGGTTAGGGCCCCTCCTGGCACAGACTTCTGAGACCTGAACAGGGCTGTGTGATTTTCTGTACCAGGATTAGCTAAGAATAACACATATCTAATGTAAACATACTTAGGGATATGTGGAAAGTACACTTAAATTTGCATTTATAGCAGCCCAGTCAACTTTTGGGAGGACAGAGGGGGAAGGATGATTTTTTTCTTTCAATTAGCCACTTGTTTGTTGATTAACTTTTGTATTTTAGATAGTGATTTGTCCACAAGCAAATAGAGGAAAATGAAAAACTAGGCAGAGATTTTTCCAAGAAACTTATTTAACCAGCAAATACCATTCCTTTATCATAGAAAGAAAGACTGGTCTCCAGAAGCTTTGGCCGTCATCCTCTTCGGTTCTGCAGCTATCACAAAATCCCCCCAAATCCTGGAAAACAGTCAGAAAGGACTGAGGGACCCAGAAGAGAATGCCTCTGTTGCACACATTCTTATAAAATTACACTGGCTTGTAAATATGCAAGAATAATAATGAGAACATGGTGACAATATTTAAAATAATAAAGTAAAACTGTTATCCTCAACCTTTACTTTAGATGAGAAACACTTGTGAAGGAGGTCTTTAAAAGACATGTGGGGTCTATTCCCTGAGGCTCCGATGCAGTTGTTCTGGGTCGGGAGGCAAAAGCTTCCCGGAGATCAAATGTGCAGCTTGGGTGAGTAAACACCAAACTAGACCTTGATCTAACCTAGCATCAGGTGATTTCTATCCCCATAGAAGAATATATGTTTGGCATGGGTAAGGGTGGTGAGAGGAAAACTTATTAACAAAAGAAAAGAGCTCATTGAAAAGAGCTCTACAAAAACCAGTAAACCAAAGTGCATTTTAAAATGATAACTTATGAACCTACTGTATTCCACAAGGATCCAGTGGCCCTTTTAAAACGTACTATTTTTCTCATTTTTTCTTTTTAAATTGGAATATAGGGGCTTTACACTGCTATGTCAGCTTCTGCTGTACAGCAAAGTGAATCAGCCATACAAATACATATATCCCCTCTTTTTGGATTTCCTTCTCATTTAGGTCACAACAGAGCACTGAGTGAGTTCCCTGTGCTATGCAGTAGTTATATTCTCCTTAGTTATCTGTTTTATAGATGGTAGTGTATATGCGGTACAGTGCATGCCTGCTCAGCCATGTCTCTTTGCCAAACCCATGGACTATAGCCTGCCAGGCTCCTCTGTTCGTGGAATTTTCCAGGTTAAGAATACTGGAGTGGGCTGCCATTTCCTCCTCCAGGGGATCTTCCTGACCCAGGGATCAAACCCATGTCTCTGGCATCTACTACACTGGCAGGCGAATTCTTTACCACTGAGCCACCTGGGAAGCCCAGTAGTGTGTATATGTCAATCCCAATCTCCTAATTCATCCCATCAACCCCATCACGTTCAGTCCCTATGTCTGTGTCTCTATTTCTGCTTTGCAATTAAACATGCTATTACATTGAATCCACATTTCATGTATTAAAACCAAATCATTTGCTAATAATTAGAGACAATAAAAAGTAACATTATTATTTTATAATGTCTTTGATTTGAATTCTGTAAGTGGGAAGCAAATCCCTACTGAGTGTGCCAATCAGAAAAAGCAGTCTATTGATCTATTCATTGATTCCCTCCTGGGGGGCTTCTGAGAAAGCCCAGGCTGCCAATGGGGAACTACACCTTAGCAGCCCAGTATAGGTATGTGTGTTAGTCCAAGAGCTAGGTGACCTGGATCTTTGTCCGTTTCTGATACCAAGTTAGTGAGCTATTTAACTAAGATTCTTTTTCATCTGTAAAATGGAGAAAGTAATGATTATTCCACGTTCAAGGTTGGGAGGGGTGGCAGTGAGGAGATACTCCTCGTCCAAGGTAAGGAGCAGCGGCTGTGTTTTGATGGAGCAGATGTGAAGAGAAACCCAAATAAGACGGTAGGTGTTGCAAGAGGGCAGACACACTGAAACCATAATCACAGAAAACTAGTCAATCTAATCACACTAGGACCACAGCCTTGTCTAACTCAATGAAACCAAGCCATGCCTGCGGGGCAACCCAAGACGGGCAGGTCATGGCGGATAGGCCTGACAGAATGTGGTCCACTGGAGAAGGGAATGGCAAACCATTTCAGTATTCTTGCCTTGAGAACCCCATGAACAGTAGGAAAAGGCAAAATGATAGGATACTGAAAGAGGAACTCCCAAGGTCAATAGGTCCCCAATATGCTGCTGGAGATCAGTGGAGAAATAACTCCAGAAAGAATGAAGGGATGGAGCCAAAGCAAAAACAATACCCAGTTGGGGATGTGACTGGTGATAGAAGCAAGGTCCGATGCTGTAAAGAGCAACATTGCATAGGAACCTGGAACGTTAGGTCCATGAATCAAGGCAAATTGGAAGTGGTCAAACAGGAGATGGCAAGAGTGAACGTCGACATTCTAGGAAGCAGCGAACTAAAATGGACTGGAATGGGTGAATTTAACTCAGATGACCATTATATCTACTACTGCGGGCAGGAATCCCTCAGAAGAAATGGAGTACCCATCATGGTCAACAAAAGAGTCCAAAGTGCAGTACTTGGATGCAGTCTCAAAAACGGCAGGATGATCTCTGTTCATTTCCAAGGCAAACTATTCAATATCACAGTAATCCAAGTCTATGCCCCAACCAGTAATGCTGAGAAGCTGACCTTGAATGGTTCTATGAAGACCTACAAGACCTTGTAGAACTAACACCCAAAAAAGATGTCCTTTTCATTCTAGGGGACTGGAATGCAAAAGTAGGAAGTCAAGAAACACCTGGAGTAATAGGAAAATTTGGCCTTGGAATACGGAATTAAAAGGGCAAAGACTAATAGAGTTTTGCCAAGAGAACATACTAGTCATAGCAAACACCCTCTTCCAACAGCACAAGAGAAGACTCTACACATGGACATCACCAGATGGTCAACACCGAAATCAGATTGATGATATATACTTTGCAGCCAAAGATGGAGAAGCTCTATACAGTCAGCAAAAACAAGACCAAGAGCTGACTGTGGCTCAGATCATGAACTCCTCATTGCCAAATTCAGACTTAAATTGAAGAAAGTAGGGAAAACCACTAGACCATTCAGGTATGACCTAAATCAAATCCCTTATGATTATACAATAGAAGTGAGAAATAGATTTAAGGGACTAGATCTGATAGACAGAGTGCCTGATGAACTATGGACAGAGGTTCGTGACACTGTACAGGAGACAGGGATCAAGACCATCCCCATGGAAAAGAAATGCAAAAAAGCAAAATGGCTGTTTGAGTAGGCCTTACAAATAGCTGTGAAAAGAAGAGAAGTGAAAAGCAAAGGAGAAAAGGAAAGATATAAGCATGTGAATGCACAGTTCCAAAGAATAGCAAAGAGAGACAAGAAAGCCTTCCTCAGTGATCAATGCAAAGAAACAGAGGAAAACAGCAGAATGGGAAAGACTAGAGATCTCTTCAAGAAAATTAGAGACACCAAGGGAACATTTCATGCAAAGATGGGCTCGATAAAGGACAGAAATGGTCTGGACCTAACAGAAGCAGAAGATATTAGCAGAAGAAGAGGTGGCAAGAATAGGCAGAACTATACAAAAAAGATCTTCACGACCAAGATAATCACGATGGTGTGATCACTCACTTAGAGCCAAACATTTTGGAATGTGAAGTCAAGTGGGCCTTAGAAAGCATCACTACGAACAAAGTTAGTGGAGGTGATGGAATTCCAGTTGAGCTCTTTCAAATCCTGAAAGATGATGCTGTGAAAGTGCTACATTCAATATGCCAGCAAATTTGGAAGACTCAGCAGTGGCCGCAGGACTGGAAAAGGTCAGTTTTCATCCCAATCCCAAAGAAAGGCAATGCAAAAGAATGCTCAAACTACCACACAACTGCACTCATCTCGCATGCTAGTAAAGTAATGCTCAAAATTCTCCAAGCCAGGCTTCAGCAATACATGAACCGTGAACTCCCTGATGTTCAAGCTGGTTTTAGAAAAGGCAGAGGAACCAGAGATCAAATTGCCAACATCCACTGGATCATGGAAAAAGCAAGAGAGTTCCAGAAAAACATCTATTTCTGCTTTATTGGCTATGCCAAAGCCTTTGACTGTGTGGATCACAATAAACTGTGGAAAATTCTTCAAGAGATGGGAATACCAGACCACCTGACCTGCCTCTTGAGAAATCTGTATGCAGGTCAGGAAGCAACAGTTAGAACTGGACATGGAACAACAGACTGGTTCCAAATAGGAAAAGGAGTACATCAAGGCTGTATATTGTCACCCTGCTGATTTAACTTATATGCAGAGTACATCATGAGAAACGCTGGACTGGAAGAAACACAAGCTGGAATCAAGGTTGCCGGGAGAAATATCAATAACCTCAGATATGCAGATGACACCACCCTTATGGCAGAAAGTGAAGAGGAACTCAAAAGCCTCTTGATGAAAGTGAAAGAGGAGAGTGAAAAAGTTGGCTTAAAGCTTAACATTCAGAAAACAAAGATCATAGCATCTGGTCCCATCACTTCATGGGAAATAGATGGGGAAACAGTGGAAACAGTGTCAGACTTTATTTTGGGGGGCTCCAAAATCACTGCAGATGATGACTGAAGCTATGAAATTAAAAGACGCTTACTCCTTGGAAGGAAAGTTATGACCAAGCTAGATAGCATATAGAAAAGCAGAGATATTACTTTGCCAACAAAGGTCCATCTAGTCAAGGCTATGGTTTTTCCAGTGGTCATGTATGCATGTGAGACTTGGACATGGGTATACCTGTGGTGGATTCATGTTGATGTACGGCAAAACCAATACAATATTGTAATTAGCCTCCAATTAAAATAAATAAATTTATATTAAAAAATTAAAAAAAATAAAAGCTGAGTGCTGAAGAATTGATGCTTTTGAACTGTGGTCTTGGAGAAGACTCTTGAGAGTCCCTTGGACGGCAAGGATGTCCATCCAGTCCATCCTAAAGGAGATAAGTCCTGGGTGTTCATTGGAAGGACTGATGCTGAAGCTGAAACTCCAATATTTTGGCCACCTCATGTGAAGAGTTGACTCATTGGAAAAAACCTTAATGCTGGGAGGGATTGGGGGCAGGAGGAGAAGGGAACGACAGAGGATGAGATGGTTGGATGGCATCACCGACTCAATGGACATGAGTTTGAGTGAACTCCGGGAGATGGTGATGGACAGGGAGGCCTGGCATGCTGCAATTCATGGGGTTGCAAAGAGTCGGACACAACTGAGCGACTGAACTGAACTGAATTGAGTTCCACCTTGCTAGCTTCATCTCAACCTGTGTTTTAGCCATTAGTCTCTAGCACTTCTTTTAGAGCAAACTATTTCATAAAAGTTTTGTGGGGGAAGATAGGCATTCTTCAGGTTGACCTGTTTTTCTAGGGAGATTAGGCAGAAGTCTAAGAATGTAAATAGATGGCCCCAAGAGAACGCTTTGTGTATGAGTGGATCCCAGGTTGTTGTGGGCTGCAATGGGTGGGGATAGAGCCTGACCAGAAACCTGGTGGAGGTTCACTCTCCCCCTAAGCACCTCAGACCCACTGCATAGTGAGATGATGGCTCCAAAGAGTCTGTCTCCCGCTCAGTCAGTATGGCCTCTCTCAGCCAACTGCTCTGGCTTTGCAGATGTGGCCTTTGTGTGAGACTGTGACAAATTCACCAGAAGTAGTAAGTCAAAAACAAGCTCTCCAATTATGGCACAGGCACTTGTGAAGGCAAATCAAGGGAAGTGGGGGAATAAAGGGCACCCCGATGAGGTCAGGGAGTGAGAGGGAAAGAAAGAGAAGTAAACTGTAGCTGAGACTTATCAGGGCCCATTCCCAAGAATGCTATGAGCTGCAGAGATGGGGTGTCTGCATGATTTAAAATGGGCTCAGGTGGCCATTGGTTTACTCTACATCCAAATTTCGCCATCCACAGGAAAGAGCTGTACTTTTATTCCGTGTATATTTTAATATACATGTGTAATTTTAAGTTCAGTTCAATTCAGTTCAGTCGCTTAGTCATGTCCGACTCTTTGCAACCCCATGAATCATAGCACGCCAGGCCTCCCTGTCCATCACCAACTCCCGGAGTCCACTCAAACTTACATCCATCGAGTCGGTGATGCCATCCAGCCATCTCATCCTCTGTCATCCCCTTTTCCTCCTGCCCCCAATCCCTCCCAGCATCAGAGTCTTCCAATGAGTCAACTCTTCGCATGAGGTGGCCAAAGTACTGGAATTTCAGCCCTAGCATCATTCCTTCCAAAGAACACCCAGGGCTGATCTCCTTTAGAATGTACTGGTTGGATCTCCTTGCAGTCCAAGGGACTCTCAAGAGTCTTCTCCAATACCACACTTCAAAAGCAGCAATTCTTCCGTGCTCAGCTTTCTTCACAGTCCAACTCTCACATCCATACATGACCACAGGAAAAACCATAGCCTTGACTAGATGGACTTTGTTGGCAAAGTAATGTCTCTGCTTTTGAATATGCTATCTAGGTTGATCATAACTTTTCTTCCAAGGAGTAAGTGTCTTTTCATTTCATGGCTGCAGTCACCATCTGCAGTGATTTTGGAGCCCAAAAAAATAAAGTCTGACACTGTTTCCACTGTTTCCCCATCTATTTGCCATGAAGTGATGGGACCAGATGCCATGATCTTCATTTTCTGAATGTTAAAGATGTGTAATTTTTTGTTGTTGTTGTTGTTGTTGTGCTGGGTCTTAGTTACTCTATTCAGGTTTTCCTCTAGTTGTGGTGAGAGGGGGCTGCTCTTCCTTGTGGTACCTAGGCTTCTCATTGCAGGGGCTTCTCTTGTTGTGGAGCACAGACAGGCTCTAGGCACACACACTTCAATAGTTGCAGCATTCGGGTGCAGTAGTTGTGGCTCACGGGCTCTAGAGCACAGGCTCAGTAGCTATGGTGCATGGGCTTAGTTGCTCTGAGACATATAGGATCTTCCCGAGCCAGGGATCGAATCCATGTCCCCTCCACTGGCCAAAGGATCCTATCCACTGTATCACCAGGGAAGTCCTGTGCATGCATTTTTAAAATTAAGTTTTTACCCAGCAGAGTGACATGAATCTTTGCCAAGTCAAAATACATATCCTGAGTGTCCCTGGGTGCACTAAATTTAGCAGGATCTATTAATACTGTAATAAAGGTGAATCACTAAAAATGAATGCTATGAGGTATGGAAAGTTGGGTCTTCTCCACAGCTTCTGGAACATTCCATAACAAGAGAGTAACTTGGTCTCAGATTCCTAAGGGCCAGTGGATAAAGCAGTTGGGCTATTTCACCCTAGAAGACTAAAGGGTGGCCAGATTTCACGCTGTGCTGTGCTCAGCCGTTCAGTCCTGTCTGATTCTTTGCAACCCCATGGACTATATGTACTCTGCCAAGCTCCTCTGTTCATGGGATTTTTCAGGCAAGAATACTGGAGTAGGGTGCCACTTTCTACTCCAGGGTATCTTCTCCATCCAGGGATCAAACTTGCATCTCCTGTACTGGCAGGTAGATTCTTTACCACTGAGTCACCTGGGAAGCCCTGTCCAGATTTCATGAATAAATATCAAACAACAATAACACTGCTTTAGATTTGCTCAGGACAAATCAAGAGTAAATGACCTGAAACAGTAGAAGAGAGAATTTTGATTTAAAAAAACAAACCAAAAAAAAAAAAAAACCCCTCACTGATGCAAAAAACAAACAAACAGTGTTTTATTGCCCTAGTAGGTGACTCTAGACCCTGTGGGTTGACCTACTGCTGAATAGGAAAAGCTTCTGTCTGTGAGGATGTGGGTATACTTAGGTGAATGGACTGAACATCCTGAGATCCAGGGAATGCTCTGTTTCTATGAGGCTACACCTGTTCCTTTCTGACCTTCCCAAGCCACAGCTGGGGCAGCACCTTTTTGAGGTTAGTGCTAGCAGAACTCCACCTCTTAGGGTGCTCCTACACAGAATCCCCCACAGCGTCCATTCAACTTCAGGCATCCTAGACTTTCCTCAAAGTCACAGGCACCAAGATCACACTTCCTTCCCACAGACACAGCAGAAGCCCTCGATGCCCTACTCACATTTCTGGATTGTCAGGAGTCCATTGAGTGTCAAAGGCTGGGACTTGGAAGAACTAGGTCCAACCCTGGCTATGCTGTTAACTGGCTGTGAAACAAGGGCAAGTCTCTTAACTCTCTGGGCCTCATTTTCATCACCTGTGTCATGAGGACTTTTTGTGTAAATTACACTCTTTATTTTGAGATAATTATAGATTTACATGCAGTTGTAAGCAATGATACAGAGGGGTCCCATTATACCTTTTCCCAGTTTTCCTCATAGTTATCCCCTGTAAAACTATAGCAAAATATCACAACCAGGGCACTTCCCTGGTGTTTGTGGTTAAGACTCCAAGCTTTCAATGTAAGGGTTGCAGGTTCGATCCCTGGTTAAGGAACTAAGATTCCACACGCCATGTGGTGTGGACAAAAAAAAAAAAAAAAAAATCCCAACCAAGGTATCGACATAGGTATGGTCAAGGTCAGAACAAAGATTCCTCATATTGCTCCCCCTGCCCTTCTTCTGGTTTTATAATATTATACAAGTTTTGTGTGTAAAACACTATATTTCTAATTCTATATGTCCTACAGTGTGCTTACCACCACAAATTTAGCTTCCATCCATCACCATGCAGTTGATCCCCTTTACCTGGCACCAGCAGTAAAGAACCTGCCTGCCTATGTAGGAGACATAAGAGACGCAGGTTCAGTCCCTGGGTGGGGAAGATACCCTGGAGGATGGCATGGTACCCCACTCCAGTATTCTTGCCTGGAGAATCTCATGGACAGAGGAGCCTGGCGGGCTGCAGTCCATTAGAGCTGCACAGAGTGGGACACAACTGAGGTGACTTAGTGCATAGGCATGCACTCTGTTCCCTGTAACTACATGTTTATATTTGCTTGGTTTGTTCATTTAATATGTCTTTCTATTTTCTATATTCCACCTACAAGTAAAATCATACAGTTTATTTGTTTCATCTGACTTATTTTACTTAGCACAATACCCTCAAGGTCCTCCATGTATATATACAATGGAATACTACTCATAAAAATACTACTCCATGAAAATGATATCGTGCCATTTGTGACATCATGAAGAAATCTGGCTAGATAATCTCTAACAGCCTTCCTAGTACTGACAGTTACAATTGTATTGTAACCTGACTGTGTTTTCTCCATGCTATACCCAACTGTGAGTCCAAATAGGGTCGTATCTACTTTCCCAGAGAAGACATACAGATGGCCAACAGGCACATGAAAAGATGCTCAACATCACTAACCATCAGGGAAACACAAATCAAACCTACAATGAAATATCACTTCACACCTATCAGAATGACTACTGTCAAAAAGATCACAAAGAACAAATGTTGTTGAGGATGTGAAGAAAAGGAAACCCTTGTGCACTATCGGTAGGAAGGTAAACTGGTGCAGCCACTATTGGATGGAGGTTCCTTAAAAATCTAAAAACAGAACTACCATACAGTCTACCAATTCCACCCCTGGGTATATATCCAAAGAAAATGGAAACACTAATTTGAAAAGATACATGCACCCCAATGTTCATAGCAGCATTATTTATCATAGCCAAGACATGGCCTTCCATGTAGCTCAAACAGTAGAGAATCTGCCTGCAATGCAGGAGACCAGGCTTTGATCCGTGAGTTGGGAAGATCCTCTGGAGAAGGGAATGGCAATCCACTCCAGTATTCTTGCCTGGAGAATCCCATGGACAGAAACGCCTGGCAGGCGACAGTCCATGGGGTTGTAAAGAGTCAGATATGACTGAGCCACTAACACACACAAGATATGGAATCAACCTAAGTGTCCATCAACAGATGAATGGATAAGGAAGATGTGATACACACACACACACACACACAGACACACACACATACACATACAGCGGCATGTCACTCAACCATACAAAGAATGAAATTTTGCCATTTGCAACAACATAGATGGACTTAGCAGAGAAGGCAATGGCACCCCACTCCAGTACTCTTGCCTGGAAAATCCCATGGATGGAGGAGCCTGCTGGGCTGCAGTCCATGGGGTCGCTAAGGGTTGGACACGACTGAGCATCTTCATTTTCACTTTTCACTTTCATGCACTGGAGAAGGAAATGGCAACCCACTCCAGTGTTCTTGCCTGGAGAATTCCAGGGAGGGGGAGCCTGGTGGGCTGCCATCTATGGGGTCGCACAGAGTCGGACACAACTGAAGCAATTTAGCAGCAGCAGCAGCAGATGGACTTAGAGGGTACTATGCTTAGTGAAATAAGGCAGAAAAAAAACCAAATACTCTGTTATCACTTATCTGTGGAATCTAAAAAATAAAACAAATTAATATAACAAAATAGAAATAGATTCAGTTATAGAGAACAAATTAGTGGTTACCAGTGGGGAGAGGGAAGCGGGGAGAAGCAATTTAAGGGCAGGGGATTAAAAGGTACAGACTACTATGTATAAAATAAATAAGATACAAAGATGTACTGTACAAATGGAATATAGCCAATATTTTATAAAATTTTAAATGGAATATGATCTATAAAAACACTGAATCACCACATTGTACACCTAAAACTAATATTGTAAATCACCCATAATTAAAAAAACAAAAACTGAAACAAAAAAATAAACAGCATTACATTCACAATAGTGACTGCACTTCACTGGCGCCTCCCTCCACTCCCTCTTCGCCCAGTTTTGTTTCTGGGACTCCCCAGGGACCCTTTGCACACGAGCACGTGCTCCCACACCCTGTCCGCCATGTGCTCCCTCCTCTCCCACGGACTCACTGGGGGGTCAAGGCCTGAGAAGCCACTTGAGGACCCCTCCACAGCACAGCCGCCAGCGCTTCCACCGCAGCGCTGACATCTGTGGGGGTGCTCTCACCCGTCCTGCCTCCACTCTTCTTTCCCAAAGCTGTGCGGACCAAGGAGCTGTTAGTCTCGGAAGACTTCTGTCCTCACTGTGTCTGAAATGCCGTAGGTTCAGCACAGGAGCAAACAGAATGCTCTCTCTTCCCACCTTCAGTCACAACAGCAGCAGAATCCCGCTTTTTACATCTCCTCCAACTTTGAAAACTGCCTGTTGTAGCTTCAGCTTGTAGCTTCTCTTTCTCTGGGGTCAAGGGCGAGATGTCTGAGATAACCATTCCCACTCCTGCCTCAGAAATCCCTTCCAGAGTGACTTTTGCCCACCAGTCTGTGACACACATAATAACTTTAAATGGAATATGGTCAGGCAGGTCTAAAACCCTAAATAGGCACTATTTAGGCTGCAGTGGGGGACTCTGTAAGCTATTTAAAGAAACAAACCAAGAAAGAAACAAACAAACAAAAAAAGAAAAAGAAAAGCTATTCATCTTAAAGACTATTCATGGAAGTAGGGGAATTAAACATGGCATCCTTGAATATATACCCTCCACAGCGCAGCTTGGCCTATTGTTCCCGTCATAATGACAGTTTACCTCTGGGAGGTTGAGAAACGGGGCACTCACTGCTGGATCAGGTACTGGGGAGGAAACAAGAACAAAGCTATATTGTCAGGAAGCCTAAGGGCTGTCCCAAACACAGCAGCACTCCAGAATATTATTGTGGAACGTGTTTCCTCCATAGAGACCCAATCTTTAGGCAGACTGGACTGGGAGAGGGAAACTACTCCTATGTGTTGCTATTCCATTAAGGAGAGAAACGTACAGACATACATAGCAAGAGTGGTATGAGCCATTCTCAGGAGAAACCCACCGTCCCCGCCTTCCCTCTCTGCTCCTTCCTCAAAGTCACCTTCCAGTACCCAGGTGTTCTCTTAGCTCTGTTGTCATCAGAAGAAAACACTGATTTGACTTACATGTCTTCCTTTTATGAAGCTCCTGCCTGTTCACCTGCTTGATTACCTGGGAACCTGATGAGAGTAGAAAATCCCAGATACAAAATCCCAAAATGGAGAACCCAGAATCTTTAATAGCAAATTGTCAGGCTGGAAAATTTGTCAAGGTGGAATCTAAACTGGGCTGTGTCATCAGTAAGACCCCTTAGCCCTTCTTCATCTCTTGATAATCACATGGATACCCCAAAGTAGATTTAAATGCCCAACTAGAGGACACGGGGGATGTGTCTGCAGTGTAACGTGTGGATGTGTGAGCCTCAGTGTAAGCAAGATGAAGTTTCTCTAAAATTATGGTCTGTCAGGACTTCTGGTTGAATTCTTTTGTGGCAGCTGTAAATAAAATTCCTTTCTTAAAAGGGTAGGAAAAGCTGTGCAGAAATCCTGCCAAGAGTGAAGATGAAACTAATTATGGAAGGAGCAAAGGGACAAAAGTGCTCCTAATGAGCTGCTCATGACAGCTGGCTGGGGGGATCATTCATTCATTCATCTACCCAGTCACTCAACACATATTACAGCATTCATTCATTCATCTACCCACTCACTCAACACATATTACAGAACCCTTCACTGTGTGGTAAGCACTATAAGGTTAGCGGCATATCAGTGAATAAAAAAGAAGAGACAGCTGCTTTCTTACAGCTTTTGCTAAGTAAAGGAGATAGACTAACACGACACAAATAAATTACGTAAATGTAATTGTGGTAAGTGTTAGGAAGAAGAGCTGGGTACTATGAAAGCAAATAGAAGGGTGGCAATGATTCAGAAAAATTTCCATGAGGAAAGCTGAGCCCTGGAGGATTAGCCAGAGGAAAGAGAGGCGAGTTTGGGGAAATGACCTAATCAGGAAATAATAGCATGAAAGAAGGAACAGTCAGGTGAAAAATGAATCTCAAAAAAATAAAGTCATCTATTAAAGCAAAACTCAATGAACAGAAGGCAAAACAAAGCTAAACCACAGTGGGGCAAAAATCTACTCCAAAAAGCTGCAATGGTGGCAGGCGTGTGGGTTCAGGGCTTCTTCCATCCAGGTGGCTTTCATCTTTTCCACACTGACAGCAAAAGGCCTTTTGTGGAAGCACAAGGTCATGTCCTTTACTACCATACCCCTAAGATGTTACCCTAAGGCAGACAGATGCCATGAATTCTTTGTAGAATTAACAGCCCTTACACTCTAAAGAGAACTGCAGAATGGAGAAGGTAAGTGACTTCCTCCAAGAGTTAAAGATGGAGATGAACCAGCTCCAGGTGGTCTGACTCTTTATGTCTGACCACATGCTCATTCTTCTTTGCATCCTAACTGGCACCCACAGAGCTTATTTGGTCCCAGCCTGTTGTTTAGTAGGGGAAGCTGGAGCTCACAAAGGTTCAAACACTCACGTGAGACCATGGGAGTAGAGGCCACTGTAGGATTAGACTTCTGGTTCCCATCGCTAATCCATACATCTTCCCCATTTCTTGCTGTTTAGTGAAACGTAGTAAAAACACACAGTTGAGAATTAATTATGATAGGATGCCAAAACTACATATAAACTGATCATCATTTTTCTTGAGTTACATGCCTTTCTCCCCTGAAAACTTCAGTGTTGAAATATGTAGTAGAAACTTTTTATTTAAAAAAAAAAACACTTAATGATATGTTTTGTCATGAAGTAATCACACTTTTGAGTTCTTGGATTTTGAACTATTTTAAAGCAGGATATGCTTGCATTAAACAACTGATTTATAATATTCTTCTACATTCATCTAATAAAATGTAAAGTCTTAAAGTATATTTAATTGATTAGTTTCTCTAATAAAATCTTGAATATAGAATAGTATCTTGGCACCTACGCTGAATAATGAAACAATACAAGGGAACAGGAAGATAAAAATGATAACCATTTGCTCCATCAGAAAGAACAGGGCATCTCTTATTATCAAGTTGCTTCTAATTAGTCTTAATAAACATATCACTCACTCTTCTGGCCTTGGATTCTACCTCTGAGAAATGCAGAGATTACACCTGATGGTATGTATGATCCCTTTTAGATGTGAACTTCAATGAAACAATGGGTCTCAGAGGTATATTTACAACCAGCCCACTTTCTCCTCCTCAACAACCCTCAGCCATCATTCTCATCAGCAGGCCCTTAACTTTGGGACTTCCAGCCCTTCCCTACAGGGTCTTAGAAATACTAGAGGGAACTTCTGACATTTTCAATTCCTGGACCTGAGCGCCCCCTAGGCACACAGAGATAAACTGTAGCTCTGGGGGAATCAGGACTCTGGGAAGCTGGTGTCTCACTAAGGTCAATGCCAAATCCCTGAACTTCCCTATGTGTTTGCTGTGTCAAGAAAGGCAGGGCAGGGAGGGAGCTGGGAAGGACAAGAGGGAGTGGGTGGCAAGAGGGAGTGGGTGGCCAGCTCTGTCATCAACCAGACACTACAGGGGCTCTGGGTGGCTGTCTCCCTAACAACAGATACATTCGGAATGGGAGGGGGTGGGCTAGAAGCCCACCAGACCCTACCCCATGGAAATATCACTGGCCACATAGTGAATATATTGGGCTAAAGAGTAGTTACTGGAAAAATTTTATTGTTCAACTAAATCCATTCACAGTAAACTATTCAAAGTTTACTAAACATAAATTATTTGCGCTGCTTACATTGTCTTCCTGTCCCTATGCCTGCCAGGCACACGTATCACTGGGTTTCATCTTAGCATATCTACCATTCTTGCTGCCTTTTTCATTTCTGATACTGTTTTGTATACATACCTCCCATATTCACAGTCCACATCCACTTAACTATTACCTTAAACCTTTTGTGATATGGCTAAACCGCAGTGAGGCACTTTTTCAGAAGCTCGTGCCCGTGTATTACATATGTGGTATATGTGTTCACTGTATATGCTTGTGAGTGTAAATTTGGGTTGTGTGCATTATATGTGAGTATGTGTGTACTGTGCATGTGTGGTGTATGTTCATGCGTGTGGTATGGTGTGTGTGTGTGTATCTACTTGAGGTATGTATATTTGTGTCTGTGTGTGTGTATGTGTATGTGTGGTTATGTGAACGTCTGTTTTTGTGTGGTGAGGTGCGTGGAGGGTTGTGTGATGGGTATGGTGTGTGTTTGTGTGTGTGATTTGTAGTGTGTGTTTGTGTACCTGGTGAACCTCTGCATGTGGAGGGGTGTGTGCTATGTGTATAGGCTTGCGTATGTGTTGTGCACCTTTATGTGTATATTTGTATGTGTATTTGCGGTGTGCATGTCTGTTTCTATGTGTGTGATGTTGGGTGGGTATGTCTATTTCCCTCTGTGTGTGACTGTGTTTCTATGTGTGTGTGTTCACTCCTGCATGGGGACTGCAGCCCCACAGCTCTAGGTCTGGGGCCCTCCTCTCAGACCTCAGCATCCCCCTGCCAGAATACAGAGCCTTCCTGGGCACCCATGGACTGGGGTCTGTGTCCAGAGAGAGCGGGAAAGCGCTTCCTGTGGTAAGTGTTTACAAGTCTGCACAGTTGTGTGCCTGGGTGTGTGATATGCCAACTGCTTCCGCAGAGGACAGGTGTCTGTGGTTACTGGCCTCTCGGGACCTCAGGAAGTCATTATCACAGGCACCAGAGCACTTGAATTCATGGGAAAATGTTTTTCCTCTAAGACCATACTTTCATTCTTCATTAAAAGAAAAAAATATCTTGGGTGACTCCATCAGTCATTCTGATTAGGCCCTTCCATCTCAACAACGTTTGATCCTGCTGCTGCTGCTGCTAAGTCACTTCAGTTGTGTCCAACTCTGTGAGACCCCAGAGATGGCCTCCTACCAGGCTCCTCTGTCCCTGGGTTTCTCCAGGCAAGCACACTGGAGTGGGTTGCCATTTCCTTCTCCAATGCATGAAAGTGAAAAGCGAAAATGAAGTCGCTCAATCGTGTCCTTTGATCCTAGAAGCATTCAAATCCATCATACAGCCTGTCCCCCATATTCCAGCCCCAATTCCCTGCTGGACTTACACACATGGCTCAGCCTCCCTCCACCAGGTGGGGCACCTATTTGTCCCCTCATCGTCATTGGTCTCCTGCCTTCCTGACCGGGAGTCAGAGCCAGAAGGTGAAGAAGCCTTAGGCCACAGTATCTAGGTTTAATTTTCTGGTTAAATCCCTGATAATGAACTCCTCCAATGTTCATTGGGTAGGTGTGGCCACATGCCGGGTTGGGCATGCAAGACACAGAGACGGGTAGAATAATATGGTGGTTCAGACAAGGGCTCTAGAATAAGACAGCACCTGTTCACCTCCCATCCTCACCACTTACTCTGTGGTCTCTGACAAGACACCTTCCTTAAGGCTCTGCTGCGTCATTTGCGAAATAAGTACATACATACCTTGCTGCGTGGCTGTGAGGTTAACTTGGCATGAAGTACCTAGCAGAGTGCCTGGAATGCAGAGTCCACGCGTTATCTCTTGTGAGGACTGGCTCACAGGCCTCCATTCCAGCCTCCTAGGTGGAGGGAGACCTTAGAAGGCTGAGCACCATGTTTTCCCGGCGTCTTTGCCATCAGAGTTCTAGATGCACATTGTCTTTCATCAAGCAGGTGTACTCAGCACAAGAACTGCAAGGCAGAATCCGCTCCCTTTTGAAAAATGAAAATTAAAGTGAAGTCACTTATGTTAATCCCTTATGTCAAGAGGTCTTAAAATGGAGCTGAATCTGAGCCTTACACATGTCCTCACTGGGTGGAACCATGAAGACTGAACTGGGTCAAATCACAAGAATTCCAAGGACTCTGTAAAAACACCTGAAAATTGTTACAGTAACAAACTTCTACCTTCCTCTAGTGATATACTTTGCATGTATTCATGTTTAGCCAAGACTAGCTTTGGTCTGGGCTTCCCTGGTGGCTCAGGGGTAAAGACTCTGCCTGCAACATAGGAGATCAGGGTTTGATCCCTGGGTCGGGAAGATCCCCTGAAGGAAGGTCATGGCAACCCACTCTAGTACTCTTGCCTAGAGAATCCCATGGACAGAGGAGCCTGGCAGGCTGCAGTCCACAGGGTCACAGAGTCGGACACGAATGAAGTGACTAAATAGCAGCAGCAGCTTTTGTCTCCAACTCTAATTAAGGCTTTGTAATGCAAACCTCCCTTCTTTGCTTTTATTTTTATTTTTTTCCTTTGAATATCCAGCTTTTAACTTCTTTCAAAAATTTTTTTTATGCTGAACTATAGGGAGATCCAACCAGCCAATTCTGAAGGAGATCAGCCCTGGGTGTTCTTTGGAAGGAATGATGCTGAAGCTGAAACTCCAGTACTTTGGCCACCTCATGTGAAGAGTTGACTCACTGGAAAAGACCCTGATGCTGGGAGGGATTGGGGGCGGGAGGAGAAGGGGACGACAGAGGATGAGATGGCTGGATGGCATCAAGGACTCGAAGGACGTGAGTCTGAGTGAACTCCGGGAGTTGGTGATGGACAGGGAGGCCTGGCGTGCTGCAATTCATGGGGTCGCAAAGAGTCAGACACGACTGAGCAACAGAACTGAACTGAAGGCCAAGTAATACTGATTGTTTAGATACATCCCATCTTCTTCACCATTCAACTGTCCATGGACATTTAGGCTGCTTCCATGTCTTCTCTGTTCTGTTCTGTTCTATGTACTGCTCGCCATAGTGGTTGTACCAATTCAGATTCCCACCAACAGTGTAGGAGGGTTCCTTTTCCTCCACACCCTCTCCAGCATTTATTATTTGTAGACTTTTTGATGATGGCCATTCTGACCATTGTGATGTGATACCTCATTGTGGTTTTGATTTGCAGTTCTCTAATCATTAGCAACGTGGAGCATCTTTTCATGTGCCTTTTGGCCATCTGTACATCTTCTTTGGAGAAATATCTATTTAGGTTTTCTGCCTTTCTTTGCCTTTAAAAGTCCCTGAATTCCATCCCCCCGCCCCATGTCCACAAGCTTGTTCTCTATGTCTACATCTCCATTGCTGCCCTGCAGATAGGTTCATCAGTACCATCTCTCTAGATTCCATATATAGGCATTAATGTATGATATTTGTCTTTCTCTTTCTGACCTACTTCCCTCTGTATAATAGGCCCTAGGTTGATCCACCTTGTTAGAACGAAGTTAAATGCATCCGTTTTTATGGCTGAGTAATATTCCACTATGTAAATGTACCACATCTTCTTTATCAGGGAAGTGGGACAAATTGGGAGAGTAGCATTGAAACATATACATCACCATATTTAAAATTAGACAGGCAGTGGAAGTTTACTGTAGGATGCAGGGAGCTCAAATCTGATGCTTTGTGATAACCTAGAGGGAGAGGATGGGATGGGTAGTGGGAGAGAGGCTCAGGAGGGAGGGGATGTACAAATACCTATGGCTGATTCATGCTGAAATAGGGCAGAAACCACACAAAATTGTAAAGCAATTACCCTCAAATTAAAAATAAATAAATACATAAGCCTCTGAAATTTACTCAGTGTCCCCACTAGGGCCACTGTTAGGGTTGTTACTCAAATCTGTGTGCTCAATCTGCAATTCTTTGGTCACAAATAATCAAGCTTTTTGCTTCATTATTGCCTCTTAGACTTATTTAGGCTGATCCTATTTTAGCCATTTTTGCTGGCAGCCAAAATTGTGGAAATGTGAGGCTTTTCTGGAATGGTGGTCTGGAGTTCATTTTCCCGCTTCTTGGGCACTGAGCAGCAAGGGCTGGAGCAGAGGCAGCCCCAGCGTCAGGGTTCCAGCGCAGCTCCCAAGGTGCCCCAGAGGTGCCCCAGGGGTCCAGCACAGCTCCCAAGGTGCCCCAGAGGTGGTCTCCTCTGGCTAGTCATTTCTGTGTTGTTTTGGAAGCTGTCTCTGGAGCCCCAGCCTAGAATCAGTTCCTTCAATCCTTCTACTAACTTTGCCAGCACATTACTTCTTTATAAAGTTCATTTCCAATCATTAAATTAAATCCTATTTAATATAAATAAAGCAACTTCTGTTTCTTGCCCTGAATTCTGATGGTTATATCTATTATTAGTATGTTATTAATATTAATATATAATTAATGTACTATAATAATACTGTCATAGATATTATATATTGTATACATTAATATTCTTTGTGTATATTAATATATAATTTGTATATATTAAATAATATTAAAATAATAGCAGCTATTATACCAAATAATTGGCTTCCCAGGTGGCCCAGTGGTAAAGAATCTACCTGCCAGAGCAGGAGATGCAAGAGACGCTGCTTCCATCCCTGGGTGGGAAGATCCCCTGGAGGAGGAAATGGCAACCCATTCCAGTATTCTTGCATGGAAAATTCCATGGACTGAGGAGCCTAGAGGGCTACAGCCCATGGGGTCAAAAAGAGTCAGACACAACTGAGTACACACATACCAATCATACCAAATATAGGCTATACCGTAGGGCCAAATTTTTACAGATGTTATCTAACTCCATCCTTGCAGCAAAATTACACAGTCTTTAAGGGAACCAATCGAAGTGTGAACCTAGATCTTTTTGCCACCTAGATCATGTGCCTAACTACTGCACTCTACTGTTCCTTCCCTTCTATGGAGGAGTCTTGCACAATGAGGATGGCTACCATGTAGTGTAAGAAATGCTGGAAAGAACTGTGGGCCCAGGACTGTGGGAGCTCCGAAGAGCAAAGGTCTAATTCTCTCTGGACCACAGAAGTCCAGGATGGTGTCTGCTTTCCACCTTAGCAAGGGATCATGACCTCTGGATTCCTAATTATGTTGGGGAACCTGGCCTCAAAGATCCAGTGGCCTGTTTCTCATGTAATAATGATTTAGGAACTCCAAATCTGCATGTCTGCAAAGGCAACTGTCTACTCTTTCATCCAGGTGAGTCATTGAAGGCCCTGGGACATTCAAATTCCTTTGTGGGACTGGTTCCAGCTAGCAGCTGGTTAAGCTCATGAGCAGAGGGTTTGGTCAGCCAGGGCAGATGTGTGCCCTGGGGCAGATTTGTGCACTCATCTTCAGGGTGTCTTTCTCCGTTTCTCACAAGATTTCTCTGTAGCAACACCTTCTTGCTGGGATTGCCTCAGGATCAGAGACCTTGCTTTATTCAGGTCTGTACCTCTGGCATTGAGCACACTGCAGATACTTAGAGAATGAAGGAAGGAAGGAAGAAACCCCAGCCTGCTGCTAAGCTGGGCTACCTGGGGAGCTGGAGCCTTTGCACTCTCTTCTCAGCTCTTTTCCACTCCTGCTTCTGGTTGCTATGGTTCACTCACATGCCTGGCCTTGTATGGACTGCCCTACTCTCATCCTCTTCCCAGTATCTGAAACGCTGGTGTTTGCCTTTACTTGGTGCTTCTCTCTTAATGTCAATCTTCATTAGATAGAAGCTGCAATAATTTTCCTTCGCTCCAATTTAGAAGTTTAGGCTACGGTCCTGGAGAAGGCAATGGCACCCCACTCCAATACTCTTGCCTGGAAAATCCCATGGACGGGGGAGCCTGGGAGGCTGCAGTCCATGGGGTCGTGAAGAGTCGGACATGACTGAGCGACTTCACTTTCACTTTTCACTTTCATGCATTGGAGAAGGAAATGGCAACCCACTCCAGTGTTCTTGCCTGAAGAATCCCCGGGATGGGGGAGCCTGGTGGGCTGCCATCTATGGGGTCACACAGAGTCGGACACGACTGAAGTGACTTAGCAGCAGCAGCAGCAGCAGCAGCAGCAGCAGCAGCAGCAGCAGCAGCAGCAGCAGCAGCAGCAGCAGGCTAACAGTCCATGGGGTCGCGAAGGGTAGGGCATGACTGAGCAACTTCACTTTCACTTTTCATTTTCATGCATTGGAGAAGGAAATGGCAAGCCACTCCACTATTCTTGCCTGGAGAATCCCAGGGACAGAGGAACCTGGTGGGCTGACGCCTATGGGGTTGCACAGAGTCAGACACGACTGACGCAACTTAGCAGCAGCAGCAGCATGCAAAAATTAAGGACTTCAATGTGTGTCTGAAAGGTCTCTTGATCCAGAAACAAACAAGATCTTTTTTCAGCTGAAGGACTGGTGAAAGTTTCTACCTCTAAGTGGAAGTTTCATCCTGGTAGCCAGTTATAGTTGACCTTCCCTCTTTGAAGGTCTGGAGACTTTGGGGATATACAAATCTTTGAATCTGAATGCTTCACAATAGGTTGTTTTTTTTTTTTTAATTAAAAAACCAAAAGCTCCCACTGATCAAGATATGCAGAGCAGGTCATTATCCTTGTTTCAAAAGAGTACCTTTTGAAGACAGAGCCACAGAGTTTTAAGTGGCTGAGACAATCCATAATTCTCCATTGGTATATTTTCCAGTCTTTCTTGGAACTCTTTCCCAGAGCTACTGGAACACAGGGCACGGATACTCTTTTTGCTCTTTCCTTGTTTACCTCAAACGTGATTCAGGAGTCCCTGTTTGCCCAGTTGGACACAGCAGCAGGAGGTACAAGGCCAAGCTGCAGCATCAGCCCTGGAAGGAATGGAAGCTGAGTTCCATTGAGTGAATGGGGGCCAGACATAAGGAGTCTGACTTTCTGGCTTTTGCCTCCCTCGTTTCCAGGATTCATTACTATCCCTTAATTTCCAGGTTATGGGTCTCATAAAATGTTGTAAACTGGATGTTCAGCAGCCTAATTCTGGAGCACATTTTCTAATTTCTAGCCCATGGTTAATTTGCTCCTCTGTCTCCACATTTAGCCAACACCCATGACCACACCCTCCGAGAAGCCCTGGGCAGAGATGCAGGGAACTGTGGGAGATTCTGGTCTCAGGACAACTTTCAAATCTTGCAAGAGAGACAAAGACCACCACAGATGCACACTTCAAATAGTCTCGGGTCACAGGGACCTAAAATACCATAGTATTTTTATGGTTTCCCTGGTGGCTCAGAGGTTAAAGCATCTGCCTCCAATGCGGGAGACCTGGGTTCAATCCCTGGGTCGGGAAGATCCCCTGGAGAAGGAAATGGCAACCCACTCCAGTATTCTTACCTGGAGTATTTTATAGGGATAAATAAAAAGGGGACTAAGAAATTATGCACCTTCTACATGATTTTCAGAAAGTTTTAGAAATTTACTAGTCATATATGAGATGGAAGGAGAGCTGGAGATAGGAACAATCTCTCATTTCCTTGCTGTATCATCTTCCTCTCCATTATTTGGAAAACTGCAGCAGATAATGGAGTGTGTATGAATGATGAGAGTGTCTGATGGAATGAGATAGCATCTACTTGGTTATCTATACTGGACTTGAGATGCTAAAGAAAACTGAAAGGAGTAGCAATACTATTTGGGGATATCCCATTTAATCACTTATTCATCCATTCAATAACTTGATTATCAAACAAGTATGGCCTATAAGGTAATGGTCAAGGTATTGGGAACAAACAAGAACACAAAATAAAATTCCTTTATCTATTGGAGCTGCTTACAATCCAGATCAGTGGAAGACAAGTGGTAAAAAGTATATATATAAAATATAGTTTATGCTAGATGTTACTGGATAATAAAGAGAAAAAAAAAGTGGGAAAAATATAGGAAGTGCCTGGGCAAAATTGGGAATATTTTTATTTCATTTTGAGTCATCTTTCATCTGTGAAAGATGATCTCTATGAATCACAAGCACTTGGGGTGAAAGAGGTGAAGACATAAAGATGAATAAACTGTATGAGTTAGTCGTGATGGCGTCAGAGATGGGGTAGTGTTTTGGCCAGGAGCATCAGAGCCCAGGGCTCCGTTTTACTCTTGTTGACCTAAGGCCAGAGGGTGGAGAACACCCATCTCCAGGGACTCAGATCACTCTGAGAATGAGTAAAATTGCGTGACCTCCTCTCACTTACTCAGTTCAAATTCCTGCTAACTATGAATGTGAAGATGTTAGCATTTTTAAAATGGAAATAAACCTTGAATCTACATTCTCACCATGCTTGATACTAAGCGAGCCACTGCATGAGTTATATACCTGGTAAACATGTCTGCATGAAGATGGTAGCTCTCCAGAAGGTATAAACTCTTTGGACACATTTCAGATCACGCTCTAAAGATAATTTTCGGCAGCTTTGTTTGGGCCACATCTAAGTTTAATTAAACTTACTGCAGCAATCACTTTGCAATATATGTACAAGAGGTCAATATGTGGTAAACCTTAAACTTATACAAGGCTGTGTCAATCATATCTCCGTAAAATTGAAAAAAATAAAAAATAACAGACAATTAAGAAAACAAAAAACAGATCTGAGGAGATAGCTTCCTGTATAGGGATAGCACAGCAGCAGGTCATTTGGTCCCCTTAAGTTGAGAGCAGTGGGACATACAGACCACCTATCCTGGATCTGAGGGTGGAAGTCACAGTATTTTCGTGCACAGCAACAGAAGTTAAACTAAAGTTGCAAAGCCATGAGAGCAAAGGTGTATTTTTGTTGCTGTTATTGTTGTTTGCATATTTTTTCCTTTCTCAGTACTTCATTGTTTACAAATACTTCAGGGTTTAAAAAATAAAACAATATGCCCTGATTCACAAGACCAATTTTTGGATATCCTCAAGCTTTTTTGCTTAAAAAGATATATATTCTATATGTATATTATACTTTAAAGTAAAAAATTTTGGAACAGAAGAAAATAAATAATAAACCAAGTTTACAAATATAAAAATAAAGAAATTACACAGCATTTAGAAGATGAGATGATAGGAATTTACAGTGGAGATGACAAAGCACCATAATGATACCAAGTACTTCATGCATACAGGGCTTGACAATGTTAAAAGCTTTCTTATATATATCATTTCATATAATTCTCAGAATAACTATCTTATCAAGTAGGCAGAGCAGGCATTATTATGCCAGTTTAAGAAACTGAAACTGAAGCTTGGCGTTGAGGTTTTCTGATTCCAAATCCAACTCCCTTCTGAAAATCAGGATGAATATGATATAAGGTTATATCAATTTTTAAAAAAAAGATCTGTAGTCCAAGTTACCTGATTCTAGCTCCCACCAGTGTATAAGGGACTTCAATCTCCTGCAAATTGCCCCTTAATTAGTTCTGGGTATCCCTAACAGGTTTCTTACATGAGTTCAAGAACAAGGCCACTCACAGAAGTTTCACTGCTGGTGGCTGTCCCCATTCTGGCTGGGCCCTATGAAAGTTACAGCACCATGGGCTACTGTGATCAGGACCAACCCCAACATTTTTGTGGCCTCTCTAGAGCTGTGTTCTTTCCTGAGACTCCACCAGCCCCAGCAGTTTCTCTTAGGACCCATTTCAAGCCTTCAGGCTGTCAAGGACATCTGTGGCAGAATAAGGGATAGTGGCACCCTCTTCATGGGATCATATTTTGTCAGAAGCCCCCAAAGCAGTGTTATCACGACTCAGTGATGCAAGGGTTAACTGAGCGGCTACGTCAGTTTTTGTGTATCTGGGGTGACCCTGGGGCAGGTGCAATTTAACAGCCACAGAGCTCTGCTTGGTTCCACTGAGTGTCTCCTGAAAGTTCAGTCAGTCTGAACTTTGGAACCAAGTAGAGCGAAGGGTACTTTTCAGTTAAACCTTCTGGTTCAAAACTGATGACTCAAGCAGATTTGGGTCACCTGTCATTCTTGTATACCTAAGTGCTCTTATTTGGAGAGAGGGGAACCCTTGCCATAAGCCCTCTGGTATGTCAGGCTGTATTGTCACAAGTGACAGGCACAGGTGACCCAGGGACAAACATGGTGGACACAATTCCTGCTCTGTTGGATCTTACATTCTGTAAGGTCAACGTTATCACACCAACTTCTTTGTTTATCTAGGATGAGTTCTTTCCTGGGAGACTTCTCTGGATTGTTCACTCCCTTCTATGCCCCTCCCCACCATCTCACCTTCCCAATCTGCAAGCCAACATTTTTTAAAATTAAATTTTTATTCTGGGACTTCCCTGGTTGTACAGTGGATAGGAATCCGCCTGCCAAGGCAACGAACATGGGTTCGATCCCTTCTCTAGGAAGATTCCCCATGCCGAGTAGCAACTAACCCTGTGTGCCACAACTGAGCCTGCATGCTGCAACTACTGAAGTCCACGCTCCTAGAGCCTGTGCTCTGCAACAAGAGAAGGCGCGGCAATGAGAAGCCTGAGCGCACAGTGGAGAGTAGCCTCCGCTCGCTGCAACTAGAGAAAGCCTTTGCGTGATAGCACAGACCCAGCATAACTAAAAATAAATTTAAAAAAAATTAAAAATTTTATTCTGAGATGACTGTAGATTCATTAGCAGCTGTAATAAATAATGTGAAGAGATCCTATGTACCATCTACCCAGTTTCTCCCACCTTGCAAAATGATGATATAATAATATCACTGTCAAAACTGACATCAACACAACCAGACAGAACATTTTCACATCCACCACTACAAGATTCCCTGATATCACCCGGCCTCATTCCCCCATTTCTGATCCTTGGCAATCACTATTCTCCATCCTTATTTTGTCATTGTGAGACTATTTTTATAAATGGAATCATACAGTGTGTGCCTTTTGGGAACTGGATTTTTTTTCCATTCAGCACAAGTCCCTAATTATCTGAAGTTTCACAGAAGTTGTTTTATTTATCAACAGTCCTTTCCTTTTTTATCACTGACCAGTATTCCACGGTAGGAGATGTACCAGAGTTTGTTTACTTAGTCATCTACTGAAGGACATCTGAATTGTTTCCAATTTTTGATTATTATGAATAAAACTTTTCTTTATAGATTTGTATGTGAATATAGAATTTCACTTCTCTCAGACAAGTGCCCAGAGGTGCAACCGCTAGGCTGTATGGTAGGTGAATGTTTAGCGTCATAAGAAATTCCTGAAAGGTTTTCTAGAATGGCTGGACCACAGTCTACCACCACCAGCAATGGAGGAAGAACCCAGTTTCTCCACATCTTCCCCACAAAGTGTACTTTAACTGACTCCCCATCAACTCACCAGACCCACCCATACAGAGTGAAAGTCATCCAGGGGGTACTTCTTGAGATCGTTGTTTGGTTTTTTCCAACAGGCTCTTTGACTGTGAAAATCTGACTTCTACCCAGCATGTCCCGCCATTTCTCTGGACGTGTCCAGACATGCCTGAAGCCTCAGCAGGGTCAGCAAAAGCCTTGGGCTCAAGCAACATGTCCCTTTGTATATAGTGAGAAGTTTGGGGGTTTTATCCCCAAAGCCTCTTCTAAAGGCCCCACCCTGTATCGTCCTCTGCTGATAGGTGGGCCCCAGAGACCAGTTCGTCCCTACCCACTGGAGCCAAGGGAGGCTGTCTGTGACTTGTGGAGAGACAATCCCATTCTTTCCCTTGGGGTCTACTATCTGGCAGGCATAGGAGATAAAATAGTGAACCATCAGTCAAGGCCCCTCCTCTTGTGAACCTTACATTATAAGAAGGGGTAATAAATAATAAGGGGCTTCCCAGGGGGCTCAGTGGTAAAAGAATTTATCTGCCAAAGCAGGAGTCCCAGGAGACGCCACTTCAGTTCCCCTGGAGGAGGAAACAGCAACTCACTTCAGTTTTCTTGCCTGGAAAATTCCATGGACAGAGGAGCCTGGCGGGCTACAGTCCATGGGGTTGCAAAGAGTCTGGACAGGCATACAATAAACAATAAAGAGGCAGGGGATTTCAGATGATGAGAAATACTACAAAGCCTATAGCCAGGGAAATGTGATAAAGTGAGTCTCCATGGAACTCAGCTTTTTCAGTATTAGAATTTCTACTTTTTTTCCCAAAGCTAATTACTTCCATTTCTCTACCATTTTTTCTGTAATATGTCTTCTGATTCCAAGATCCCACAGCTGACTTCTGCTATCAACGATCCCTTTTATTCGTTAAAGATGATTTTATAATTTGGTTTTTTGAATTAAAAAATATTTCTCCAAATAAGGAATGGGCACTACAGATGCAGTGCAAATACTCTCTTTAATTTCAATACCATGTTTTTATGAATACAGCCAAAGACCGCAGGCTTTTGCAAAAGTTGTGTTCTTGTCCATTCCTTGCTCATTCATCATGTGAATTAACATTCCCAGGTCCTTTTCAAGAAAATTCTGTAAAGTCAAACCCTTCACCTTCTGTACTGCTGCTGCTGCTATTCACTTCAGTCGTGTCCGACTCTGTGAGACCCCATAGACGGCAGCCCACCAGGCTCCCCCGTCCCTGGGATTCTCCAGGCAAGAACACTGGAGTGGGTTGCCATTTCCTTCTCCAATGCATGAAAGTGAAAAGTGAAAGTGAAGTCGCTCAGTCGTGTCCAACTCTTCGTGACCCCATGGACTGCAGCCTCCCAGGCTCCTCTGTCCATGGGATTTTCCAGGCAAGAGTACTGGAGTCGGGTGCCATTGCCTTCTCCTCACCTTCTGTACTAACTAGTTCCAGTTAGCCTAGCCTTTTTCTGTTTTTTTTTCTGCTCAGAACACAACTGAGACAAAAATCTTTGCTGTCCTTAGGCTTCTTAAAATCTCAGCTTCTTCTGACATTGGTCTTTGGAGGCCTTATGTTTCACCTTTTGTACTTGTAACAGCTGAGTGCCCTAAGCAGCCAAATTGTTAACTTCTAAGTGTTTTTTTTTGGCATATTTATGCATACATGCACAGAAGGCTGGAAGACTCAGGACTGACTATATTAATAAAATGTTATTTTTAAATAATCTTCCAAGTTCCTTGAGATATCCTGGCTTCTGGAATCATTAACCACAGGGTATTTTCCCTTTATTTTATGATATCCACTTTCCTAAGGTTTATGCATGTGGTTGATTCTTCACAGACTTCTCTTTCTTAACTATATGGTCTTTAAAGTGGCATGGTTACCTTTTACCAATTTTAAGAGGCTTGGTTAACAATATGGGCTTTGGAGTCAGGTAGATCTGGGTTGGATTCTCAGGTCCTTTATTGTCAGCTAAGTAATCTTGCACCCGTGAACCTCTTTAACCTTCAGGTTCCTCATCTATAACACGAGGACAGTTTCACAGGTTGTGAGAAGATTAAAGGAAGTAATGCTTGACACATAGTGAACACCCGAAAAAAGATGTCAAGGGCTTAATAAATATAAGTTATTGTTATTTTTATTACCCTTGTACACTAAGATTGCATCTGGAGGGTCATTTCCTCAAAATGTTACTTCTGCTTTCTGCAGGAAGGAAAAAATTTACCAGATCCTTTGTTTTTGGAGTGTAAATCTTCCTGGTGTTTGGACAGATTTCCTTCTCTGCTGCTATTAGGTCTCTTCCTATGTTAGTTTTCTAATCTGATTTGCTAAATATCCTCCACATCCTTAATGGCATCTGCAGTTTTGATCATTTCATTTCTCTGTTCTTTAACCCTCATCTAAAAGCATCTGTTCTGCTTTATAAATGTCCCTAAACATAAATAATTCTATTATACGTTGCAGCTTTCCCACCCTTCAATTAGTCGTCGTCCTTTTGGGCAGTGGATGCTGGCACGTCACGTACGCCCTAATAGGGCAGAGAATATACTTCAGCCTGGAGGCACTTTGGAAAAAGCCAAATTCCTCTTTATAAAAGTGTGATTTCCTGTTGATATGAATTATCACGTTGGTTTTCATTATCTATGCTCAGCTCACGTCTGAGATCGTATGTTTGGCTGCCACATCTTTCTGCTTGTGTTTTCTCCTGAGATCAGCTGAGAATCTTCACCACTGTTGTTCTTTCCATTTAACACCTGAGTTGTCAGTTTTATCTGAATCTTTTTCTCCCTCCTCTTGAAATGTTAATATAAAACCCTCTTGGTCAGTTTATGAACTACCTGCTAAACTCTCCCTTCCTGTTCTGTCTCTTGCCAAGAGTCCATCGCTCTATTGTTACAAGCCATGGTCCAGGAAAATCGAACCTGTTTTTCAACTTGTTTATGAAGCTATCAGTTCCCTTCCAATATCTCCTTTTCTCTTTCAAGGTCATTAATTTCAACTGGAATATGGGCTTAAATGATCTTCATTGCTCCCAAATGCCTATTTCCTGTTAAAGATTTTGCAGCCATCTGAGATGCACTGCCAAATATCTTTATGCTGTATTTTCTCTTTCCATGCAGACTGGTGGGAGTAGGTAGTGGTCAACAAGCTTGGTGATCCTTGGCAGGCTCTCTTATGTTTCAGGTGCCTGTGTCAAATAGCAACAAACCTCCAGAGTTTCCTATTGAAACTCCTAGTTCAATTACATTTCAACAACACTGGCCTCCTTACTAAACCTTAAATACACTGGGTGTGGTTCTGCCCTGGAGTCTTTGCACCAGATATCTCCCAGACATCCCCAAAGCTCACTGCCTCACCTCTTCTATGTCCCTCTGCCTTCTGTTTCAGTAAGACCTACCTTGACTATCCTATTTAAAGTCACAGGGGCTTACCAGGCAGTCCAGTGGTTAAGACTCCAAGCTTCCAATGGAGGGGTGTGGGTTTAATCTCTGGCCAGGGAATTAAGATCCCACATGCCTTGCAGCATAGCCAACAAATGAAATGAACCCTAATTCTTAAAGTACATAACCAACAAGGACCTACCGTATAGCACAGGGAACTCTGCTCAATGTTATGTAGCAGTCTGGATGGGAGGGGAGTTTGGGGGAGAATGGATACATGGCCGAGTCCCTTTGTTGTTCACCTGAAACTATCACATTCCCTATCTTCTTCATGCAGCTCCATTTTTTTCCACAGTATATATCACCTCTGAATATATCAGATAATGTGTTAATTTATTATGTGCATTATGTCCTTAGTTGCTCAGTCGTGTCCAACTCTTTGTGACCCTGTGGACTGTAGCCCACCAGGCCCCCCTGTCTATGGGATTCTCCAGGCAAGAATACTGGAGTGTGTTGCCATTTCCTCCTCCAGGGGATCTTCCTGACCCAGGATGGAACCTGCATTTCTTCTGTCTCCTGCATTGCAGGCAGATTCTTTACCTGCTGAGCCATAGTTATTGTGATTGTCTGATAACCCCTGTGTCTCCCCTTCCCATTGGAATGTAAGCTCCATAGAACAGAGACTTGAACATTCTGAAAACTTACAGCAGCACTTGATACATACAGATGTTCAGTAAATACCTGCTGTATTTACAGAGTGTAAATACACTCAAGATCTAATGGCAAATTGTAGTTCAAATCCACCACCTGCATTTTCTCATTTCTTTGTTTTATTTTCTAAAATACGATTATTTAAAATAAAAAAATATATTAAAATTTAGAAGCAAAAAAAGGAAAATCATAAATAGTACAAATAAAGCTAAACCACCCACAGGTAAATGTTGATAATGATCATTAACACCGAAAATTTTTTCCAGCTCCTTTAAAATTGGATGTGCATTTATACATAATCAAAACATGCTATTGTACATGTTATACAAGTAATACTGTACACAATATTTATATATACACAGTTGTAGTAGCACAGTTGCTCAGCAGTGTCTGACTCTGTGACCCCATGGACTGTAGCCTGCCAGGCTCCTCTGTCCATGGGATTCTCCAGACAAGAATACTGCAGTGGGTTGCCATTCCCTTCAGTATTTATATATAATATATTTACACATAGATTATTATATAAGCAATACTGTACAGAGAGTTTAGTATTCTGATATTAGAGTGAAAGTGTTTTTTCCCTGTTTTCTTGGCACTCTGCATGCTCTCAGAACAAAGTCACCCCATTTCTCTGCCTTCAGTACAGAAGGCCTAACCCTAACTTAACCCTAACCCTAATCCTTAACTGTGCTCCTAGACATCTTACCATTGAGTCTTGGGGGGAACATGCTGCTGTTGTTCAGTCGCTAAGTCATGTCCAACTCTTTGCGACCCCATGGACTATAGCACATCAGGCTTCCCTGTTCTTCACTATCTCCCAGAGTTTGCTCCAACTCATGTTCATTGAGTCGGTGGTGCCATCCAACCATCTCATCCCCTGTTGCCCCCTTCTCCTCCTGCCCTCAATCTTTCCCAGCATCAGGGTCTTCTCCAATGAGTCAGCTCTTCACGTTAGGTGGCTGAAGTATTGGAGCTTCAGCATCAGAACTTCCAATGGATATTCACTGTTCATTCCTTTAGGAATGACTGGTTTGATCTCCCTGCTATCCAATGGGCTCTCAAGAGTCTTCTCCAACACCACAGTTTGAAAGCATCAATTCTTTGGAGCTCAGCCTCTTTTATGGTACAACTTTTACATCCATACACGACTACTGGAAAAACCATAGATTTGACTATACAGACCTTGGTTGGCAAAGTGATGTCTCTGTTTTCTTAGTACATTGTCTGGGTTTGTCATAGCTTTTCTTCCAAGAAGCAACTGTCTTTTAATTTCGTGACTGCAGTCAACCACCCAGAGTGATTCTGGAGCCCAAGAAAATAAAATCTGTCACTTTTTCCCCATCTATTTGGCATAAAGTAATGGGACCAGATGCCATGATCTTAGTTTTCTGAATGTTGAGTTTTAAGCAGCTTTTTCATTCTCCTCTTTCACCCTCATTGAGTCTCTTTAGTTTCTCTTCGCTTTCTATCATTAGAGTGGCATTATCTGCATATCTGTGATTGTTGATATTTCTCCCAGCAATCTTGATTCCAGCTTGTGAGTCATCCAGACCTACATTGCACAAGATGTACTCTACATATAAGTTAAATAAGCAGGGTGACAATATACAGCCTTGACGTACTCCTTTCCCAATTTTAAGCCAGTCCATTGTTTCATGTCTGGTTCTAACTGTTTCTTCTTGTCCTGCATATAGGTTTCTCAGGAGACAGGTATGGTTCTATTTGCAAAAAATTAAGATATATATTACTGCCTAGGGCTTCCCTGGTGGTTCAAACAGTAAAGAATCTGTCTGCAATGCAGGAGACCCAGGGTTTGATCCCTGGATCAGGAAGATTCCCTGGAAAAGGGAAAGGCAACCCACTCCAGTATTCTCTCCTGTAAAAGTCTATGGACAGAGGAGTCTGGCAGGCTACAGTGCATGAGGTCACAAGGAGTCAGACATGACTGAGCAACTAACTTTATTTTCTTTTTAATGTTGATGGGAATGTAGGAAAAAGGGAAAGTTTAGACATTGTTGTTGGGAGTTTAAATTGATATAACTGAACTTCCCTGGTGGTGCAGTGGATAAAAATCTGCCGCCAATGCAGGGGACATGGGTTTGAGCCCTGGTCTGGGGCGATTCCATATGCTGTGGAGCAACTAAACCTATGTGCCACAATCTCTGAGCCCATGCTCTAGAGCCCTCGAGCTGCAACGACTGAGCTTGTGTGCCTCAACTACTGACGTCCACACGCCCTAGGCCCACACACTGCAACTACTGAGCCCAAGTACTGCTCTACTGAAGCCTGCGCACCTAGAGCCTGTGCTCCAAAACAAGAAAAGCCATGCAATTAGAAGCCTTTGCAACACAACAGAGCAGCCCCTCTCACCCCAGCTAGAGAAAGCCCACGCAGAGCACCAAAGACCCAAAACAGCCAAAGCATAAGAGTAAATAAATAAAATTAATTTTAAAAAGTAAGCGATACAACCATTTTGCGAACAGTTTCCCACACCCTATGACTCAGCAATCCATTCCTAACTATATGCCCTAGAAACCCTCGTGCACTTGTACATCAGGGGTCATGTTACAAGAACATACATCTCAGTATTGCTGGTAATAGCCAAAATGTCTAAAGGAAAACGAATAAATGCACTGTAGTGTATTCACACCTTAGATTACTATATAACATGAAAAATAAAAAATTCCCACTCCACACCATAATGTGAATTTTAGAAACTTGATGTTTAAGAGAAAGCAAATGCCAGATATTGACACATACTATGCTTCTCCCCACACTTTTTTTCATATTTAAAGATATAATTTTTTAAGGAACATTTTAGGTTCACAGCAAAAATAAGGTGAAGATATAGAGATTTTCCATACACCCCTTCATGTGTAGCCTTTTGCATTAACAACATCCCAGAATAGTACCTTTGGTACAACTGATGAACCTACACTAACACATCAAAGTCATCCAAAGTCAACCGGTTACATTAGAATTCATCTTGATATCATACATTCTGTGGTTTGGACACAGGGATTAATATATATTAATATATTAATATGGACACAGGGATTATATATATTTAATTAATATATATATAAAGCTTACCTCAAGAAAAAAATCAACATTACCTAAAAGCAAGCAGATGGAATAAACAGTGAAGATAGAGCAAACATTAATGAGTCAGAAATAGAAAATAAGACCTAATAATTTAATAATGCTGGTTCTTAACTAAATGAAATAGGTAAACCATTAGCTGATCCAATATAAAACTGGAAAACATAAGATAAATAAAGATGAAGCTTTCTAAAAATGGCATTAACTTGAAAAAGTCTAAGCAAAAAAATTTGGAAATCCAGATAACAGAGATAATTTCTTAGGAAAATACTTGAAATTGGCCCAAAATTGACCCCCACAAACAGAGAAACCTTAAATAGACACATTTCCATAGGAGAAATAAAGCTATCAAGACACTACCTTACAAAAAATGATTAAGATCCTGATATTCTCACAGGAGAACTTTTATCAACACTCTATTTCTAGCTTAGCTCCAACATGTAAAGAGCTGTTGAAAGTGAAAAGTGTTAGCCATTCAGTTCAGTTAAGTTCAGTTGCTCAGTTGTTTCTGACTCTTTGCGACCCCATGCACTGCAGCATGCCAGGCTTCCCTGTCTGTCATCAACTCCCAGAGCTTGCTCAAACTCATGTCCATTGAGTTAGTGATACCACTCAACCATCTCATCCTCTGTTGTTCCCTTCTCCTCCTGTCTTCAATCTTTCCCAGCATCAGGGTCTTTTCCAATGAGTCAGTTATTCGCATCAGGTGGTGAAAGTATTGGAGCTTCAGCATCTAATGAATATTCTAATTTCTAATGAATATTCAGGTCTGATTTCCTTTAGGATTGACTGGTTTGATCTCCTTGCTGCCCGATGGAGTCTCAAGAGTCTTCTACAACACCAAAGTTCAAAGCATCAATTCTCTGGCACTCAGCTTTCTTTATAGTCTAACTCTTACATCCGTCCATGACTGCCGGAAAAATCACAGCTTTGACTAGATGGACCTTTGTCAGCAAAGGAAAGTCTCTGCTTTTTAATATGCTGTCTAGGTTTGTCATAGCTTTTCTTCCAAGGAGAAAGTGTCTTTTAATTTCATAGCTGCATTCACCATCTGCAGTGACTTTAGTCTAAGAAAATAAAGTCTGTCACTGTTTCCACTGTTTCCCCATCTATTTGCCATGAAGTGATGGGACCGGATGCCATGACCTTAGTTTTCTGAATGTTGAGTTTTAAGCCAACTTTTTCACTCTCCTCTTTCACTTTCACCAAGAAGCTCTTTAGTTCCTCTTCACTTTCTGCCATAAGGGTGGTGTCATCTGCATATCTGAGGTTATTGATATTTCTCTCTGCAATCTTGATTCGAGCTTGTGCCTCATTAGGTCCAGCATTTCGCATGATGTACTCTGTATATAAGTTAAATAAGCACGGTGACAATATATAGCCTTGACAGACTCCTTTCCCAATGTGGAACCAGTCCGTTGTTCCATGTCCAGATCTAACTGTTGCTTCCTGACCTGCATACAGATTTCTCAGGAGGCTGGTAAGGTGGTCTTGTATTCCCATCTCTTGAAGAATTTTCCACAGTTTGTTGTGATCCACACAACCAGAGGCTTTAGCATAGTCAATGAAGCAGAAGTAGATGGTTTTCTGGAATTTTCTTGCTTTTTCTATGATCCAGTGGACGTTGGCAATTTGATCTCTGGTTCCTGTGACTTTTCTAAATCCAGCTTGAACATCTGGAAGTTCTCAGTTCATATACTATTGAAGCCTAGCTTGAAGAATTTTGAGCATTACTTTGCTAGTGTGTGAGATGGGTACAATTGTGTGGTAGTCTGAATATTCTTTGGCATTGCCTTTCTTTGAGACTGGAATAAAAACTGACCTTTTCCAGTCCTGTGGCCATTGCTGAGTTTTCCAGATTTGCTGGCATACTGACTGTAGCACTTTAACAGCATCATCTTTTAGAATTTGAAATAGTTTAGCCAGAATTCCATCACCTCCACTAGCTTTAATCGTAGTGATGCTTCCTAAAGCCCTACTTAACTTTGCACTTCAGGATGTCTGGCTCTAGGTGAGTGATCTAGATAACCATTGTGGTTATTTGGGTCATGAAGATCTTTTTTGTATAGTTCTTCTGTGTATTCTTGCTACCTCTTCTTAATATCTTCTGCTTCCATTAGGTCCACACCATTTCTGTCCTTTATTGTGCCCATCTTTGAAATGTTCCCTTGGTATCTCTAATTTTCTTAAAGAGATATCTAGTATTTCCCATTCTATTGTTTTCCTCTATTTCTTTGCACTGATCACTGAGGAAGCCTTTCTTATCTTGCCTTGCTATTCTTTGGAAATCTGCATTCAAATGGGTATATATTTCCTTTTCTCCTCTGCCTTTAGCTTCTCTTCTTTTCTCAGCTATGCGTAAGACCTCCTCAGACCACCACTTTGCCTTTTTGCATTTCTTTTTCTTGGGGATGGTATTGATCACCACCTCCTGTACAATGTTATGAACTTCCATCCATAGTTCCTCAAGCACTCTATCAGACCTAATCCCTTGAATCTATTTGTCACTTCCATTGTATAATTGAAAGGGTTTTGATTTAGGTCATACCTAAATGGTCTAGTGGTTTTTCCTACTTTCTTCAATTTAAGTCTGAATTTGGCAATAAAGAGTTCACGATCTGAGCCACAGTCAGCTCCTGGTCTTGGTTTTGCTGACTGTATAGAGCTTCTCCAGTTTGGCTGCAAAGAATATAATCAATCTGATTTCTATACTGACCATATAGTGACTTCCATGTGTAGAGTTGTCTCGTGTTGCTGGAGAGGGTGTTTCCTATGACCACTGCATTCTCTTGGCAAAACTGTTAGCATTTGCGCTGCTTCATTTTGTACTCCAAGGCCCAACTTGCCTGTTATTCCAGGTATCTCTTGACTTCCTACTTTTCATTCTTGTCCCCTATGATGAAAAGGATGTCTTTTTTTTTTTTTTTAATGGTGTTAGTTCTAGAAGGTCTTATAGGTCTTCATAGAACTGTTCAACTTCAGCTTCATTGGCATTAGTGGTTGGGACATAGATTTGGATTACTGTGATACTGAGTGGTTTGCCTTGAAAATGAACAGAGATCACTCTGTCGTTTTTGAGATTGCGCCCAAGTATTGCATTTCAGACTCTTTTGTTGACTATGAGGGCTACTGCATTTCTTCTAAGGGATTCTTGCCCACAGTAATGGATATAATAGTCATCTGAATTAAATTCTCCCATTCCAGTCCATTTTAGTTCACTGATTTCTAAAATGTCAATGTTCATTCTTGCCATCTCCTGTTTGACCACTTCCAATGTACCTTCATTCATGGATCTAACATTCCAGGTTCCTAGGCGATACTGTTCTTATAGCTTTAGACTTTACTTCCATCACTAACTAGTCACATCCACAACTGGGCACTGTTTTCACTTTGGCTCAGCCTCTTCATTCTTTCTGGAAATTCTTCTCCACTCTTCTCCAGTAGCAAATTGGGCACCTACCACCCTGGGGAGTTCATCTTTCAGTGTGTTATCTTTTTGCCTTTTCATACTGTTCATGGGGTTCTCAAGGCAAGAATAATGAAGTGGTTTGCCATTCCCTTCTCCAGTGGACCATGTTTTGTCAAAACCCTCCTGTGACCCACCCATGTAAGTTGCTCAGTTGTGTCCATCTCTATGCAACCCCATGTACTATAGCCCACCAGGCTCCTCTGTCCATGGGATTCTCCAGGCAAGAATACTGGAGTGGATTGCCATTCTCTTCTCCACCCTCCTTACAAAAGAAAAATGCTGAATGCACTAACTAAAAATGGATTTTCTTAGTTTCATCAGAGAAGATAAGTCATAGGGCAAATGTCTACCCTGTAATTTGGAGAGACATGAAAGTATAGATATCACAGCCAAGATCAAAGTCACTCAAGCCATTAACTGGTAGAAACATTTCATGGTGATTTTGACTAACTGCTGGGGGCTGAGCATAGACTAGCTTGAGAGTTAAAACATTCCTACGCCTAATTCCCAGGCTTAGGGAGGATCCATATTTTTGAAGGGTTTATACCTCCAGGTTTTCACATTGAAGAGTGAAGAAAAATATCCTGGGGTTTCTAGTAGGGTGAAGGAGAAAATAACCGTTTACAAGTGTGCCCAGAGTAAAAGAAAACTTTAAAAAATATGTCCAGAGAGCATTCTTCACAACAAAATCCTGCCCTCCAGGGGAAACTACTTTCCCTTATCTCACTGGGACAGGGGGCAGCTCCAACACTCCCTACTCTTTTTGTCTAAGGAAAAGGAAAAAAAAAAATGATGAGATACATTTCTGAAGGTCACAGCCCAGGGACTTAGGCTTGTTAAAAATATAAATTAATCATAAGATTATACAACACATCCTCTCTAGCACCTCACCACCACACCATCAGGGCTCCAGTATAACAGTGGATTACAACTGAGAGAGCTGTAAGACACAGTCTTAATTTAAGAAGGAGTTCTTAATGAAACCCAAAGACAATTGGGCAGGGGAAAAATAAAAGAAAAAAACAAAGATCAGGAATTCTCAGTGCTAAATTCCAAAATGCAGTAAAAGTAAAAAAGGAAAAAAGTCCAAATTCTATAGACCTATACCTAAACTAAAGCAAAAATTCTGAAATAAAGTATTAGTGAGCAGAATCTTTAAGCACATTAAGAAAATAATTCATATTCATCAGATGGAATTTCTTTTAGGAATACAAAAAAGGATGGTTCAGTATTATGAAATTCATTAACAGAATTCATTATACTATTTGTTACAGGGGTTCTCAGATGGAGCCAGTGATAAAGAATCCGTCTGCCGACGCAGGAGACGCAGGAGACACAGGAGACGTGGGTTTGATTCCTAGGTTGGAAAGATCCCCTGGAGTAAGAAATGGCACACCACTCCATTATCCTTGCCTGGAAAATTCCATGTACAGAGGAGCTTGGAGGACTACAGTCCATGCGGCCACAGAGAGTCAGACATGACTGAGTGACTAAGCAGCAGCATTTGTTATAAGTTAAATATTATTTTAGCATCTTTGGAGATTATTAAAAAGACTTTTGACAAACTACAACACCCATTCCTCATGAAAACTTCAAATAACATAGAAATTGATAGAACCGTAACATGATAAAACATAAAACGCATACCCAAAGTTAAACTGTTCTGTGATCATGAACTGGAAGCCTTAACACTGTTAAATTCCATTGTAGGAAACACTATGGAGTTTCCTCAAAAAACTAAAAATAGAAATACCATACGATCCAGCAATTCCACTCCTGGGTATATTGTAAGAAACGTCGCGGGAAGAAAGAGCCACCTCTATGGACCATTGGTGAAGGCCTTTATTGGGCGGTCGCTCTTGGGCAGAACTCCCAGGGGCGGGTGAGCAAGGAGACAAAGGGAGTCTGCAAGGTAGGAGGGGTGAGGAAAGGTTTTATAGCTAGGGCAGGGTTCCCATATAAGGAAGAAAGCGCAGGTTTCATTGGTGTCTAGGGGCTCCGTGTCGGCTTCCTGATTGGATGGCTTGGTTGTCGGCCCGCCTCCTGGGCTTGTCTGCGGCTCTCTGCCGGGACATGTCCCGACATGTCCGACCTTGCCCTTACCTTTCATCCCGGCCTTTTTGATATAGGACAAGGGGCACCGATTCTCTCTGGCTACTTCCTGCTGAACAGGGGCGACGAGGGGTAGGGTATGGCCGGGATGACAGGGGGCGTCTGCCGTTAATCTTGCGACGGAGTGCTTGTTGGGAGCCCTTGGTACTGCTGTCGCAGCACCATCAGCTGGACCATGTTGAGCCGTTGTTTGATGAAGGCCAAAAGCTTATTTAGGATACAGGGCCCGAAAGTCAGGAGCAGCAGGAGAATGATGATCGGTCCCACTAGGGAAGATAGCAAAGTAGTCAGCCAAGGGGAGCTCTGGGAGCTCTGGAACCAGGATTCGAACCAGCCCTGCTGGGCCTCTCTCTCTCGCCTTTTGCCTTCCTTCCTGGCAGTTTCTGCCTTCGTCTCTCTCTCTTTTCCTTCAATTCTGTCTCTCTTTTCTGCTTCTCTGCCTTGCTTTCCTTTCTCTTCTGTCACACTAATTCCTTTCTGTCTCTCTTTCCTCTCACTCTTTCAGTTTCAGTCTTTCTCTTCTTTCCTTTCCTATGTGCCGTGTCTCTCTCTCTCTCTCCTACTTTCTTTTGCCTTCTCTTCTTTTCGCTCTTCAACTCTTCTCTTTCCTTTCTCTGACTTTCTTTTGCTTTCTCTGACTTTCTCCTCTTTCCTTCTCTGTTTCCATTTTCCCTGGTTCTTTCCTTCCCTCGTCTTCCTTCCTTTTTCTGCGTCTCCTCCTCTCTGTCCTACTCCTTCTGTCCTCTCCCTAATGTCTTCCCAGGGCCACCCCTGTCTCCGGGAGACCCAGGGGAGCTCGTTTGAGTCGGGTCAGGTGGTACCAGGGCTCGTGTACTAGGAGCTTGGTGGCTGTAGGAGTGGTGAGGATTACAGTATGCGGTCCCGTCCAGTGAGGCTGTAGTGGGCGGGGACTCAGGGTTTTTAGCAGTACCTGATCTCCTGGTGCTAGAGGCCGGGTGGGCCCCTCGTCGTCTGTCGGTTGTGGCAGGACCCAATCTGCGTGTTCCCTCAGCAAGGATCGTAGGAGGGAGAAGAGGGGGAGGTACCCCGCGAGTGAGGGAGCCTCTCCCTCGGGGAGGTGAGTCAGGAGATAGGGCCTGCCGTAGAGCAGTTCAAAAGGGGTCAAACCTGTTTTGGAGTGTGGTGTGGTGCAAATGCGAGTGAGCGCCAGAGGAAGGAGGTCGACCCAAGATAGCCGCACTTCTGAGGCTAACTTGGTCAGATGTGTCTTGATGATACCGTTCACCTGCTCTACCTTGCCTGACGATTGGGGCCGATAGGGGATGTGAAGATGCCAGCTGATACCTAGGGCCACAGCTACCTGCTGAGAGATCTGCGAGATGAATGCAGGCCCATTGTCAGACTGGAGAGAGTTTGGCAACCCAAATCTGGGAATGAGATGGGCTGTCAAGACCTCCGCCACCGCCGCCGCTGTCTGCCGGGCTGTGGGGAAGGCCTCGACCCATCCTGAAAAGGTGTCCACCAAGACCAGCAGATAGCGGTAGGTTCGATGTCTGGGCATGTGGGTGAAGTCTATCTGCCAATCCTGCCCGGGCATGTGTCCCCTCAACTGGTGAGTCTCCTGTGGGGGTCGGAATCCTCCTTGAGGAGAGGTGGAGGCACATGTTAGGCAGGAGCGGTGGACAGCATGTATGGTCTGTCTGAGATGTAGGGGGGAAAAGACAGGGCTGAGAAAGGAAAAGAGAGCCCTTGGTCCGATGTGGAGGGTATTGTGAATTTGGGATATTATGGTCTTAGCCTGGCGCTCAGGAAGCACCGGTTTACCATGGAGTAGTATCCATCCCGATGGGTGCCTCTGAGCCCCTTCTTGCACCAGCAAGGCTCTGGCTTCCTCGCTGGAATAACCTGGGTTGAGGGTGGATCTCAAAGGCAGCAGAGGCTCAGGGGCTTGTTGTAAGGTAATTTGTCGAGCCACTTGATCTGCCATATTATTACCCAGAGCGACAGTGTCATGGGTATTTTGGTGTCCCTTGCAGTGTATGATAGCGACCTCTTTGGGAAGGGATAAGGCATCGAACAGTCGGGTAATGTGGGGGGCATTACAGATGGGGGATCCTTTAGTGGTCAGGAAGCCCCGTTCTTTCCAGATTGCCGCGTAAGAATGGGCAATCAAGAAGGCATACTTGGAGTCTGTGTAAATATTGGCCTTCTTTCCTTCTGCCAGGTGTAAGGCTCTAGTTAGGGCTGTTAGTTCAGCCTTCTGAGAAGTCGTCCCGGGTGGCAAGGGCTGAGCCTCCAGGACTTCCCGGGTGGTTACCACAGCATAGGCCGCCCTTCGGTTTCCACTGGGATCTCGCTTTGAGCTCCCATCGATGAACAAAGTTAGCTCCGGATTTGGTAGAGGTTTGGAAAACAGGTTGTGGGGTGGTTGCATGAGGGACTCAAGGACCTCCGAGCATGAGTGGGTTGGGGGTTCTGAGGAGAGAGAGAGTGAGGGTAGCGAGGAAAGCAGGTTTAATTGTGGGGAGCGGCCCACGGAAACCTGAGGATTGTCCAGAAATATCAGGTGAAATTGTTGGAGCCTGGACTCGCTGAGTTCAGAAAGAAATCTAGAGGCTAAAAGGTCACCGAGACAGTGAGGTGAGAAGATGGTCAGGGGTTGGCCATGAATCAGCTTTTTAGCATCGGCATACAACGTTGTCACCGCCGCCAGTGCCCGCAGGCAGGGGAACCATCCCCTGGCTGTGGGGTCAAGTTGTTTGGATATGTAAGCAATAGGCAGCAATTCGGGGCCAATCGGTTGCACCAAGTCTCCAAAGGCTATCCCTCCCTTTTCATCAGTGTATAGATGGTGCAGATAGTTGGGATTTGGGAGAAAGAGGGGGGGTGCAGCCAATAGAGTTGAGCGTAAAACGTGGAAGGCCCGAATCACTTCGGTGGGGGAAGACAGCGGCCCTGTGGGAGTCTCTTTACTGCCACATATAGAGGTTTAGCCAGGGTAGCATAATTTGGGACCCAGTGTCGGAAGAATTCCATCAGGCTTAAGAAGGACAATATCTGGTCTCCGTCGGTTGGGGGGCAGATGGACCTGAGGAGGCTACACCGGTCTGCTGTCAAGGCTTTAGTGGTCGGAGTGATTTGGAGGCCCAGATAGACAACAGAAGTCTGAGTCAGTTGGGCTTTGGATTGTGAGGCTCTGTAACCCTGGGAACCAAGGAAATTGAGGAGGGTTGTAATATGTTGTCGGGAGGTCTCTTCTGAGGGGCTGCAAAGGAGCAAGTCGTCTACGTATTGGAGGAGGGTGCTAGGGCGAAGCGGGCATCTGGCCAGGTCCCAGGATAGAGCCTGCCCGAAGTAGTGGGGACTGTCTCTGAACCCCTGAGGGAGTACGGTCCATGTGAGTTGTGTGGTCAGCTGGGTGTCGGGGTCAGTCCAGGTGAAAGCAAAGAGGAATTGGCAGTCGGGGTGGAGTGGGATGGTAAAAAAGGCGTCCTTGAGGTCAATAATGGTGAAATGAGAAGTCTGAGGAGGTATGGAAGAAAGGAGGGTGTAGGGGTTAGGGACAAGTGGATGGGCAGGGATTACCGCCGCGTTGATCAGGCGGAGATCCTGCACTAGCCGGTAGTCTCCTGAAGCCTTCCAAACAGGAAGAATAGGTGTGTTACAGGGGGAGGTCGTGGGGATCAGGAGACCCTGTCCCATGAGACGGTCGATGATGGGCTTTAGCCCTCTGAGGTTGCGAGTAGATAAAGGAAACTGGGACCGGGCTGGGAAACAGGTAGGGTCCCTTAGCCGGATGAGGACTGGAGGGTGGTGTCGAGCCACCACCAGGACTCGGGTGTCCCAGACCTCAGGATTAACAGAAGGGGTTGGAGGATCAACCAGCAGCATTAGGAAGGCCCCTGACGTGGGAGCCGATCCTGGAGCTAGCTGAAGAGTGGCCTTCAGTTTAGCCAGTATATCTCTTCCCAAGAGAGGAGTAGGGCAGGAGGGGATAACCAGAAAGGAGTGGGTAAACAGACAGGAATCTAACCGACAGGATAGTGGCTGGGTTTGGAGCGGACACGAGGGTTGGCCATCAATGCCCATAACCGAAACCTGGGAAGGACGTAAAGTGCCTCCGAACAAGGAAAGGACCGAATAGGTAGGAAATTGATGGACTTACCCGCTACCTGGAGCATTACCCTGGGCTCGGCTTGGGTTATTGGGGTCCCCAAGTCTGGGCGGCGTCAGTCACCGTCGAAGCTCAGCAGTTCCAAAGCTGGAGGAGGGCAGGAGGTCTCCCTGGGGCGCTCTGGTCCCCGGCCCCTAGAGGTCGAGGCCCGAGAGGCCTGGGGACAGTCACTAGCCCAGTGTCCTCGTCGTTTGCACAACGGGCACGGCTTGGAAGGAGGCCGCGGATTGGGGCACATCCTGGCCCAGTGCCCTTCTTGGCTGCACTTGAAGCAGGCCCCCAGAGGGGGGTTTTGGGACCCTGAGCCCGCCGCCAGCCGCAGGGCCACTACCAAGGCCTGGGTTTGCTGGTTTAGGAGGCTTGCCTGAAATTCGGCCTTTTGCTTGAGCCTTGCCTTCCGGCTGGCCTCAGCAATTTCCTCACGGGCATTGTAGACCTTAAAAGCCATCTTTACCAGGTCTCAAATAGGGGTCTGAGGGCCGTCCTCAGCCTTGGCCAATTTTTTTTCGGATATCGGGGGCAGACTGGGAAATAAAACGATTGGCCAAGGTGGCCGCCCCGATGGGGGACTCAGGTGACAGCCTGCTGTATTGGACGAGGGCCTCGGTCAGCCGATTAAGGAACATGGCTGGGTTTTCGTCGGGCCCCTGGGTCACCTCATCTAGTTTGAGGAGGTTTACAACCTTATGAGAGGATGTTTCCATCCCATCGAGGATACACTCTATCATATAGCGTACTCGCAGCTGGCCGCCACCCCTCTCCTGGTAGTTCCAATCAGGGTCAGTGTCAGGAACCGCCTGAGCCCCTGGGGGGCGCTCGGGGGAGGGGTTGGCATAGTGCCGCTGGTCGGCCTGAGCCTTGGCTGCCGTCCAGATAGCCTGCCTCTCCTCAGGGGTGGTGGTAGAGCCCAGGATGACATATATGTCCTGCCATGTCAAGGCATAGGCATGGGTCAGACCAGTAAACTGCTTAATGTACTGAGCGGGGTTGGAGGAGAAGGAACCCAGTTTGGCCTCAATCTGTGCTAAGTCTTGGAGGGAGAAGGGGACATGGACTTGGGCTAGACCCTCAGCTCCGGCTACTTGTTGGAGAGGGAGTAGCGGGGCTGGGGGAGGGGGAAGGGAGGCTCCCAGAGGGTTGCTGTGGGAGCGAGTGTGGGAGCTAACCGGGGAAGGGGAGGGAGTGACGAGGGGAAGAAGAGGATACAAGATAGGGTTAAGGGCCGGAGGATCCGGGACCGGCCATGGAGTCTAGGGGGCGGGAGCGGAGGTAGGAGAGTCCGGAGTGGAAGGGGAGGTAGCCGAAACCGGAGTGGAAGGGGTAAGGGCCGTGGGAGAGGTATAGGGAGGAGGGGCCACCAGGTTTTCCGGGGGAACAGAGAAGGCAGAGGACTCAGAGACAGGAGGAGCTGGTTTGGCCTGGGAGGGTGGAATCGGGGGAGCCAGGATAAGCAGGATTTGGCGGGGAGTGCACTTGGTGCACAGGGTGGGGCGAGAGTGCAACGCCCAAAAGGCCTGAACATAGGGGCCCTCAGACCATTTTCCCGTTCTCCAGCAGTAATTATCCAAATCACGGAGGACGTCAAAGTCAAATGTCCCTGTGGCTGGCCACTGTGAGCCATTATCTAGGGGACACTGAGGCCAGGCTTGTGAACACAGAGAAGTGAGCTGCTTGGAGCGGATATCTCCCTTTAGTTTTAGGGTCCGCAGGTTAGCCAGCAGGCACTCTAAGGGGGTGGAATATTGGGGATCGGGTTTGGAGGCCGTTGATCCCATGGCGATCACCAAACGGAGACTAACCCTTGCTGCCCGAACGTCTTCGGGTGCCAAGGGAAGCCGGAGGATCCGCACAGCCGTTCGGAACGTCTTCCTCCCGTACTAAGGGACCGAGGAGGCCGAAGCCGGAGGATCCGCACAGCCGTTCGGGACGTCTCCCTCCCGAGCTGGGGACCGAGGAAGGCCGAAGCCGGAGGTCTACACAGCCGTTCGGGACGTCTCCCTCACGAGCTGGTGACTGGGAGGGCCCAGTAAGTGGCCACTGGTTACTGGGTCCTAGGAAGTGGTCGCCAGGGAGGGCGGGCTCCAAAGCCGAAGGGACTTACCCCGTATCCTGCCGTCCGGGGGGTTGGTCAGCCGCCTGGGTCCGGGGGGCTACCGCGGCGGTGGAGCTCGAGGGGGCCTCAACGGCGAGTGCCCCCACGTTGGGCGCCAGATGTAAGAAATGCCGCGGGAAGAAAGAGCCACCTCTATGGACCATTGGTGAAGGCCTTTATTGGGCGGTCGCTCTTGGGCAGAACTCCCGGGGGCGGGTGAGCAAGGAGACAAAGGGAGTCTGCGAGGTAGGAGGGGTGAGGAAAGGTTTTATAGCTAGGGCAGGGTTCCCAAATAAGGAAGAAAGCGCGGGTTTCAGCGGTGTCTAAGGGCTCCGTGTCGGCTTCCTGTTTGGATGGCTTGGTTGTCGGCCCGCCTCCTGGGCTTGTCTGCGGCTCTCTGCCGGGACATGTCCCGATATGTCTGACCTTGCCCTTACCTTTCATATATATCTGAAGAAAATTAAAACACTAATTTGAAAAGACATATGTACCTCAATGTTCATAGCAGCATTAAATACAGTTGCCAAGACATGGAAGAAACCTAAATGTTTAACAACAGATAAATGGATAAAAAATATGATACACACAAACACACACAAAACGGAATACTACTCAGCAATAAAAAGAATGAAATTTTGCCATCTGCAGCAACATGGGTGGGCTTGGAGGGTATTACACTAAGGAAATGTCAGAGAGAGACAAATACTGTATGATAGCATTTACATGTAGAATCTAAAAAAATGTAACAAACTAGTGAATATAATGAAAAAGAAATAGATTCAGAGCTATAGAGAAAAAACTAGTGGTTACCAGAAGGGAGAGGGAAGGGGGAAGGGGCAGTAAAGGGGAAGGGGATTAGAAGGCACAAATTATTAGGTATAAAATAAACTACAATATATTGTACAACACAGGGAATATAGCCAAAATTTTGTAATAACTATAAATGGAGTATAACCTTTAAAAACTGGGAATCACTATATTGTACACCTGGAACATATATAATATTGTACATGAACCACACAAAAAGATTTAGGTTCAGGAAATTTTTTAAGAGAGAATGTAAACTTATACCTAGTGCTATGAATTGAACTGGCTTCCCAGGTGGCACTAGTGGTAAATAACCTGCCTGCCAGCTCAGGAGACATAAGAGTCATGGGTTCGATCCCTGGGTTGGGAAGATCCCCTGGAGGAAGGCATGGCAATCTACTCCAGTATTCTTACCTGGAGAATCCCATGGACAGAGGAGCCAGGCAGGCTACAGTCCATGGGGCTGCAAAGAATCGGACATAACTGAAGCGACCTAGCACTTAGTTTTCAAAAAAGATATGTCCTAATCCCCAGTAGTTCTGAATGTGACCTTATTTGCAAATAGGGTCCTTGTAGATGTAACTAACTGAGCTTCCCTAATGGCTCAGTGGTAAAGAATCCGCCTGCCAATTCAGGAGACACAGGTTCGATCCCTGGGTCCCGAAGAGCCCCCAGAGAAGGAAATGGCAACCCATTCAAATATTCTTGCCTGGAAATCTCATGGAGAGAAGAGCCTACAATCCATGGGGTCACAAAAGAGTTGGAGATGACTTAGTGACAAAACAACAGATGTCATTAACTAGGTTAAATGAGGTCATACTGGAGTAGTTGTTTAGAAAAACCATAGCTTTGACTGGACGGACCTTTGACTGCCAAGTGATGTCTCTGCTTTTTAATACGCCGTCTAGGTTTGTCATAGCTTTTCTTCCAAAGAGGAACCATTTTATCATTTTGTGGCCACAGTCACCATCTGGAGTGGTTTTGGAGCCCAAGAAAATGAAATCTGTTGCTGTTTTCACATTTCTCCTTTCTATTTGCCATGAAGTGATGGGACCAGATGCCATGGTTTTAGTTTTTTGAACCATCACCCTTAGTTGAAATCTAGAGTCCTTGATGTGGCCACTTCAGTGTGTGTGATCTAGCTCTGCTTCCTCATGAGCCACTGCCTCTGTTCACCATATTCCTGGCAGACCACACTCTCTCATCTTCTTTCATATGGGTAGGTTTTTACCCCAGGTGTTCCTGCTGACCAGAATGTTCCACATCTGGCTGATTCTTTCCTGCCTTCCAGGTCTTAGGTTCAGTGTCCCCTCCTAACCTCCCATTCCAAAACAGACTTTCTAGTTATACTCTCCTATAGTGTCCTGGACTTTGCCTTTATTGCATTTACCATAGGTTGTCATGATGGCATTTATTGTAATGATAAATAATTAGTGGATGGCAATTCCCCAGTCAGAGGCCTGTTTGTTTTGCTCAGTTCTGAATGCCCAGGTGACAGGAATTCAGTAAATATTTACAGAATGGGTGAAGGCTTATAGCGTCATGGTATTAGCTCCCATTATTGCGATTGCTCCATTAAGCCTTGTACTTAAAATACTTTTTTGTTTGTTTTATAGAGTTCATTCTTGATCATTATTTTAAGATAAAAGCTATAGCAAATGTTTTTCTTCTTTCTCATCCTTCGTTCTACTCTGCCATGTAGCTCAACTGCAGAAAAAAATACCTTCTTCCATGTGCTTAGTTGTTCAGTCGTGTCCTTAGACTCAGTCGTGACACTTTTGTGACCCCATGGACTGTAGCTCTCCAGGATCTTCTGTCCATGGGATTTTTCAGGGAAGAAAACTGGAGTGGGTTGCCATTTCCTTCTCCAGGGGATCTTCTGACCCACGGATTGAGCCCAATTCTCCTGCACTGAAGGCGGATTCTTTTACCTGCTGAACCACCAGAGAAGTCCAACTTCTTCCATGGACAGTGGGTAACAGGCAGATGGGAGCCCAGGTATAAGAACCAGGGCAGCATCTTGTTAGCTCAGCAGAGGAGCTAGAGCATGTTGGAAGGCCAGGGATGGGGAGGCTAGGAGACAACAAGCAGGGACCTTCACATCCAGGTGCCATGTAAACCTGGAGGAGTCAGCAGCAGCCAACTGCTTAGGGCAGCTGTGAAAGTGAAAGTGAAGTCGCTCAGTCATGTACGACTCTTTGCAACTCCATGGACTGTAGCCTACCAGGCTCCTCTGTCCATGGGATTTTCCAGGCAATAGTACTGGAGTGGATTGCCATTTCCTTCTCCAGGGGATCTTCCCAACCCAGGGATTGAACCCGGGTCTCCTGCATTGTAGACAGACGCTTTACCATCTGAGCCACCTGCCTAGAACCTCTAAGCCTGGGTGGGACCACCCTGTGGAGAAGTGTCCTCTGAGCGCAAGAAGCAAACAAATGGTACAGAAGCCTGGTGATGTAGAATGCAATCAATTTTTACAGTAAAGGAAAAAGAGAAAACTTTAAGCTAAGATCTCTCTGTTTCCCAAGACTGCATTTTAGAAAAAGTAAACACTATTTTATTACTGGTATAAATTCAACTAGGAGGAAAGAGAATCAAAAACAAAGGACAAACTGCACATATATAGGATTCCCAGGTGGCACTAGTGGTAAAGAAATCTCCTGCCAATACAGGAGATGCAAGAAACACAGATTCGATCCCTGGGTCTGGAAGATCCCTTGGAGTGGGAAATTGCAACCCGCTCCAGTATTCTTACCTGGAAAATTCCATGGACAGAGGAGCCTGGAGGGCTACAGTTAATGGGGTAGCAATGAGTCGGACACGACTAAGCACGCACACACACACACACACACACACACACACACACATATATATGTCAATGGACATACATTTGTCAATGAACACTTAGATTGCATCCATATCTTACCTATTGTAAATAATGGTACAATGAGCATTGGGGTGAATACATATTTTCAACTTAGTGTTTTTGTTCTCTTTGGTTAAAGAGTCAGCAGTGGAACTTCTGGATTAAAAGGCAGTTCTAATTTTTTGAGGAACCTCCATAATGTTTTCCACAGTAGTTATACCAATTTACATTCCCATCAACAGTGCACAAGGTTTTCCTTCTCTCCACATCCTCACCAATACTTGTTATTTCTTGTCTTCTTGGCGATAGCCTTTCTAACAAATGTGGTGTGATATCTCATTGAAATTTTCATTTGCATTTCCCTTATGACTAGCAATCTGGGGCATCTTTTCATGTACCTACTGACCATCTGTGTCTTCTATGGAAAAATGTCTATCCAAGTCCTGAGCCCATTTTTTTTAATCTGGTTGTTTGATTTTCTGATGTTGAGTTGTACGAGTTCTTTTTACATTTTTGTTATTAACCCTTTACTGGATATATTATTTGCCAATATCTTCTCCCATTCAGTAGGCTGCCTTTGTTGATAGTGCCCTTTGCTCTGCAAAACCTTAGAGTCTAATGTAGTAACATTTATTTATTTTTGCTTTTGTCTCCCTTGACTGAAATCTCAAAAAAAAAAAAAAAAAGCTGCTAAAACTGATGTCAAAGAGTATACTGCCTATGTACTCTTCTAGGAGTTTTATGCTTTCAGGTCTTACATTTAAGACTTTAACTTATTTCAAGTATATAAAGACTACTCAGCTAGTAAAGAAATCGCCTGCAATGTGGGAAACCTGGGTTTGATCCCTAGGTTGAGAAGACTTTCCCTAGAAGAAGGGAAAGGCTACCCACTCCAGTATTCTGGCCTGGAGAATTCCATGAACTGTATAGGCCATGGGGTCACAAAGAGTCTGACACAACTGAGTGACTTTCACAAATATATATGGTGTGAGAAAAAAGTCCAGTTTGATTCTTTTGCATACTTTCTTTGCAAACTTTCCAGTTTCCCATCATAATTTACTGAGAAACCATTTCTTTCCCATTACATATTCTTTCTTCCTATAGACTAACCTATGTGTCTGTTTTAGTGACAGTACTATTCAGTTTTGATTAATGAAGATTTATAGTATGGTATCAAATTAGGGAGCATATTCAGTTCAGTTCAGTCGCTCAGTCGTGTCCGACTCTGCGACGCCATGAATCGCAGCACGCCAGGCCTCCCTGTCCATCACCATCTCCCGGAGTTCACTCAAACTCATGTCCATCGAGTCAGTGATGCCATCCAGCCATCTCATCCTCTGTTGTCCCCTTCTCCTCTTGCCCCCAATCCCTCCCAGCCTCAGAGTCTTTTCCAATGAGTCAACACTTCGCATGAGGTGGCCAAAGTACTGGAGTTTCAGCTTTAGCATCATTCCTTCCAAAGAACACCCAGGGCTGATCTCCTTTAGAAAGGAGCATATTACCTCCAGCTTTGTTCTTCTTTCTCAAGACTGTTTTGGCTATTCAGGGTTTTTAGGCTTCCACATAAATTTAAGAATTATTTGTTCTACTTCTGTGAAAAATGCCATTGATATTTTGATAGAGACTGTATTGAATATATAGATTTCTTGGGGGTAGTATGGTCATTTTAACAATATTAATTCATCCAATCCATGAGGATGGCATATCCTTTTGTCTGTGTCATCTTCAATTTTTCCCAGCAATGTCTTATAGTTTTCCAAGTGCAAGTCTCTTACTTCCTTGGTTAGATATATTCTGAGGTATTTTATTCATTTTGATGCAATTGTAAACAATCTGTTAATTTCTCTGCTAGCTTGCTATTTGTGTACAGAAACAGATTTTTGCATATTGTTTGTGTCCTGCTACTTTACTGAATTTATTAGTACTAATGATTTTTTAGTACTCCCTTGTGGCTTCCCTTATGGGCTTCCTTTGTGGGCTTTCCTTGTGGCTCAGCTGGTAAAGAATATGCCTGCGATGCGGGAGACTTGGGTTCAATCCCTGGGTTGGGAAGATCCCCTGGAGAAGAGAAAGGCTACCCCAGTATTCTGGCCTGGATAATGCCATGGACTGTATAGCCCATGGGGTCACAAAGAGTCGGATATGACTGAGCAACTTTCACTTTCAATGATTTTTTGGTGTCCTTAGGATTTCCTGAGCTTCCCTGGTGGTTCAGATGATAAAGCATCTGCCTGCAATGCGGGAGACCAGGTTCAGTCCCTGGGTTGGGAAGAGCTCCTGGAGAAGGAAACGGCAACCCACTCCAGTACTCTTGCCTGGAAAATCCCACGGACAGAGGAGCCTGGTAGGCTACAGTCCATGGGGTTGCAAAGAGTCGGACATGACTGAGCGACTTCACTTTCATTTTCAGGATTTCCTACATATAGTATTATGTCATCTGTACACCGACTACTTTAATTCTTCTCTTCTGGTTTGGATTCTTTTTATTTATATTTCTGGTCTGACTGGAGAGAGGACATCCTTGACTTGTTCCTGATCTCACAGGAAATGCTTTTAGTTTTTCACCAGAGTATGATGTTAGTTGTGGGCTTATCATCTGTAGCCTTTATTATGTTGAGGTATATTCCTTCTATGCCCACTTTGTTTGGAGCTTTTATCATAAATGGATATTTAATTTTTTCAAAAGCTTTTTCTGCATCTATTGAGATAATCATATGATTTTTTTCTTTAATTTGTTAATGTGGTGTATCAAATTGACTGATTTGAATCATCTTTGCATTCAGGAGATAAATCTCATGTAACCACGGTGTATGATTCTTTTACTGTATTGTTGAATTTTGTTTGTCAAGGATTTTTGCATCAATGATCACTGGAAATATGTTCATTAGGGATATTATCTTTTCTGTGGTTTCTTTGTCTGGTTTTGCTAACAAGGTGATGCTGGTCTCATAGAATGAGTTTGGAAATATTCCTTTCTTTTCAATTTTTGCAGAATACTTGGAGAATGATAGGTATTAACTGTTCTACATATGCTTGAGAGAATTCATCTATGAAGCCATCTGGCCCTGGATGTTTTTGGGGAGGGGGGATTTTTTTAGAGGGGTAAGTTTTTAAACTACTGATTCAATTTCCTTATTGGTAACTGGATTGTTGATATTTTCTTTCTGATTCAGTCTTGGGATATTGCGTGTTTCGAGGAATTTATCCATTTCTTCTACACTGTCCATTTTATTGGTATATTGTTCATAGTAACCTCTTGTCCGACTCTTTGCAACCCCATGAATTGCAACACACCAGGCCTCCCTGTCCATCACCATCTCATGGAGTTCACTCAGACTCACGTCCATCGAGTCCGTGATGCCATCCAGCCATCTCATCCTCGGTCGTCCCCTTCTCCTCCCGCCCCCAATCCCTCCCAGCATCAGAGTCTTTTCCAATGAGTCAACTCTTCGCATGAGGTGGCCAAAGTACTGGATCTTCAGCTTTAGCATCATTCCTTCCAAAGAAATCCCAGGGTTGATCTCCTTCAGAATGGACTGGTTGGATCTCCTTGCGAACTGAACTGAACTGAACTGAACCTCTTTTGATACTTTGTATTTCTGTATTGTCAGTTGTAACTTCTCTTTTATTTCTGATCTTATTTGGGCCCTCTTTTTCTTGATGAGTATGGGTAAAGGTTTATCCGTTTTTGTTTTTTTTTTTAATCTTTTCAAAGAACCAACCCTTAGTTTCATTGATCTTTTCTATTTTTTTAGTGTCTACTTCATTTATTTCTGCTCTGATTCTACTGTTTCTTTCATTCTGATGACTTTGTGTATTCTTCTTCTAGTGTTTTAGATGTAAGGTTAGATTGTGTGAGGTTTTTCTTGTTTCTTGAGGTAGGCCTGTATTGCTATAAACTTCCCTCTTAGAACTGCTTTTACTGCATCCCATACAGTTTGGATTGTTGTGTTTTCCTGTGTTCCTTCATTCTTCTCTGGAGTTCCTTGAACATTTTCATAATCATTACTCAGGACCCCAATGTTCAAATCAGATCCAACTGTTATAGAGAATTGCTATACTATGCTGGAGGCCCAGAATCTTAGGATTGCTAAAGATTATTAGTTATACCCCAAAGATCTTGAAACCATCTCTACAGTTCCTGCTGCATGACTACTGCTTGAATACTTTTTGTATGCTGGTGAACTCACTATCTTCTAAGGCAGCCAAGCCATTATTTCATTTAAATATTTATGGAATGTGTTCCCTCTGGCAGGCACTAGGACTACAGGTAACAAGAACATAGGCCCAATACTTAAGAAGCTTATAGTTTGAGAACAAATTTCTCTGCTGTGTTTGCTCACTTGTTTGTTTGTTAAATGGGGCCATATACTTTGCTTCCACTGAGGGTAATCATCACTACTCTCCATTCCACAGGTCACCCAGCATTTGGGTGAATTACAAGCACAAGGCCACAGTCCTCTCTCAGACTCAATCAATCTTACCCTAATTATCCCTAGAAAAGTACATTCTAATTCCCCTGGGACATTTAGAAATGGCTTACACAACATTTTCCAAACCTTTTCCTCCCCCAGAGGACTTCTAGAGTCAGTCATTTGTCTAGTTGCAAAATTGCTTCTCCTCTGCCTTTCCATTTTAAGTTTCCAATTTCTACCCCTGGGTCCATTTCAAAACCTGTAATCAGATCACTCAGGGGTTGAGCTTCTGTGGAGTATCTATGTCCTTCTCCATATTCATCTTGGAACAAACCCACACAAGAACTCACTTTACATTCCAAAACTTGCCTTGTGCTCCCTATTCCAAAACCACTGCATCTGAAAAACTGCCACCCATCTCAAAGCCACCCCCTACTTTGTGTTACCAATTCAAAATACAAATTGTGTCTAAAAACCAGGGTGCTTTCAAAATTGTTTTGGAAGATATTCTACAAGATTAGTTTAAAGTCCTCAAGATTATCTTCCCCGATGACTCTCCTCTACTCCAGCCCCAGCTCTCTTCATTCTCCCTTGTTTAGAGTCCTAGGTCAGACCACAGATCATCTTCTCAGTCTCTGCTTTCAGCCTCTTCAGACGGGATTCCTGTCTGATTAATGCATCCAACTTTCTGTAAAGTGGGCATTTGCAGATTGATAAGCAAAAGTTATTTCTCAGTGTCCCAATTTCAACTTTCAGGCAAAGCTCACTGTACTTCCAAGCTCCATTTTGCACTCACTCCCTTCTACTAGGCTGCACTGTAATAATTGGCCCTGGAATGTTCTAATGATGTGTGGGGAACCAAGCAACTAGTGCCCACTGGGTACATGATCTATACCAGCCTGCTAAATCCTCTCCACAATCCTGGGAGACTGGCTCTAGTAACTCATTGTCAAAGATGAGGAAATGAGGCAGAATCAGGTCAAGTCACTTGTCTAAGACCTCCTAGCTGGCAAGCGGAAAACAAATTCACATGTCTGATTCCGAAGCCAAAGCTTTTTCTCCTGCTTTAACTAATTAACTCCCTTATATGAAGGTTGGAACTATTTAGGCAAATAACCGTGGACAAGCCAATTAACCGTCTCTGAACATGAGGTTCCTTCCCAAGTGAAGAAGTTGAACTAGATGGATGTTAGAGTCCTTTTATCTCTTACATGCTCTCCATTCCTACTGCACTTGAGCTGGAGGATTCTGGAGGAAGAACTTATGCCAACCTCAAGCCATAGCAACAGCAGTAATATAAACACTAATCATTTGTTGAATGCTTACCCTATAACAGATGAATGATAACTTTACTTATTTTAATCCTTCTAGTAGGTTCTACTTATCATCCTCATTTGATGGATGAGGATTACAAACAAAAGTTAGAACATGCCCAAAGTCACACAGCCAATAGATGCAAACCCAGGGGTATCTGATTTCCAAGCCCATGCTCATGGGCACACTATGCTATATTTTGAAAGAGGCAGGGGAAGGGAAGGAAGTCAGGCATTGTGAGAAATGGTCTTTTAGGGTTAGAGAAACGTATACACCTGGCAGAATGATCAGAGGTAAGTCAGTTGGGATGAGGAAGGACATTCAGAACTTCAGGTAATTAGTCTATCCTAGTATCCATAACCTTGGTCCCAGCTCTAAGCAGATGTGTTCCCTGCTTCCATGCACAGAATGCTGCCCTGGCAGGTGCTTGGCCTGGGAGGCCTTTGCTTGCTACTGAGTCTTGCTCCTAGAGGAGACTTAGACCCAAAGTCACTACACCTTTCATCTCACTGTTGTTTTAAATCTAATCTTTATTACTGGGTCTGAGATTTTCTGAACTTTCTGAACTTTAGCCAAAACTGCCAGACCCCCAGCCCACGTGCTGTCCCACCCAGTACTTTTCTGGGGCTGCCAGAGTCTCAATGCACAGTAAGCAGGGCTGGCGGGACTATGAAATCGTCACCAAACATAATGGAAAAGAAAGAAAAATGGGTCTCTGAAGAATAAGCAAGTGTCCATCAGGGGGTTATTCTAAGCTGGCCAATTATGAGAGAGGGCCTCAGCTTTGTATGAAGGCTGCCATCGAAAGCGTCTATGGGTCCTACAGTCCCTGGGAAGGAAGTCAAGTCTGATTTGCAAAGGCAGGTACATGGACGGCCTGGTGGAGCACAGGCATGCGTTCTGGGACCAGGTAAATCTGGATATGGATACGACTTGGCTGGGGCTTCCCAGGTGGGGCTTGTGGTAAAGAATTCACCTGCCAATACAGGAGACCCCAGAGATTCTCTGGGTTTGATCCCGGGGTCAGGAAGATGCCCGGAAGAAGGAAATGTGACTCCATTCCAGTATTCTCGCCCGGAAAATTCCATGAGCAGAGGAGCTTGGCAGGTGAGAGTCCATGGGGTCACACAGAGTCGGACACAACTGAGCAGGCACACACACTATTTGCCGACTTCCTTTCTCTGGCTTCAATTTACAGCACTGGTCAATAAAATGAGGATAATTAGAACTTTACAGAGTGGCTATAAACATTAGAAATAATCCGCACCCACTAAAGAAATAGAAAGGAGGCTGGGCCTACTATCCTCATTCTGAAGGAACAGTATGAGAAAGGCTTTTTTTCCTGCCACGAGTACTCAAGACATCATTACCGTTTTTCATGTTGTTCTGCTTGTCCGAAAACTGGGGCGTGACCTTTTGGTGAGTAAAAGCTGACAATACTCACTGGGCACTAAAATTCAGAATGAAGTAAGTCTCTGGAATAGAAAACCAGCTTCTGGAGATTGCTGGAAAACACCACCCAGACCTTCAGTGGAGGAGTCATACAGCTTTTCCTATGAGGAGTTTTTTAAACCTGACTTTTCCCCACTTTAACACAGAGATCTAATGATCACCTGAAGATCACTGTTACCCGAGAAAATAAAGGAATAGTTGGTCAAAAACCAGGAAAGGGAAAGGACAAATTGGCCACAATAAAAACATAACTTGTGATGTGAGGTGGGATGGTAACATGTAGGATGAGAAATGAACCCACCAGTCATGCAGGTGGCCACATGTCCTGGGTAAGGGCTTTGTCCCAGAAGTTTCAATAGCGCCCACCCCCTCTAATTCTCAGAGAAGTCTCAGTGTGGACAATAAATCATTTGGTCACCCAGTAGTCATGTGGAATCCAAAGTATCACTCACACATTGATGTGATGGGAGGGGGAACCTATCTATGCTAATAAGGCTACAAAGCTCCAGGCAGACGGACACTTAGAGAAGGAACTTCCAGAACCTTGCTCTCTAAGCCCGAGTACTCTTCCTCATATTTTTATTGAGTCCCTCTGATTTCTACTTAAGCCCATTCACTGGCTGGAGAAATGAAGTGAAGAAAATAGGCGTGAGACAGGGAGGGGTGAGGCAGGGAGGGTAGGGAAAAAACCCAAGGAATCATAGGATCATCAGTCAGTTGTTTTGTACCATGAAATCAAATGGGGAAATGGACTGACTGACTGTGCTTGTCTGCAGCAGGTCTCTTTCTGGAAGGCAGAAGTATTGCTTAGGGAGTGGACAGTATTAGTCAGTAGCCTGCCTTGGCCTGACTCAGTGGCCCCTTTGAACACTCCTGTTCTGGGGTTCCTGGGAGGCGTCCTAAAGGAGTTCACTAGTTTCTGACCATTGCAGATTAGACCAACTGATAATTTGATATTTGTCCAAGTTCCACTGGAATTGAGGATGTGTATGTGTGTCTGGTGGGTGGTGTGGGTGTACCGCCCTGATCCAGGAAACGCACAAAGGCAACCCCCGCCAAACCCCGACCGCACCCAGCTAGCCCCCTGTGTTCTATTTTAGAAGCCTCAGCGTAGACTGATCTGAGGTCTGTCCTGTCCATCCTCCCTTGTTTACTGGAACATTGGGTCACTGCAGTACAGCTGGAACGCAATCTCTGGGCAATTCAGCAAGGCCGAGGCAAGCCCTACCAGGCGTCATGTCATTGCACTGTTTTTCCTCCCTCCCACTGAGTTTTCTTGGAAGTTCTGAGCCAGGCTCAGCATGTATCTCCAGAGATGCATTCCAAATTCCCAGCTGCTTGCAACTCAGCAAGTCTCACTGCCCCTCCTTTTAACATCCAGGTGCCCTGAGAGGTTAGAAATGAAGAAGCTCGCACCAAAGGGTGTCCCAGACCCTTTGATGTATTTGCTACTGACTGCTGTCACACGGAGTTCAGACACAGTGTCCCCCCTTCAAAAGCAAAGAGGAAAATCATCTTTGTTAAGATGCCTTTGTGACTTGGCAAACTTGCCTCTAATTTGTACATCTGTCCTAGCTGAGGGGAATGGGCCGGGCGGGGCCGGGGGGGGGGGTGTGTGTGTGTTGCTGCTCTTTTTCCTTCTGAGTACCGGTTTCACGTGATTTTCCACCATCCTGAACTCCCAGTGATCCGTCGCAATCCTTCTCCTTATTTCCCTTCAGCTTTCCCACCCTGCTTAATTTCTTCCCTTCAGTGTTGTCTCTTCTCATCATGATCATGTTATCCCTTCCTGGACTAGAGGAGATAATGGGAGGCAGGGGAAAAACAGTCAAACACATCAGTGATGTAAAAATCATATTGGTCTCATTAAGGGTGAAAATGGTACCTGTGCCTTTTAGATTTGTTCTTGCTCTTGAATTATTTATTGATTCTTTAGGATTGGGTGCTGGTTCTCAAAGTGTGGTCCCTGGACCTGCAGCAGCAGCATCACCTGGGAACTTACTGCAAATGCACATTCACAGGCCCTTAGACCAGACTCCCTGAATCAGTAATTCTTGGGCTAACGTCCAGCAATCTGAGTTTTAACAAGCCCTCCAGGTGACTGTGATGTGTGCAAAAGTCTGTGAAACACTAGGGTAGAGGATTCTCCATAGGTTTGGGGGGCAGGGGAGGTTTGAGGTTTCCCTCTGCTCTTCAGATATAAGAATCAGTGTATGAAGAACAGAGCCTGTGCCATGCTCCTGAGGGCTGGCTCATGCACCTTGCCTCTCATGCTGGGGCAGGTGTGAGAGCGAATGTGAGGACTGAGAGCTGATGGTGACCCAACTGGATGCCCTTGGTGAGCTGGCTTCATGGGTCACCCTTTGGATACCCTTTGGACAGGGTCTGGGACTTCCTGATCTTCTGTGTTAAGCATCCCTCTAAGAGAACATCATGTAATGGCGTAGACTCTTCATTCAGCTTCTCATCTGCTCTCAGGCAAATATGACTATAGTCGTAGATGGAAATTGTAGAGTTTATTCCTTTTATTCTTTTCTTGTACTAAATCAAGACAATAACTAGAAACTTGCTCTTTATTTCTTTCCTGATCTCTGAAGAACACCTAAGATTACTATGAGGATTGCGATCTCTGCATCGAGATTGGTGAAGTCCAACTCAGTAGCTTCTAGCCACACTGAGCAATTAAAATGTGGGTATAGTCCGAACTGAGAGGTGCTTAAAGTGTAATTATATAACCTCTTCTGAAGGTAGAGTACAAAAGTGAAAGTTATTTCATTATTAATTTTATATTGATTACATGCTCAAATTATAACACTTTGGATGTGCTGGGTTACATAAAACATAGTAACATTAATTTCATCTACTTATTTTTACCTTTTAAAATGTGGCTACTGGAAAGTTAAAATTAACAAATGTGGCTCATATTTGTGACTCACATTTTATTTCCAAGGGACAGCACTCATTGGTCCAGTTAGCTGGGGGCTCTGGTCAAACACAGGATTTTGAGTAAGACTACAAGATATGCCAGGAGCAAATACAAGGAAGCAGGTGTAAACTACAGCACATACAACGTGTTAGGTGAGGCAATGCAGCCTAAAGCGTGGCAGCTCATCTCCTGAACCATGAAGCTAGGCATACTAGGGTTGTCTAGATTCTGCCACTTAACTCGGTCAAGTAACTTAACCTCTCTGAATTTCAGTTTTCTCATCTGTAAAATGACTTGCTGGTTCTTAGCTCAAAGTGCTTTGGGGAGAATTAGTGAAGACAATGACTACAAAAGCCTGAATACTATTCCCAGCTGTTAATTAGTACTCAAGAAATATTCTCCTTAAATAAGAAGAAATTCTATTACTAGATCGTGTCGGATACTCACTGTGGAACCTTCATTCTGGAGGGTCTTTAACATTTAGATGGATTTTCTTCTATATGGAATGGTTTGTTTATTATCCTATTCAAAATATGAAGTTTTGTAATATGGGGTTATGTTACCTTTTCAGTGCTTCCTCAGCTGGAAATCTACAGCTGGCTATGAACCCCTCCCCACCACCTCCTACTATGGTACTTAAGGTCCTCGCAGTGAAAAACTGGGTTACACAGAGGATTGCTCCTGGACAAAGACCCTAGTATATTATGTTTACAAGACCTGACAGTTTACTTGGCACAGATTGGATGGACTCTGACAGCAACATTAGATGGTGTCCCCCTAAATGAGGGAAATGAATCTCTTCACTAGCAAATACAGTACTCAAGGTAAGCAAAGTCAGGGTTGGATGGAAAATGGAAAGGAAATGCTAAGAGGCTAGCTTTTAACATTTATGGATGAGCCCCAAAAGAATAGTTTTAGTTCTTCTGTTCATAAAAGCACAGAATGCCTAGTTAAGGTTTTCCTAAAGAGAAGCCATAGCTCTCACAAGTTTACATGGAGGCAAGAATGAGATAGAAGGGTGATAGTAAGGCAAAAGACAGTTGAAAAAACAAACAACAAACAAACAGGAAAAGGTGTTGCCTGGCTCCACTTTGAAAGACCCTAAGAGTGTCCAGTCATACTAGCATATCTCCAGGGGCAAAATCTCTGAGATCCCAAAGCACTGACCCTGTGATAAAACTTATTAACTGTTTTTAGCCATTAAAAAAAAAAAAAAAAACTTGGTCTTCCTTGAAAGTAGTATACATTGCAATATCCAAACATTCAAGCACAAAGAGATCATCAGATACTGTCACCTATATATAGCATCACCATGGAAACCACAGCTATAAATGCTGACAACTCAAATACCACAAGTAGCGCTGATATTGGTGATACGATTATCTGACAAGGTAAGCAACTCCTAGTAAATTTCTAAATAAAGTAAAATTTTACCTTGATTTAAATGCTGATTACATTCCAGGAAAATTCTGTGTGTATGAATTAAAAACATGCAAATAATACTTTGTGTTTATTTGTAAGGTACAGTTAAGTTCCAGGTCATACAAGTTTTTCAACCATATTGATATCCAGTAGGACATTCAAAAGGTGGGGCAATTTTTTTATTGGGAAGGAATTGTCCTAGGCATTATGAGACATTACAACATCTCATCCATATCTCTGCTAAGAAAAATGCCAGTAATAATCTCTGTCCCAATTATTGGGACAATACAGACACCTTGTAAATTTCCAAAACATCTTAGAACAATAATTCTTAACCTTGGCTGCACACGGAATTACCGTAAGAGCTTTAACTTAATACTGACACTTGGGCAGCATCTGCAGAGCCTCTGATATGTTAATGGTCAAGACCGATTCCTGGTCATTAGGGGTTTCAGTTGATTCTATGCAGTAGCCAAGGCTGAGAACCATGCCGTAAGGGAGCTTCTGCCCTTTTGAGCATCATTGCCTAAGCTGAGTCAGATTACCAGAACACTGACCTGACAGGTTATCTTTCTGCCTCATGGAGCTATTTCCTGACAGATAGAGCTCAAGGGCCTCCTAACCTAGAACAATCCCTCTAATTATAAAATGAGATGGCAGGTATGTGGCTCTAGACTTGAAAAGTCAAAGACCTACTTTCAAGAAATCCCAAGAGTTGGGTAAATGATCAATCACTTATTTTTGAATTTAGAACGAACAAAACACAGTTTAAATAAAAAGTCAACCAGTGACTGATTATTTAGGATATAAACTTGTAGTTTATTGTGGCCAAGCACCTTCTAGAACCCCTAGTCATCCCTTGTTAGGCTTAACTTGGGCCTTTGTAAGAAAAATAAAATTATAGTCATTCTTCAGTTGTCTACTGAACCCTTAAGTTAGGAATGGCAGATACATTTATCTCCAGTGCTAACTGGAGAGTTGTCTGCCTGGAGAGGACTCTGAAGCCTGATCTAGGCTAACTGAAGAGTGCTGTGGTGGGTTGGTTAGTGATACCTGTCATGCACACAGGATGGGGAAAGGAAAGGAAGTGCCCCAATCCTCCCGTAAGTCCTAGGGAAGCAGGCATATTTCTCAAAATTAACAGGTGACTTTTTCAGTCCAGTCAACTTTTGGAAACTGATTGGATTCTATTATGATCATCACTGTCATCATCCAGTGAGTTTCCTTTTACTGAGGTATAGTCATGCAGTGCGCATTTATTACCTCATCAATCCTTACAACAACTCTACAAGGTAGGCATTTTCATCACAATCTGAGATCCCACAGCTCATGGCACGAACTAATCATCTAACCCGTGGTTGCCTAATTCTCAAGTCCCACAGCACAGTACACAATCTGGAGCGAAAAGTGGCCTCAGAGCATCCTCCAAAGCGCTAATGTTCTTTATCCTGCATCCACATCCCTAGGATTCTTGCTCAGATGATACAAGATTCAACAAATACCAAATGATAATGCACATACTTATTCGTCAGTATTTTTCCCGTTATTTCCTGGTATTGCATCCTGTCCATGTACTTAAACAAAAAACTTAAAAACATATAGCAGGGATGCTTGTGTTAATAAACTTTTCTTTGCTTCGTGTTTTTCATTTGTTGAAAATCTTTGAAAGATTTTCATTTTTCTGCAAGTCCAGTGTAATAGACGGAATCCAGCTCATTGCCATAATTCAACACCTAAAAGGGTGTTGGCACATGATAGACATTTAATGACTATTTAAAATGAATTAATCAATGCAGTTGACATTTTTGTGCAAGAGCAAATGATTAATTTTGATGAAATTAAAATGTTTAATTTTGATGACATGCAATTTATCAATTTTTCCTTTTTTTCCAGTTGAATTAAAAAAACTTTTTTTTAAGTTTTATTTGTTTATTTAGTTTTTGGTCTCACAGCTTGTGGGATCTTCGTTCCCCACCAGGGATAGAACCAGGAAACTCAGCAGTGAGAGTGCTGAGCCCTAACCTCTGAACAGCCGGAGAATTCCCCTTTCATGTTTTGTGTGTGTGTGTGTACTAAATCTAAGAAATTTTGGCCTTACCTAATTTTGGCCACAAAATTTCTCTATGCTTTCTTATAGAAGTTGTACAGTATTAGCTTTCACATTTAGATCTATGATCCATTTAATTGACATTGTTTTTTATTATTAAGATTCCTGTAGAGGTTAGGGTCAGCTCTCTAAATTCATCTTCAGCTGCAATGAAGAAGCAGGTGAAACAGTTTATAAGAGTATGGTTATAGGGACTTTCATGGCGACCCAGTGGTTTAGGCTAGCAGCCCTTTCCAAGGCAAGGAGTGTGTGTTGAATCTCTGGTCGAGTAGCTAAGATCCCACATGTCTCCTAGCCATAAAACCAAAACCTAAAGCAGAAGCAATACTGTCGCAAATTCAATAAAGACTTTTTTTAAAAAGGTGCTTAAAAACAGGGGGCTTTGGAGGGGGAGTATGGATATAACACTTCCAGTCTTAAAACATGGTCTAAAGGTTGTTGTTTCAGGATAATCTCTCATGGCAAGGTCATAGTTATCATTTCAGTCTTTCCCCTAAGAAGGGGTGCTCCCATCCTTTTCTTCCAACTCTCTCCCCTCTCTTACACATAAGCCAAGAAACAGAAAACTCTAGTGTCTCGGTTTCAGAAGAACAACGTCAAAAACCAGAAAAGGAAGTATGAGTCAATACTTTCCACCCTTCATCTACTTAAGCAGATAACAGCCCTGAGCAGCAATCTTTCAAGTAAAACTGCGAGCGGCTTCACAGGGGGTGGTGGCGGCCCCGCTTGCCCAGGGAGTCACCGAGCTACCTCAGGGAGTCACCAAGCTACCTCAGGGAGTCACCGAGCTACCTCAGGGAGTCACCGAGCTACCTCAGGGAGGGGAACAACTATCAGGCGAGCGGGCGCCTGGGCCGCTGCCTGCAGCACCAGCCTGGCCCCGCCGCCGTCCTGACGTCCCGACGCCCACCCTGGTCCACCAGGGCCAGGCTGCTCACCGTGTAGTGTGCAGAGGGTCTTCCTCGAGGTGACATTTTCCCTCCAGGTCGATGCCGACTTGCACACCTCCCGCGCTGTGCGGGCTGGAATCCGACTTCCTTGCAGCTGAGAGACACACCGTCTCCGCTGAAAGACCTCACAGACCACCCGGGGTCATGGGTTGCTTAAGGCTTACAAGATGGCGGCGCTGGGATTTTACGGCGGAAGGAGAAAGCTGACCCTCGACCTCCGGTGCAGTTCCCAAACGTACCCAACAGACTCCGTCGTCTATCAAAATGCTTTCTTCAAAGAAGTACAACTGGATACTTTCAGTCAACAGTACTTCCTAAAGTGAGAGGTGTGAAGAGAGAGGTGGGTACGGGGAGGTATGCTAAGACCCATTTTACTTTGGGGTACTTATTTTTTATAGCCTATTTTACTTATATGTATGAAAGACTCACCTCTTAATATACAATCAACCTTCAAAGAAAAAAAATTAAAACCAAAACCCCAAAATTCCCATAGCGCCAGCTGTAAGGAGCCCAGCAGTCCCACTCATCTCTCGGAGAAGTAGCTTCACTGCTTGGGCAATCCAGCCTTGCTCTGAGACCTATTGCTTGCCAATCCCCTCTGAGCTGTCTTTGCTGAAGGAACATAACCCACCCCTGGCAGATGTTCTGCTCAGAGGAGATCTTGAGAAATTTTCTAGGGTCCTGATGGAGCCACAAGGAGAGAGCAAGAAAGGATTTGTCTCTTCTGTGGACCCTTATAATCTTGAAACCCAGGCAGAAATAGAAGATACAAGGTAATAGAACATTGAGGAAAACATGGCAATAAGAAAGAGGAGGAGGAAGAGGCTCTGGAAAGTTTGGGCTGAATAATGATGCTTTGTATTAACTACGAAGTGAATGGACAGTCTGTGAAAGTGTTTGTTGACTCAGGTGCCCAGATGATTATGATGAACCAAGCTTGTGCAGAAAGCTGTAATATAATGAGGCTGGTGGACTATTGGTGGGCAGAGATGGCCAAAGGAATGGGCTCCCAGAAGATTATTGAATGGGTACATCTAGTTCAGGTTCAAAATGAAGCAGATTTCCTGGCTTGTTCCTTCTCTATACTTTAGGAAGAACCTGTAGACATGCTTCCAGGACTGGATATGTTAAAATGGCATCAATGTTCCATTGACCTCAAGAAAAATGTACTCATGATGAGCACCACAGGCTCACAGACCATCTTCCTTCCCTAGGGAGAGTTACCAGAGTGTACCCCATTGGCAAATGGGGCCAGGTAAGAGGCCAGAGGAGACTGCAGACCAAGAATTAGCAGAAGCCCTTCAGAAATCGGTGGAAGATGCAGAGTGTCAGAATCCATAATGTGTATATATATAGTATGTGTGTACTGCAGCTGGAGTGGGCCCCAGACCAGAGGAAAAAAACAGTGAAGGAACTAACTCACTGGGAATATCATCACCAGTTTCAAATGCATTTAACTATCAAGCCCATCCTTCCCGACAGAGACTTGTGACTGGTAGTTCTTAAGTCTTACTGATTCTGTCTCTGCTTCAGTCTACCCAGCCACCCCCCCCCCCCCCGCCCCCGACCCCACCATCAAGCCCAGTGACCCAGACAGCATTGAACCTAAAGTTGTGAAGACATTGAAGGCCTCAGCTGAATTCCAGATAATCAGAAATGAAACAACATCTTCCTCTACAGGACCATTCTGATTGTGCTTCTTCAGCAGACAGTGCTCCAGCAAACCAGAGTACAGCTATTCCTTTGCAGAATTCACTCAAAGAAGTCATTGGTGCAGATGACCTAGAGAAATCTGCCGAAAGAAGCATGTGTCTGGTCACTCACTCAGCTGTGTTTGGCTTTTTGCGACCCCATGGACTGTAGCCGACCATGCTCCTCTGTCCACCAGATTATCCCATCAGAATACTGGAGTGGGGTTGCTGTTTCCTCCTCCAGGTGATCTTCCAGACCTAGAGATGGAACCCACATCTCCTGCAGATTCTATACCTGGAGCCACCTGGCAAGCTGAAAGAAACACCCAGGGCCTCATCATCTCCACACAAGACAGAAAGCTAGTTTATCTGTCGCAACTACTAGGAAGCTAGAACTTCAGAGGCTTATAGGTGAAAACGATTGGCATTCAGAATATCAGTACCTGAGTCAAGTAAATAGCCTTCAGCAACATGAAGAACCAAGGAATGAACAGCATGAGGGTACACAACAAAATGCTTCACATGATGGAGAATATCTTTGTAACACAGAAGACCTTGAATTTCTTGAAGAAAGGTAACAGAATCAACAAGAAGTGTTTGTTTGGAAACTACAGTGAAAGGAGACAGGCTAAGAGAAAAATATTCTACCTTCAGGTAGAATTTTAGCAGCAGGATGTTTTGGCTCCTCAAATTCAGAAACACTTATGTAAATAGATACAGTAGAACAATCCCTAGTTGCTATGCTTAATTCAGCAGGCAATCAGAATACTAATGTCAAGAACATTGGTATATCTGATCTCACCTTAGTCCCTTGGAAGTAGAAATGTAACCCTTCCTCTGAAATTTTTAGTAAGTCCATTTCCATTCAGGATGTACAGCTTCCAGAAAATAATGTTGAACAAATGAATATAAGTTTCTTTAAGTCTCTGTGCAGTTAGCCCTCTGTGGAGTCAACAGAGGGCTATCTATAACAGCAGCCTTAAAGGAACTAAATGAATTTTTGGTCTTTTGTAGTAAACCAGCTTCAGAAAGTACGTCTGAAGATGTTATCTGTCAATCAGAGACAGTAACTGAGGGCCAGACAGGTATTAAAGACCTGTCTGAAAGATGGTCCCCAAACGAGCCTCTTATAGCTACCCGGAGTGATCAGTGTTCACAAGTCTCCTTTCATTAGGCCATATCTATGAAGACAGAAGAATTAACAGACTATTCAGCTGGAGTAGAAGATGTAGAAAATATTAACTTCAGGGGTCCAGGTGATGACCTGGTAACTGATAAGGAAGGTGTCCCCAAGTCTAGGGAATTGATAAATGAGAGCAGTTCTGTCACTCTGAAAGTGAAAGTGAAGTCGCTCAGTCATATCTGACTCTTTGTGACCCTGTGGACTCTTGCCCACCAGGCTCCTCTGTCCATGGGATTCTCCAGGAAATGGAGTGGGTTGCCATTTCCTTCTCCAGGGGATCTTCCTGACCTAGGGATCGAACCCAGGTCTCCTGAATTGCAGGCAGACGCTTTAACCTCTGAGCGACCAGGGAAGCCCTCTGCCACTCTAGCCTTAGCTAAAATATCTAATCAGCTACACTGCATCTTTGGGATAGGAATTTCACCCAGAGTTTTAGCAAGTGAGGAGGATGCCCTCAATCAAACTTCTGAGCAAACTGAATCATCATCATCCAGGTTCATATTGGTTAAAGATTTAGATCAGGGCACACAGAATCCAGTGGCAGACAGGCCTGAGACCAGAGAAAATGTTCTGAAGCTGCAGAGCCACCTCTGAAATTTGAACCTCCTCCCAGCCATGCATCACGTCCCTCCTTTCTTGCACCATTAATTTTTCCTGCTGCAGACACTGACCAGATTCTCTATGCTGGCTACTTTCTGCAGGACGTTCTTGGTGCTTTGCTCTGAGATGGTGGAAGTGCAGACTTTGCACTTCTTGTTTGCTGTCAAAGAGCATTGTAGTTCCTGTATAACCTTGGAAAAGTGAGCTAGGCATTATTTCATTCCCTTAAAAAAGCTGTAACAGTCACATCCATACTCACTGTTTATACAGTATATGTAAAACCAACAAGCAGAATGTTGAGCCAGATTTTTTAATTTTTTGGCCAAAGTACTCTATGATTTCTTGTCTTATGAATTTGTCTATTCCTTTTGTTAAAATTTGGGTCTTCAAAAATGTATTGGCCCTTATGTGCATACAAAAGCTTTTTATTATCATTAAGATGATGTATTCTGGAATAAAATTGATGGTATTATATATTTTCCTTTGCAGGGAGCAATGTGGTAGAGAATCTGGCTGCCTGTGCAGGAGACAAAAGAGATGCAAGTTCGATCCCTGGTTCAGGAAGATTCCTCTGGAGAAGGAAATGGCAACCCACTCCAGTATGCTTGCCTGGAGAATTCCATGGACCAAGGAGCCTGGTAGGTTACAGTCCATAGCGTTGCAAAGAGTCAGACATGACTGAACACACACACACACACACACACACACACACACACACACACACACACATATAGCATAAAAAGTAAAAATAAAATAAGCCCTATCTTGTCTGAAAAATAATCTTCTACCCAGTGCTCAAGAAACAGACGGACCACCAATAGGAAGTTGAAGCCTATGGATGAGAAGGGCAGAGAGGTCAAGGACCCACTATTCTGGTCAGCCTCTAACTGTTTTGACTTTGAGCTGTGATACCTACCTGAACAAGATCTCTCTGTTTAGGGACTTTATTGGGGGTGGGGGAAGTCATGGGAAGTGGATGTGCTGGGAAGGATCTTGTCCTCTGAATTCATACAGCTCCTGAGAAGACTTGATTTCATGGCCAGAATGGCCACCAAGGTTTCTATCTGCTCACAATTCCAGTTGCACATTTATACCATATTTTTAGTGGTGCTAATAGAAAATAACCCACATGCCAATGCAGGTGTAAGAGATGCAGGTTCCACTCCTGGGTCGGGAAGATCCCCTGGAGGAGTGCACGACAACCCAGTCCAGTATCCTTGCTTGGAGAATCCCATGGACAGAGGAGTGTAGTGGGCCACGTTCCATAGTGTCGCAGAGAATTGGACACAGTTGGAGTGTCTTAGCATGCATGCACCATATTTTTATTTTTCTGATATTTTGGAAAGGACTGAACAAAAGGAAATGGACTTTGTTAGATCTTCATTAGATATATGGGAAAACATTTGCTTCTCACAGTTGGGCTTGTGTTCTTTATTGTTTGTTTCACATATTCATGCTCAGGATCACTCTACTGGCAGGAAGGACATCCCCTGACTTCAAATCCCACTTACCTGTTGGCCAGAATCCAATCCAAGTGTTCGTCTGTGAATCCAACTATTTGGGCATTCTTAGTGATCTCTCTTTTTCCTAGTCAATAAAGAGCTCTAACAACCAGAAGTAACCAGGAGCTCTAATAACCAGAAATAACCAGGAGCTGGAGAGATGCTGTGTGTATATAGAAAAATGTGACATAACTCATACCTGTCAGGGAGCTTCCAGCCTAGTGAAGGAGTCAGATGCATCAATAGCTTATTATAACACTGCTGTGAGAAAGATGTGCATAGGCAACAATGGAAGCACAAAGGTTGGCCATCTGTACAGACCAGGCTAGGCCAGAGTGTAGTATGGAGTCATGGAAGATTTTCTGGAGGAGGTAATAGCTTTTGTTGAGTCTTGAGATTAACTTGGTATAGACTATCAATGGGGTGGTTTCAAGCAAATCTGTCAAAATCACAGAGTTGTGAGATGGCATGGGAAAGATTCTGATGCTGATGCTGGGAGGGATTGGGGGCAGGAGGAAAAGGGGACAACAGAGGATGAGACGGCTGGATGGCATCACTGACTCGATGGACGTGAGTTTGAGTGAACTCCGGGAGATGGTGATGGACAGGGAGGCCTGGTGTGCTGTGATTCATGGCGTCGCAAAGAGTCGGACATGACTGAGCGACTGAACTGAACTGAATTGAACTGATGGGAAATGCAGAGAACTTCAGATAGTTTCGCAGCCCATAAACAGCCCCTCTCAGCTCACTTTTTCAAACAAGTTTTTTAAAATTTCTCTTTTGGCTGTGCTAGGTCTTTTTTGCAGTACACAGGCTTCTTTAGTTTTGGCGCTCAGGCTCTCGAGTGTGCAGGCTCAGTAATTGTGATGCCTATGCTTAGTTGCCCTGTAGCATATGGGACCTTAGTTCCTCTACCAAGGGTCAAACTCACCATGCCTGCATTGGGAGACAGATTCTTAACCACTGGACCACCAGGGAAATTCCCTAAATTAAAAAAAAAATTTTTTTTACAATAGGTCTTTCTTTGTTGGTTATCTATTTTAAATATAGCAGTGTGTACATGTCAATTCCAAACTCCCAAACTATCCCTCTCTCTCACCCTTCTCCCCTGGTAATCATAAATTGGTTTTCTAAGTCTTCGAGTGTTTCTGTTTTGTAAATAAGTTCATTTGTATAATTTGTTTTCAGTTCAGTTCAGTTCAGTCGCTCAGTTGTGTCCGACTCTTTGCGACCCCACCTGAAATAAGCTATGTCATATGCTATTTGTCTTTCTTTGTCTTACTTACTTCACTTAGTATGATAATCTCCACATTCATCCACGTTGCTGCAGATAGCATCAGTTTGTTCTTTTTAATGGTGGAGTAATATTCCATTGTGTATGTATACCACATCTTCTTTATTCATTCATCTGTAAATGGGCATTTAGGTTTCTGCTCACTTTTAACTGGTTTCCTTCAACTTTCTTCAGAGAAACTAGGAGGGCTCTCTGATGGCAACATGCAATTCCTCATCTCAGTTGTCCCAAGCAAGTCCATTTCTTGGCCCCTGACTCAGTTCAACAAAATTGTGCAGAAATTTAGAAATCTACTGTTACTTACACAGCTTCCTGTGTGTGTGTGTAGGGGGGGATATTATTCCCTCCCCTTAGCAGTTTATCATAGAGTCTCACGTAATGTCCACTCCTTGAGGAGTTTGGATAATTCTATCCTCTATACTTTGCTTGATTTCTAGTGATGTGTTAGAAAGCCTTACAGCTTAGCTCCCTAAGGGGACTAGTCACCCTTAAGACAGCTCCAAGAGTGACTGGGATATAAAATGTAAGAGAGGTGCATGAAATGTAACTAGATGGAATATGAGTGGGAAACCAGGTCATGAAAACCTTTGACAGTATACAGAGGGGCAAAAGGAAGATCAGGCTGTTGCCGTGTAAACTGAGCCACACAGATAAAAACTTGTTTATTCTTTGAGCAATTATCCCTAATTGCTCTAGGGTACGAGCCGCTCCATCCTACTGAATGATACATACATTATCTGAGGGGAAGAAAAGTGAAAGAAGTGTTAGTTGCTCAGTCATGTCTGACTCTGCGACCCCATGAACTATAGTCCACAGTCCTGCCTAATTTAATATCCACGGTGTCCACTATAATTCCACACACATTTCGAAGCACAAAGAAAGTAGTACAAAATATGCTGGTTGGTGGATTTGTACGGGCTACCAAGAAAGGTTGCATAGACTTTTAGAAAGGGGTCTCTTGCATTGTATAGAGTCAGATTCTTAAAAGGCAGGGAGGAGCAGAGATTGTGTATTTATCTGGAGTCTAAGATCCTCTCCAGTTACTCCAGCCTATTCAAAATGGCTATTTCTCTCAATTTTCCTCTCTCTCTGCTGCTAGAAGGCAGCATCATTTCCATCTGCCTCTGGGACAGGGATTCTCTCTGTATCCATCCCATCATACATAGTACAGTCATAAATACATAATACACACAAAAATATGTATTGCACCAGCACAAACAGGCGCCTGAAGCTTTAACCTTGATTGACTGGGAAAATGTTACCTGGTGTTCTGGCCAACTGGCCCCAAAGCTCACACAATGCTTTGACCTCCTATGCTCCGTGAAGGAGCTGCCCAAATGGAAACTGCTTTCGGTGAAGCAGCTGAATGGTAGATTAATTCTGAAAGCCACAGTTGGCAAGCTCAAACATTACAGAATCCTATATTGAGCACACAGGGTTTAGATGGGGTTGATGGTCTTTTCCTGTTGAGTTTTATGCAACCCTGGGCTCCTAGGGAATTTCCACAGAACATCAGTTCAGGGCATGCTGGCCCCATGTGTTGTAGCTTTCTGTTTATTTCTTAGTGGTTGCGATATAGTGGCACTGTGCTTATGCCAGTAGTCTGAAACCCTTTAGAAAACTAGAAATATAATGCCCTATGCCGCATTGCAGGCAGATTCTTTACCATCTGAGCCACCAGGGAAGCCCACATTAAGAAGCCAAAGTATTTTCCAAGCATATTTTTCTCAAGGCCCATGTTTTCAAGATTGCCTCTGCTTATGTGATGGTGAAACTCAAGGAAAGCTGTTTAATTTGATCATTATTGTCAGTGTGCCAATTAAGCAGTGTCAGAGTGTCTCAGGCTGTCCTGAAAAAGATTTGTCAATCAGTTTAGCAGAACTTCTCAAAGCTTGTGACATCAGAGGAGTTCAGTTCTGAGTCACAAGATGGGATGGCCAAGACCAAGGACATGGTCAGCCTCACTCGAACATACAGCTTCCATCAAAGTCAAGTCCTGGGCTGGCTTCTTGCTTAAGCTTCTTTTCTTTTTTATTTTCAGGGGGCAATCTTATTTCCCTTATTTTACTTATGATTTTAATTGAAACATAGTGGATTCACAATATTATATTAGTTTCCAGGTTACAGTATAGTGATTCAATATCTTATACTCCCTTTAAAGTTATTACAAATTAATGGCTACATATCCCTGTCCTGAACAATATATCTTTGTTATTGCTTAACCCTCTTTAAGGAAGATTTGCTTTGACAGGTGACTAGTGTGAAGACCAAGGTTATAAACTACTACATATGAGTAGGGAGCACAGACAAAGTTAAATAGGAAGACATTCAGCTTTTCTTCCTTTGAGCTTTACTGAAGGCTCTCCAGCATTTTCAAAGGCAAAGTCAGCACTGTTCCTTTCACAAACATGTGTTGAGCCTGAACTCTTGCCAGGGCCAAGGACACAAGGGAATATGAGAGCTGGAGTGAGGATTTGGCCATCGTACCTGTTGCAAATGGGCTTGCACTGGGCTAAGGGTCATGGCCAAAGATAAGTCTTTACCATGTGACATGTTCATGAGAATAAATAACAAAAAGTAAGTGAAATAGTACTTTTAAAAAGGAAGCAAACATTAAACAAAATGGAAACTTTGACTCTGATTTTTGAGCTACTATTATAATGGAAGAGTAATAATGTGTATCATAAAAGACATGATTATAATGTACACAGTTACCACCCATATAATATAGGTATTTTCTAATTTGCCATGAGAATGCAGAAGAAAGAGTTATTGACAAGAGTTTAACTCTCTTCCTGCAGAGAATTTGTAACACTAGAGACAGAGAAAGCCTGGTGGAATCACCAACCAGAAAGACAATGGCCTTGATTCATTCACTCAGCAAATATTTATAGAGTACTTACCATATGTTGACTAGATGGACCTTTGTTGGCAAAGTAATATCTCTGCTCTTTAATATGCTGTCTCAGTTCAGTTCAGTCGCTCAGTCGTGTCCAACTCTTTGTGACCCCATGAATTGCAGCACTCCAGGCCTCCCTGTTCATCACCATCTCCCGGAGTTCACTCAGACTCACATCCATCCAGTCCGTGATGCCATCCAGCCATCTCATCCTCTGTCGTCCCTTTCTCCTCCTGCCCCCAATCCCTCCCAGCATCAGACTCTTTTCCAATGAGTCAACTCTTCTCATGAGGTGGCCAAAGTACTGGAGCTTCAGCTTCAGCATCAGCATCATTCCTTCCAAAGAAATCCCAGGGTTGATCTCCTTCAGAATGGACTGGTTGGATCTCCTTGCAGTCCAAGGGACTCTCAAGAGTCTTCTCCAACACCACACTTCAAAACCATCAATTCTTCGGTGCTCAGCCTTCTTCACAGTCCAACTCTCACATCCATACATGACCACAGGAAAAACCATAGCCTTGACTAGATGGACCTTAGTCGGCAAAGTAATGTCTCTGCTTTTGAATATGCTATCTAGGTTGGTCATAACTTTTCTTCCAAGGAGTAAGCGTCTTTTAATTTCATGGCTGCAGTCACCATCTGTGGTGATTTTGGAGCCCCCAAATATAAAGTCTGACACTGTTTCTACTGTTTCCCCATCTATTTCCCATGAAGTGATGGGACCAGATGCCATGATCTTCGTTTTCTGAATGTTGAGCTTTAAGCCAACTTTTTCTCTCTCCTCTTTCACTTTCATCAAGAGGCATTTTAGTTCCTCTTCACTTTCTGCCATAAGGGTGGTGTCATCTGCATATCTGAGGTTATTGATATTTCTCCCGGCAATCTTGATTCCAGCTTGTGCTTCATCCAGTCCAGTATTTCTCATGGTGTTCAGTTCAGTTCAGTTCAGTTCATTTCAGTTGCTCAGTCGTGTCCGGCTCTTTGCGACCCCATGAATCACAGCATGCCAGGCCTCCCTGTTCATCACCATGTCCCAGAGTTCACTCAGACTCACGTCCATCGAGTCTGTGATGCCATCCCGCCATCTCATCCTCTGTCGTCCCCTTCTCCTCCTGCCCCCAATCCCTCCCAGCATCAGAGTCTTTTCCAATGAGTCAGCTCCTCTCATGAGGTGGCCAAAGTACTGGAGTCTCATGGTGTACTCTGCATATAAGTTAAATAAGCAGGGTGACAATATACAGCCTTAATGTACTCCTTTCCCAATTTGGAACCAGTCTGTTGTTCCATGTCCAGTTCTAACTGCTGCTTCCTGACCTGCATACAGATTTTTCAAGAGGTAGGTCAGGTGGTCTGGTATTCCCATCTCTTTCAGAATTTTCCACAGTTTGTTGTGATCCATGCAGTCAAAGGCTTTGACATAGTTAATGAAGCAGAAATAGATGTTTTTCTGGAACTCTCTTCCTTTTTCGATGATCCAATGGATGCTGGCAATTTGATCTCTGGTTTCTCTGCCTTTTCTAAATCCAGCTTGAACATCTGGAAGTTCATGGTTCACATATTGCTGAAGCCTGGCTTGGAGAATTTTGAGCATTACTTTACTAGCCTGTGAGATGAGTGCAGTTGTGCAGTACTTTGAGCATACTTTGCATTGCCTTTCTTTGGGATTGGAATGAAAACTGACCTTTGCCAGTTCTGTGGCCATTGCTGAGTTTTCCAAATTTGCTGGCGTATTGAGTGAAGCACTTTCACAGCATCGTCTTTTAGAATTTGAAATAGCTCAACTGGAAGTCCATCACCTCTACTAGCTTTGTTCGTATTGATGCTTCCTAAGGCCCACTTGACTTCACTTCCCAGGATGTCTGGTTCTAGGTAAGTGATCACACCATTGCAGTTATCTGGGTCATTAAGATCTTTTTTGTATAATTCTTCTGTGTATTCTTGCCGCCTCTTCTTAATATCTTCTGCTTCTGTTAGGTCCGTACAATTTCTGCCCTTTATCGAGCCCGTCTTTGCATGAGATATCCCCTTGGTGTCTCTAATTTTCTTGTAGAGATCTCTATTCTTTCCCATTCTATTGTTTTCATCTATTTTTTTGCATTGATCACCAAGGAAGCCTTTCTTATCTCTCCTTGCTATTCTTTGGAACTCTGCGTTCAAATGGATATACCTTTCCTTTTCTCCTTTGCCTTTCACTTCTCTTCTTTTCACAGCTATTTGCAAGGCCTCCTCAGACAATCATTTTGCCTTTTTGCATTTCTTTTTCTTGGGGATGGTCTTGATCACTGCTTCCTATACAGTGTCACGAACCTCCATCCATAGTTCTTCAGGCACTCTATAAGCTCTAATCCCTTGAATCTACTTGTCACTTCTACTGTATAATTGCAAGCGTTTTGATTTAGGTCATACCTGAATGGTCTAGTGGTTTTTCCTACTTTCTTCAATCTAAGTCTGAACTTGGCAATAAAGAGTTCATGATCTGAGCCACAGTCACTTCCTGGTCTCGTTTTTCCTGACTGTATAGAGCTTCTCCATCTTTGGCTGCAAAGAATATAATCAATCTGATTTCTGCATTAACCATCTGGTGATGTCCATGTGTAGAGTCTTCTCTTATGTTGTTGGAAGAGGGTATTTGCTATGACCAGTGCATTCTCTTGGCAAAACTCCATTAGCCTTTGCCCTGCTTCATTTTGTACTCCAAGGCCAAATTTGCCTGTTACTTCAGATATTTGTTGAGTTCCTACTTTTGCATTCCAGTCCCCTTTAATGAAAAGGACATCTTTTTTGGGGGGTGTTAATTCTAGAAGGTCTTATAGGTCTTCATAGAACTGTTCAGCTTCAGCTTCTTCAGCATTACTGGTCAGGGCATTGACTTAGATTACTGTGATATTGAATGGTTTGCCTTGGAAATGAACAGAGATCATCCTGTTGTTTTTGGGTTACATCAATTAACAAAAGAGAAGAAGATTCCTACCCTTATATTCTAGCAAAGAAAACAGGCAATGATCAATAAAAGCACTTCCTCTTTTTGATCTTTTTATTTATTAAATTTTTTAATTGAAAAATAATTGATTTACAATGTATTAATTTCTGCTGTACAGTTGTGATTCAGTTATATTTATATATGTGTGTGTTACACACACTTTTTTCATATTCTTTACCATTATGGTTTATCACAGGATGTTGAATATAGTCACCTGTGCTATACAATAGAACCTTCTTATTTGTCCATTCTATACATAACAGTTTGCATTTGCTGATTTCTACCTCCACTCCACCCCTTCTCCAAGCCTCTCCCCACTGGCAATCACAAGTCTGTTCTCTCTGAGAGTCTTCTGAGTCTTTTTCTATTTCATAGATGGTTCATTTGTGTTGTATTTTAGATTCCATATATGGTGATATGATATTTGTTGTTCTTTTTCTGACTTACTTCACTTAGTATGATCATCTCTAGTTCCATCCATGTTGCTGCAAATGGCATTATTTCCTTCTTTTTTATGGCTGAGTGGAATTCCGTATGTGGCGCATCCTCTTTATCTACTCATCTGTCGACGAACACTCAGGTTGTTTCCTTGGCTATTGTGAATAGTGCAAAAACACTTCCTCTTAAGTAACAGGGAGAAATCTAATTGGTTTTTTGTTGCAATCAACTACTAGAAACCACAAGACATTATAGCTCTTGATCCTGAAGTCTCACCAAAATAATAGAATCCAACAATATGTTACAATGATAATTGCTCCAAATAGATCCTGGAGACAGTTTTAAAATCAATGTGGGCCAGTTTAAATGGTGGTAAATGCTTAACAATTAGCTCTAAGAAATAAATAACAAAATCAATTAAGTCCTCATTTGTAGCATTTTCCATTTTTTAATTTTTGTGGTATAAATGCTCTAACTATAACCATTTCAAATTAACATGATATATCATTAAACACAGCTTTGGGGAAAAAAATATGTACAATGACCCTTAAGAACCAGTGCAACCTTGCTCCAGCACACCACTGATTGCAGGCTCATAGGATAATGAAAGGGACCTCAAAGTCTATGAATAAATATTTCTTGCTCATGGTGTATTGCCATCAATTCTGACAGAGGTGTCACAGGTGAATTGCTAGAAATACCATATTTCCTTAAATCACCTCTTTGACTCAACAAAATCTTTTGCGGGGGACAGAAATAGAAACATTAAACATATTTATTTTATTTACTAACTAGAGCACATACAGTACTTACAGTTTCTTTTTATTTATTTTGACCATGGGCAGTTATGCAGAGCATTGTAGTGAGAAGCTGCTATTTTGGGAGAGCTTTACTGCTCGTGCAGATTTAATATTGACCTTGAATTTGAGATACATTAAAGAGTATCTGGGTTTGGTCTATATTTCTTATTGGGTTAAGCAGATGTTTTGTTTTCTTAATTAAATTATGTATTGAGGATCGTTAAACAGTTCCTCTAGAAAATCAGCCAGGAGATTTTGTCAGACCCGTGTCTGAGTCCTTTCATGAAGGGTAAGACATTTACACCAAATTATTCCACCTGGATGTTTGTTGTCTTTAATTTCACTGTGTGTTTATCCAACAAAATGAAACCCTACTCGGGTCTAGAGCACACTTGGTTGCTCCTTTAATAAAAACTGTGCAAGAGTGCTCACTCCTCTTCTGACAAACTTTGATTCACTTCTCAAGGTGTCTGCCTGAACTTATGCACTAGGAACTTTTTCATTTCAAGACTGAAATGTGAGGTAACATCTTGGTGAAATTTTCAACAATTTTTAGACAACCATATTAAGTAAAAGTCAAAAAAAGCACCAAATGTAGTATAACTTTGGAATTGTGGGATAAAAGTAAAAATATGAAGACAGACGTTTATGAGAGATGCATTGTTGTTGGCTGTCAAGATGGAAGAAGCAGCCACAAGCCAAAGAATGTGGGTAGCATCTAGGCACTAGGAAAGGTTGGGAAACAGATTCTCCCTTCAAGCCTCTGGAAGGATCACAGGCCTGGTGACAACTTGATCTTAGCCCAGTGAGACCCATATCTGATTTCTAACATATGGAACTGCAAGATAATAAATTTATGTTGTTTTCAGCCACTAGGTTTGTGGTAACTTGTTACAGCTGCCATAGGAACCGAATGCCCATGTGCTTCTTTATACTTTCCAGCCTCTCTCGCAGAGAGAGTGTAGGTGGGCTGTGAGACTAGTTGTGGCTCTTAGAACAGGAATAGATGTGTGATTTGCACCCTAACTAGACAACATGCCACAATCTCTCTCTCTCTGCTGGTTGGACAGCCAAATCCAGAGAGCCAAATATTTATGGTTCCAAGGAAGCTCCAGTGGAGGGCAGAGCCACGGTTTGCAAGGAACCGTCAATCTGAAGTTAGCATGCGGAAGAGTGTTTGTTGTCTAGGAGGGCTGACCCAACCAAGCACATGAGGGCTGATCCCCAGAGTCCCCAGAGATCATTCTTCTTGCAGCAGAGCCTCTCCTAATCTAACTCCAGAATCTCCCAGTCAGAGATTCTGGAATTTTTTTTAAAAAGAATTTGATACTTGAGTTGTTGTTTTTAAAGATTGATCTCTTCTAAATGGGCAGTCAGAACCTTGTTGGGCATCCTTAAGCATTTTTTGTAATTTAGTGTTTTAAAAATTTCACATAGCACCTGGAGAGCCTTGTAATAAAATTTCCACACCTAGGGCTTGTGAAGGTCTTAAACCTGTTCTGCTTTCTGGGCCATGGAGGCACCCACAGCCTCACAGTATGGACAGACAGATCACTGGTCTCTTACAGGTTCTTCTCACCCTTTCCAAAATATGCTTTCTATTCCCATGAATTTCTACTTTTGTTCAGAGATTTTCTTTTTTTTTCTTAGAATATGTACCTCACCCCCTCCTTCAAGCTCAGCTCAATCCTTTTTGTTGCAAGAAGGCTTTCTACATTCTCCAAGGAATATGAATTTTCCTCTTCTTTCCCTGTATTCTTTCATCCTATTTATTACGTTTGTACCTGTCCTCTCGCCCTCCATACACACACATGCACATAATAAAATGTTGAAGGAGGAGACAGAACAAACTCTATCTTGAAAGCAGGACTCCATCTTGGGCCGGACTGGACTGTGAGCTATATGCCCAGTATCTATGGAAACAACATACCAACTGGAAAACCAGGGCCCCAGAAAGAAGAGCCCCAGGGCTCTCCATCCCTAAAAGAATACCCTAATTATCTGTGTAAGCGAATAGAATCATACATTCTATTATGCTTATTGGGGTATGACCACAAACCTATTGATAATTGTCCACTGTTAACTACCTAGGCTTAAGGCTTATGAATCACGGGTTAACTTTGATTGTATCTTTCTTTTTCCTTTGTTCAGACTAGTTTCAGGGAATTTTGGGGAGGTGGGTTTGGGCATGTACACTTAGGGTATATAAGGTTTTCACAAAACTGGTCGGGGTCCTTGGCTAAGAGGAGACTCTGCTTTGGGCCCGCGGTGTAATAAACTGCACTCCACTATCTGCATTGTCCTTCTGAGTGAGTGTGTTTCCCAGAAGGCATGGCTACAGCGATGTAGCTTCTAGAAGGCAGGTAGCATCCCATACTCCCTGTTGTCGTCACCATAACAGTGCTCTAAATGCAGTAAATGTTCAGTACATTTATAAATTTTAGCAAAACCATCTGCGGCTGGTGGGACAGTTCTGTTTTGTTTGTTTACCAGACTAGGTCATGTTGTGTGTTTTAAATTATTCTGTAGGATGCTCCATTTATATGAGGCAAAGTCCCCGTGATGTACCTTGTTCATCCACCAAAAAGTAATCTGAATGCTTACTCTAAAGCAGACACTGTGTGTACAGGCTGGGGCACTGTGTACTCTGTGTCACTATCATATGTCATCAGCTAGGACAGCTGCAAACCACATACAGAGTGGCACCTACTACATGCCAGACTGTACAGCTGACTTACATCAGCCTGAGCCCCCAGCCAATCCTTCTCTTTCCAGGACTTCTTCCTTTTCAGGGAAGTCTAGCCTCCCAGCATCTGGGGATCAAACTGTTCTTTTGCTCATGTTTGTTTGCACATCAGGAATTTTTAATTTTAGGAACAGTTTGTCGCTCTGGCTCAGATCTCTGTGTTCCCATACCATTATTTATGATGTAACTAATAATCTATTGTATAGAATTAAACTCAATTTCCATTTTGAAGTTATATTTATTTAAAATGCAAGAGGGATATGTAGGAGCTGTTTAGGCCCTGGAGCTAATCCCGGTCTATTATTTCTCCATTTCTTTACAGCTCACTGAGAAGGGTGGAGGAGAATAGGAAAGGGGAGACTATTCTTTCACGAGTAATTGTTTGGCCAAGCTACACCATTGGGGAAGTAGCATTCAGAGGGTCACCCCAGGGGCAGGGCTGGCTGTGTCCGGTTGTGATGAATGGTGCACACTGGGAGGTGGAATTTGTCCAACAACAGGAAAAGCCTAATAGGAGATGATGATTGTTAGAACATTTATAGGCATAGAGAATAGAATCTATGTCTGCCGTATGTATTCTATGTACCAACACAATGCCTTGGCTTAGTAACTGCCACATAATATTTAATGATGTTCAGTGAATGACTGAATGAATGAATGCCATATTCTGGCTTCATTCTCCAAACACTCTATAAAAATTATGGCATCTCATTCATGTCTTCTCTATAAATCAGGAATTTGATCAAGTATGCAGTTTATTCTTTTGGAATCATTTTGCTTAATTACAAAGACCTCAGGGTCTTGGATAAAAAAAAGCACAGCACCGGTAATGCAGGTTAAATATAAGATACATGGGTTCAGTCCCTGGGTTGGTAAGATCCCCTGGAGGAAGCCACAGCAACTCACTTCAGTATTCTTGCCTGGAGACTCCCACGGACAGAGAAGCCTGGCAGACTGCAGTCCATGGAGTCGCACAGAGTCAGACACAACTGAAGTGACTTAGCATAAGGGAAAGAGAATAGGATAGGCTCTTTCTAGAGACTTTTCAAATAATCTAGAGCTCCACTTCCCTGTATGGTTAGTTTCACTCTCCTAAGCCACCCTTCCAACATGTTGAGAGCTCTTATGAGGACCAGAATCAACAGTATATGACAATAGATAAATGCTCTGCAGTCTACAACTCTGGGTCCTAGTCCTGATTCCCTACTGACAATAAGGAAGTCATTTAAGCACCCTGCCTTCAATTTCTCATCTGTAATATGGGGGTGATAATAGTACCTATCTCATGAGATTACTATGAAGATTAATTTGTGTATTATTCGCATGAAATACTCAGCCCAGCCCAGGGACAGAGTAAGCTCTGAACAGTAATTAGCTCAAAACACAGCACACGGAACATCACAGACATTTTTTAAAAACTTAATATTGGGGTATAGTAGAATAATAACGTTGTGATAGTTTCAGGTGAACAGCAAAGGCACTCAGCCAAACGTATATGTATCCATTCTCCCCCAAAATCCCTTCCCATCTGGGCTGCCACATAACACTGAGCAGAATTCTATGTGCTACACAGTAGGTCCTTGTTGGTTATCCATTTTAAATGCAGCAGTGTGTACATGTCCATCCCAAACTCCCTACCTATCCCTACCTCATGGCAACCATAAGTTTGTTCTCTAAGTCTGTGAGTCTCTTTCTGTTTTGTAGGTTCATTTGTATCATTTCTTTTTAGATTTCATATATAAGGGATGAGAACATCACAGACATTTTTTGATTGCCTGACTGAAATGGAGTCTAGCTTGGAGAAAGTGGAACAAATTAGTATCAGACAGCTCATCAGGATCCCTTCTAAATCTGTAGTTCAAGCTTTTCTCTTGCCTTGGTTATTTCTCCAAATGTGGGCAATTCAGGACTCTGCAAGGAGGAAAATGGGTCTGTTTGCAGGAATAAGTTATGATTTAGGGAAGCTCTGTAAAGGGATAGTTTTCAGGGTTTGGCTCATTCTTGGCTAAATGCCTTGAAGAATCTGAAGAGTGTCTATGAGCTATTATTCCTCTTCATTGAGGGCCAGGTAAGAGGAGATGGGACTCAGTGGCAGCTGGCACACCCCTGCTAGACAGGAAGAAATTCCTGGAAGCAATTTGGTTTTGTCATGCGGGTGTATGTTCCTCGATTCTTTGTCTTGTCACAACAAAGATTTGGAGTGACGGACATTAAAGCCCCCTTGGTGTATCACAGCTCTCAGGTCTTGGATAGACCGTGTTATAGCTCTCAGGTCTCGAATGGACCATGTTATAGCTCTTAGACAAATTGGTGTTACCGCTCAGTGTTACAGCTCTATTTTATTTAGAAGATAGCAGGAAAATCCATCATCAAGGTGTGAGGGCACGTCAATCTAAAGACATGAGGAGAAGAGCACCCCAGCTCGTCGGGGGAGAGAGAGAGAGAGCTGGCTTTGGCTCTTCTATTTATATGTTTATCTCTCCCTGGGCCTGTCCTATGTAAATTGGGCCAGCCAGGAGTGTTGTTTGTTTTACCTGAGGTCCTCACTCCGGTTCTCGGACCTTCTTTTGTTTCATTTTTGTGGGCTTTTCCCTTCCTTGTCTTGTAGCCACCGCCATTTTGGACTCCTTTTCCCTGTTCTACCTACCTAACAATTTCCTGAGGGCAAATGATAACCCTTCTATGAAAAAAATTAATGAATTTTATTGAGATGTATTTTATATACAATAAAATGCATTCATTTATTGAGTGGAGCTCAATGAGTTTTAACAGATGAATGCATTCATGTAACTAGCCACAATCCAGATATAACACATTTCCATTGCTCCAAAAAATTCCTTCATTTCTTTTTTAGGGCCAGCCTCCCTGCATTTTGAGTCTCAGGCAATCGCTGGTCCATTTTCTTTCACTATTTTGCCTGTTTTGGGATTTCACATGGAAGGAGTCACACAGTATGTACTCTTCTGTGTTTGGTATCTTTTGTTCATCCATGTTTTTGTAATAGCTGCCGCTTATTCATTTTTCTTACTCAGAAATACTCTGTTGTATGGATAGCTTCTTTCATCTGTCTATTCACATGCAGATGAACATTTGCCTTGTTTCCAGGTTGTGATCATGATAAAGTTGCTCTTGTGTACAAGTCTTTGTGTGTGTTTTCCAAAATGGCTGTGCCAATTTATATTCCCACTCTCCCAGAGTATGAGAGTTTCAATTTCTCCACATCCTCACCAGTGACTGGAATTTGTGGAAGACAAAATAATGGCCTCCCAAAGGTGTCCATGTCCTAATCCCCCAAACCTGTGAATATGACACCTTCCATGGTAAAAGGGACTCTGTAGCTAAGATGACCAAGTTAATGATCTTGAGATAAGAAGGTTGTCCTGGACCCTTTATGTAGGCCAGTGTAATCATAAGAATCATTTAAAGATGGAAGACAGGTAGAAGCAAGAACTGGCAGTTACAGAGGGAGAGCTAATATCTTCTGTTGCTTTGTCTTAAACACATGGTTTATCCCACTCATCAGTGGTTGAGCTGAGCCTTTAAGCCAGGTTTGCCTAGTTTATATGTACATTCACTCTGCCGCTCAGTCTTCTCAGAGCAAGACTCTATTAGAGACCCCTCTCAACAGAGAGATGATTGTGGGGTTTGCTGGATGACCTTGGGAAACTGGGGAGAGAGTGACAGAAGGAGCTGAGAAAGGAATTCTGGGGAACTTACTTCCGGGATAACCAAGTTGAGTCATGCAAACCATCCCATGTAGCAAATCCTGGAAACCTCTTTCCATGTATTACTCTCAAAAGCAGCAGGGTGTACCATCCATGGGAGAGCTCAAACATTACTCAGGAGTCTTCCAGCAAGCACTAAAATTGCTTGTGCAATTCAGTTTTGCATTACTTTCAGTCGTAATCCAGAGACTTAGTATATGGCTTTCCTGATGGCTCAGACAGTAAAGAATCTGCCTACAGTGCAGGAGAACCTGTGTCTAATCCCTGAGTCAGAAAGATCCCCTGGAGAAGGAAATGGCCAGTATTCTTACCTGGAGAATTCTGTGGACAGAGGAGACTGGTGGGCTACAGTCCATGAGGTTGCAAAGAGTAGCAACTAATGCTTTCACTGTACTTCAATGTTCATTTACTTTCTTTTCCTTCTTTCAGAAGATTAGAGGAGGACTTATCATTTCAGTTTTGACCAATGGTTTAAACAGTAAAAAGGGGTAAACAAGTTAATTTAAAAAAAGCACTCTTTACAGAAATGCAAGGTGATGAATTTTTCAAGCATTGGAACATAGATGACAGTTCGTACTGGGTCTGGATTCCATTTAAAAGAAAAGGAATAAAGTTGAAAAAAAAAATACTTCAGTAGTTGTATGCCAAGGATTTCAGCAAAGACAAAACAGCCTGAAAGTACAGGATGAGTCATCAAATGTGTTTGTCAAGGCTTTTCCAGATAGTAAGGGCTGTACTTTTGTGCAGGGAGAATTTCTGTTTGCAGCTTGCTAGTAGCAGTCACCACACCAGTAGTTTCATACTAGCTGCTCACCATCAAAATCACTATGGGCAAAGGAGAGTAACCATGGGGCAAAATTATTTTTAGCTGAGTTTACAGGCATCCAGAAGGACCTGGAACCCCAAAGTTCACAGCTCTTCTGCCTGCCTCACTATGTCCATGGTCCTTGTACCAAAAATCCATTCTCTCCTGCCTCAGCTCAACATCCATCTCTTACTGGTTTCATCATTATCAGGGTAAGAAATCCTTTCCAGAGGCAATGCTAATTTTTCTCCAACATGCAAATTCCCACAGATATTTGGAGGAGAAAAGCAGCTTTTCGTGAGAGTATGTGTGTGTGTGTGTGTGTGCGCGCGTGTGTGTGCAGGGCAGAAGACAGGCAGGTGCACTGAGATGGACAGGTTAGCCGCCACCCGGGAGCTCACTATATTCATTAGGTAATTATTTATCAAGCATTTACCTCTGTACCAGGCTCTGTGCTAGGTGAAGTGGAAACCATGGAGAATGAAATAGATGACTCATCTTTTTTCTGGACAATGCCATTTAAAAACATTTTTTGTGAAAGTTAAAAAGTTAATTTGTGTCTATGAGAGCTTGATCTGAAATTGTGGGTTTGGGAAATGGTGTGACATATTTATTCCTGTTTTTCACATTTCACACGCCCTCATCTCCACCCTATTGCAGTCCTTATCTGACTTTGGTAGATCAGTCTGTCAGTAGATTAGAGAGCAGGGACCTGTGCATCATTATCTATTTCCTTAAATTTTTTTGTCATTGACTTTTGCAGAGACAAAACTGAGGGCAGCCGTGTCCCCAGTGGCGGAAACTGCAGAAACATCAGTCATAATATCTTACGGCCTGCATCATCTCTCATGTCTTTTTCAGTAGGCTCAGGTTGTAAATTTCTTAGACAATGCCATCCATTTATTTTTAAAACTTGGAAAAAAAAAAATCCCCAAATAATAGAAAGAGTGATGTGGATTCATGTAGGACAGAAGCTCTCAAAGCATCTCAGACCAGTGGTTTCCCTGAATCCGAGCGATCACCATGTTGTTCTGTTTTCACTCGGACATTCCCTAACTCCATGGACTTGGTGCCAGCAGTTGGGTCTCTTCCTGAGGTTCTAGCAGAGAGTCCAGATGAATATTCAATTAGATATGTCTTCCAGCCTCAGCCAGGACCCTAAGTGCATCCAACTTTGTTCCACAAGCTAAGTGTCTCTCCTTTTCTCTTGAGATGGCGCTTTCACACCTTCTCCATCCTCCTCATGGGGTTGAACCCTCAGTTTCCCCTTCACTCCTGCATAACAGAAGGCACGCTGAAGTAGTGGTAGTGGTAGTCGCTCAGTCATGTTTGACTCTTTGTGACCCTGTGGACTGTAGTCCACCGGGGCCCTCTGTCCGTGGGATTTCCCAGGCAAGAATACTGGGGTGGGTTGCCAGAAGGCGCACTGAAGCAGTCAGGTGAAAACGCCTTCAGCTTCCTGCCTGCCTCGTGGCTTCCCTTTCCCTTTCCTTCCTATTCTGATAGAAGAGGTACCCGCTCAGTCTGAGACTGAAGCTGTGCGTGGGTCCCACCCACTCTGGTCTGCTCAGGGGCCTTGCACTGATCAGCCTCCTCTCTGCTGGCTTCTTTCCACTGTTTTTTACACATACTCTATACATTTCTCCCATTAAAAAAAATCTCTCTACCCCAGATAATCCTCCAGCTGCTGCCTTTTGTCTCTCCTCCTATTCATGCATTTACATTCTCAGCTCCTTCTAGATCAGCCATGGGTCCCCAACCCCTAAGCCTGTGGCCTCTTAGGAACCCCACCACCACCCTACCCACCTCCTGGGCTGGCACAGCAGGAGATGAGTGGAGGTGCTTCTCTCCATGGCTCTCTCCCATTATTGCCTGAACCAACCCCTCCACCTCCTCACCCTATCCATGGAAAAATTGTCTTCCACAAAACTGCTCCCTGGTGCCAAAAAGGTTGGGGACTGCTGGCAGCCTATTGCAGTTTGACTTCTGTCTCCGTTACTCCATTGAAACTGTTTTAGGTGTTAATCACACAAGGATACAACTAATCTCTTCTTCCTCTGACACCTGGCTGCCCTTCAATCCTGCTGTCTGGGGCTAGGTTTTGGTTTTGTGTTTTTTTAAAAAATACCTTTTGGATGAATCTAGAATAGGTCTCTGGCTTTTCTGACCGCTCTTAAATAATGAGAAACCCTCTTGTCACGCTGAGTTTCACAAACAACTCCATTTCCAATATTTAAATGCCAGGCCAAACTTTTATCTAAGGTTACATCTTGTCCCCTCCCTGAGTTCAGGACAGCTCCAGGTGAGAAGCCACTTTGAGCAAGGGGACCATGTTTGGCTGTCCTTCTCTTCCTCTCCATCCCTTACTCCCAGACTTGAAAGCTACAAGCTCTAATCTCTGGAAGATTGGAGTGGGGAAAGAGGGAAGAGGTCAGGCTCAGGAAAGCTCTCAATTGGCTGACCATTATGGATTGCACTTGGTTTCCTTTGCACACAGCATGTATGTATTTCAATCTGACTCTGTGTCAGGGCACTTGGTGGATTCTTTGAAGTCTTCATTGTAGGACTCTCTCTCCTGCTATTCCCTTGAATGGACAGGTGTACCCTTTGGCTGGGCACTTAGAATCCCCACCTCCTCTCCCCTCCAACAGGCTGTCCCAGGTGGGGTTTAAGAAACCCAGCAGGCTCTATCCGATGGCCCACATGTGGTTCAGGGAAGCCCTGATCAAGCCTTGGCTGTGACAAATCCTTGGAGTGCAAAGAGTCAAACACAGCTGCTTCTCCTGGCCCTTCCCACAGACCAGGATGCTCGCAACCACAGCTTCTCTGCCTTCAGATGCCTCAGGCATGTGACAGAGTCCTCTGTGCCCTACAAACTGCAGAAAACACATAATGAGCTTCCCAGGTGGTTCCATGCAAGTTCCTCTCACTTGATTTGAATAAAACAAGGGGAAAGGACTTCCTTTTCTCTCTCCACCTCCCTGTGACTTGCAGGACACAGATGACTCATCAAAAAACTATCCCTTCTCTTAGCCTCTTTAAACATCTTGTATAAAGTGATCAGCTAACGGTCTAAAAAAATATCCGGACACCTCCTTCATACGTCCAGTATAGGTATTTAGTGCACCATGGTGGAAAATGGGAGTCCCCTTTAACATTCTCTTGCAACCATGTCTCAGCCTTTATCTTATCCACCTGTAACCAGATCATATCTCCTGAAATTCAGAGGGAATAACGTGAGCAGAGTAGACACTGAAAATCCAGAGCACCTGAGTAGGCTTCTAGAATTGCCTGTGGCCGAATTCTAGGGCAGAGGAGAAGTCATCTTAAAATGAACCTTTTGTTGAAATGCTGCTTGGTGGCTTTTAGCTCTGACACAGACTCATTTCTTGGATCCTCTGAGCCTTGCTCCTCCTCCAAGGTGACATGCTCCAGCCGGGCTGTGGTGACAGTTGCTGGAGAAGAAGCTCCACTGTGGGCTATGTCGGGCTGGGCAGGGCTAGGTTAGCCATGCAAAGGGCTCCAGTTTTGTCCTGTAGGACTCAGGGACTCTGGGGAGGTTTTTAAGCAGAGGAACATTATAATCTGACCTGTGTGTAAGCAGGATGGCCCTGACTGTGATGTCTTTACCTTTACTTTATTAAGCCTGGGCACTTTTTTTTTTAACATTTGCTTGTGGGGACTGCAACAATCCCAGTGGACATTTTTTCTGTCCCTAACGTGTCTTAGTTTGCATAACAAAACTCCACAGACTGAGTGACTTAACAACAGAAACTTATTTTCTCATAGTTTTGGAGACTGGAAGTTCAAGATTAGGGTGCCAGTATGGTTGGTTCGTGGTGAAGGCTCTTTTCCTGGTGTGTAGACAGCTACTTTCTCACTGTATCCTCATGTAACCTTTGCTCGCTGTGTGCACACAGAGAGAGAGCGCACTCTGGTCTCGCATCCTCTTCTTTTAAGGACGCTAATTATACCACTGCTTTTGTGCCCTTATTTAACCTTAATTACTTCTGTGAGGGCCCTTTCTCCAAATACAGTCATACTGTTGGTGGGGGGTAGGGCTTCAACAAATGAAATTTGGAGGACAAACAGTCCATCACAATACTCAATAGATTTTTTAAAATAATTGGGAATATCCAGCTCTTAAAATGTTTCAGGGGCTTAAATGCAGTGCAGCCCCATGACGTCAATCAAGGTGCAATAATTAATCAGCAGATAAACGCAAGATCTCTTTCAGTCCAGCTGTTGACCAACTTTGATTTTCTTCTTTAACCTGTCTTAACTGTCAGTTTATCCCAGTTAAATCTGTGCTACTTGAATTTCCCCAGAGATTCCTATTTACTCTCCTCCATCTGACTCTGGGAGCTTATCAGGCCCAGAGTTCAAATTCTGACTTTGCAAGGGATCCCTGTGAGTCCTGTGTCCTTTCCATCCCTGCTCCTGGAGCATCCCGAATTGCATCAGATGCCCCTGTGCCTGGTCTGTGGACGTGAAATCTGTGGGAAAGCTGGCTGTCCTGTTCTGATGGGAAACAATTACTCATGAGTCTCTGTGCACTGGTTGGGATGTGCCACCTCAGAGGAGGAGCTGCCCTACAGGACTCGAGAAAACTTGAGTCTGTGTCAAAGTAAAAATGACCAGCCAGCATTTCCAACAGAATGTCATTATGAAGTGGATACATGTGGAAGTTAAGTAAGCAAGGGTGAAATAAATATTTTATAAATATTTTTATTTCAGTTATGTTAGTATATCCTGTTGGCTTTTTTCTTTCTTATTCCCACCTTCTTCATTCATTCCCTCTTTCTCTTCCTTCCTTCCTTTCTTTCTTCTTCTCTCTCTTTTTCTTTAAAAAAAAATCAACAATAGTTTTGGTGGACTTTAAAAATAAGTTGCAATCTCTGCAATTTGGTGTTTTTTTTTTTTTTTAATTTCTTATTTTTTGGCCACACCACACAGTATGCGGGATCTTAGTTTCCAGACCAGGGGTTGAACCCAGGACTCTGTAGTAGAGGCACAGAGTCTTAACCACTGGGCCATCAGATAAGTCCTAATCTCTGCAATTTCGATAGCAAACACTGGCTATGTATTATGAAGTGCACTTGACCCATAATAAATTCTAAGATTTAGTCCTCCTGTCATTTTTTGTACAGTTTATTGAAAATACTAAATAGCCATATGATTACAAAAGCATACATTTCTATGATAAAAAATTTGAAAAATTCAAATAAGCATAAAGATAAACTCAGTTACAAACAGAAATAACCGTAGTGAACATAAACATTTGCCTGCCTTGTTTTTGGTCCATACATATAATGCATTTACCATTCGGTCATGTTTCCAACAATTATTTGTTGACCTCTCTCAAGGAACTTACCTTCTAGTGGGAAACTAGACAAGAAATAAAGTCTCAGGTAGTGATGAACTCTATTATAAAGATAAGACAGAATGATATGATAGAATTCATAATCAGAAGACTTGTGAAGACCTAAGGAAAAAACACTTTAAGCAAAAGGAACAGCTGGTACAAAGCCTTAAGAACACAAGTACCCTTTATCCAGTCATTTCACCTGAGATTTTGTATAGTACAGAAAAATATTATGTGTGTATAAATATGTATGTGGATATATATGTGTGTGTGTATATGTATATAAAGATGGTTGCACTGTTGTTTATAGTAACAGATGGCTATATTCAATTTAATTGTCAATAGGAACTAGTTAAATATTCATGGTGCTTCCATGAAATGAAACACTTTATAGTTGCTAAAAATTGAGTGGATCTCTCTTTATATACTGATATGGAAAGCTCTCTAAATATGCTTGTTTATTAAAATGGGGTTGTATTATATACACATCTTACAAACTTTTCAAGTAATACCTGAAAAACCTTTTTCCATGTATTTAAATACTCTTCAGTAATGTTATAGGTAATACTTCATGGTCTCCTCGCTTTGGATGGACCATGTTTTAATTGTCAGTCTAATATTGGGGGTGAGAGTCCTACAAGGGGAGCTCAGGACACAAAGAAGAAAATCATGGTCTCAGTGGGAGTGTGGTAAATTATTCAATGAAAATATGAAGAAGGTATTTAGGAAGCATGCTCATGCTCAGTTGCTTAGCCGTGTCTGCCTCTGCAACCCCATGGACTGTAGCCGGCCAGGCTCCTCTGTCCATGGGATTTTCCAGGCAAGAACACTGGAGTGGGTTGCCATTTCCTTCTCCACTAGGAAGCATAGAGGAACACTGAATTCTGCCCTGGGATGTCTGGCAGAAGGGTCAGGGACAACTTCCCAAAATGATGCCACTCAGTTGAGGGGATTTCACTTGACCTGACCTGTTTATCTACCACTCCACAATTGCCAGAAGGGTAGCCATCCTTCTGCCCCTAAAGCACTGAAATAATCCTTCCCCATTTTTTAATAAAGCCAGGCCTTAGTTACCGCCTACGTAGGCTGACCCTAAATCCCAGTTTATCCAGGGTTGTTCCATTTACACCTATTGTCCCTATGTAGTAGCGCTCCTTTTCATTCTCAGTCATGTCCCAGCTTGGTTGATAAATGACAAGGCACCCCATCTATTCCTCTTCCTCACAGCCTTAATCAATCAAAGTTCAGTCAAAGGAAACTTTATGAAAGAATTGAATTTTAAAGGCAGATAATAATAATTAGCAGCAGCTTCATACATCCCATGCCTCATTCCTCTGTACCCTGTCTTTTTGCCCCAGGGTCAATCTCTTCTAACTCTTAACTATTTCTTATGTTTACCACCATTTCTCTAAATAATATGCTACTTAATTTTACCATGTCATATCTCCTGTTGACTTCTGCTGTAGAATGATTTATTTCCCTCTAAAATCTATATGTTGAAGTACCAACTCCTAATGTGACTATGTTTGGAAATAGAGTCTTTATACAGTAATTAAGGTTAAATGAGGTCATAAGGGTGGAGCCTGATCTGATAGGATTAGTGCTCTTGCAAGATGAGGAAGAGACAGAGTGCTTTCTAAGAGTATTCACAGAGGAAAGGCCACAGGAGATCCCAATGACAAGGTGGCTGTCCTCAAGCCAACCAGGAACCAAACTGGCCCACACCTAGATCTGGGACTTCTCTGTCTCCAGAACTGTCAGAAATAGATGTCTGCCATTTAAGCCAGCCAGTCTGTGGTATTTTGTAATGGCCGCCTGAGCAGACTAAGAACCTCCTACTGTGAAGAAGAGACCTTAGCTTCTTCCTACAATTTCCTTCCACACACACACACACACACCCATCATACATACACAAAACATCTCATGCACAAACACACACACAATACACCCCATATATATGAATAATGCACACACTTGTACACATTCACTCACACCTCACATATACCTCACACACACACAGCTCTTATATACACATACATTGAGACACGCTTCACACTCACACTCACTTTTCACACACATCTCGTATATACCTCACATACTCACACATGCATCTCGTACACACCCCTTACCCAGCCCATATTCACACATGCACACACACCCTTGTCTTCTCCCCACCTTCTCCTGTTTCTTACCTAGTGTTGGCTTCTGTCCCATTCTCTTTGTCTTTGATGGTTTATGTGTAATGGGTTCTTAAATCTTTTCCCTGACACATTAGTGGGATTTCAGGATGGTGATCACGTCTTCCGCCCACCATGCTTAACCAGAAGCTTATGTCACTTATCTTTCCCCCACATGTGCCCCTAATCCACTCTCCACTCATCGCCTCTGCTGATTTGCCAAGAAATGTTCCTGAAGAAGCACTCATGTCACCACTGTCCTGACATGCAAGCCTTTAGGACTGTAAGCTGGCTTCCTCAACCTTGGTGATTTCCAGCCCTTGAACTCTGGCCAATCCATGTGGCCTAAGTTCTCCTTCAGGACTCCTTAAGCTCAGCTTCTGTAGATAAAATATCTTTATGATATGGGTTCACTCCCAGTTATCATTTCAGAGAGGCATGTGAAAGTGTTTTTTAAAACTGCATGGGGGCACTGTTCAAATAGAAGCATTATTATTATTAACATTAACGAAGTGAAAAATGCATAAACTTTTAAATTATGCCACCAAGATAGTACCCTCAGCACTTAAATAAAATATTTACTTACTTATTTGGTTGCACCAGGTCTTAGCTCTGAACTTTTATGGCATGTGCAATCTAATTCCCTGACCAGGAATCAAACCTGGGCTCCCTGCATGGGGAGCACGGAGTCTTAGCCACTGGACCAACAGGGAATTCCCAACCCTCAGCATTTTTAATCATTGGACTTCAGACTGCTTTCCCTCCACAGCATTCAGCTAAGGAGATATTCTCAACATTGGTTTCCAGGACACAGTGCAGAGAAGACCCACTCCATGTGTTAAATGAGTGAATCATCAGGTCCATCTAAGGCCGCTGATTCCTCCTAGCTCACTCTTCTCATTCTGTAATGACCGTGCTAATTCTGATCGGCACCAGGTTTTACCTTTATACATATAACAAGGAATAACATTACCTTCCATTGGGAACACAAGGTTTCTTCTCAAGTGAAGAAATTAAATGCCCTGCAAACTCAGAGTACAATCCAAACTTCAGAAATTTTGAGGAGGAATGGCATTACAGAATACTATTTTGCTGAACTACATCAGTGTTTCACAAATACAAATGACTCTTGAACTGCATTTATTATTCATTCAGAAAATATTTATTGAGTACTTCCTGCCTTCCAGTCACTAAAAGTAGTGGATAAAGGTAATAGCAAACATTTAAATAGTGCTGACTATACTCTATATTGTTAAATAAATTAACTGATATTTTTTAAAGTAATTTTGCTTCTTTATTTTTGGCTGTGCTGGGTCTTCGCTGCTGCACAGACTTTTCCAGTTGCAGTAAGTGGGGGCTACTCTTCGTTACAGTGTATGGGCTTCTCGCTGTGGTAGGTTCTCTTGTTGCAGAGCATGGGCTCTATTACACAGGCTCAATAGTTGTGGAGCCTGGGCTTAACTGCTCCAAGACATGTGGGATCTCCCCAGACCAGGAAATTGAACCTGTGTCTCCTGCTTTGGCCGGCAGATTCTTTACCACTGAGCCATCAGGCTTAAGAAATTAACTAATTTAATATATTAATCAATAAATTAACTAATTCAATTCTCATAATGATCATGGTGGTGGTGGTTTAGTCGCTAAGTCATGTCCGACTCTTGCAACCCCTTGTAGCCTGCCAGGCTCCTCTGTCCATGGGATTTTCCAGGCAAGAATATCGGAATGGATTGCCATTTCCTTCTCCAAGGGATCCTCCCAACCCAGGAATCGAACCCAGGTCTCCTGCATTGCAGGCAAATTCTTTACCGACTGAGCTATGAGGGAAGCCCATATGAGAGAGCTACTGTTATGATTCCTATTTTACAGATGAGAAAACTGAGGCAGAGAGCCAATAAGTAGCTTGATTGGTCTATATCAGTGATTCTCAACCAGGAGTGATTACCCCATCACCCCCACCATTTGGCAATGTCTGGAGATATTTTTAATTCTCATGACTTGTAGTGATAGGGAATTATAAACCCCAAGGGTGATGCTAAATATCCTATAATGTATAGAATGGCTTGACAGCAAAGAACAACCCATCCAAAATATCAATAGTGCTGCTACATAGAAGCCTCGATTTACACCAACTAGCATATAGCATTCCTCTGGCAACTGTCATTGAGCCAGTGGTGGACACATGACTTACTCTGGCCCAATAAGACTAAAGGAGTGGGCTTTGGGGAGAAGCTACTTTCATTCATTTCTCTCCTGCTGGGCATGAACAAGGAGCACATAGCCTGATATCTCGGGGCAGCCATATTGTTGTACTGAGAATAACCAAACTTGCAGTGAAGCCGATGCTAAAGACAGCAGAATGGAAGGGCTGGATTAACCCTTGTCCTTAATGACATTACCGAGCATCACTGAACCGTATCTCTCCTGGAAACCAAGCCATCTCTGGATTTTAAGTTATGTGAGGCAATACATTCATTAAGCCTGCTTGAGTGCGCAATTTCTGTTTCAGGCAACTCAAGATGCCATAATCAACACACTTTGCTAATTACAGGCAATATCTTGGAATATTCAGCAAAGTCTCCTTCACATAGTCAGATAGGAATCTGAAATTCACTTTTGGCTGAACTTTGTCTTAGGAGAAGATTCAGCCACACCTTCCACAGCTTATTATCCTGTCTGAATGAACATGTACTAAGTAGAGACTTTGTGGGGTCAGTCGGCAAACAGAGTCCAATGCTATGTGCTGGGGAAAAAAAGGGGGAAGGCCAGAGATGTAATGTAAGTGGAAACATGGCATGCTGTCCACATGGAGAAAACAGAGAGAAATGAGTGGAACTCTGTGGTGAGGACCACCTGTTTATTGGAATTTAGAAAATGAAAAGGATGAGTTAAATTGATTTGGAGGAGGTAAGCTTGGAAGTAAAGTCCATTCCCATGTATTCCAAGTGACTTGGGATGATGTATTGAGGGAATTGGAAAAAGATGATCTTTAAACATCGTTCCAATGGGACATTCCATCACTGAAACTAAAGGAGATGATAACCTGAATTGTTTGGTATCCATAATGTATCCTACGGACTCTGATCGTGGCATTTTCTTTACATTGTGGAAGCCACGGTCTTGTTATTGCCCAAGAGAGACAATACATGAGGTAGCAGAGAGGGGCCCACCTCCCTTCATATTAGGCACCTCTTTGAGAAGTGAGTGAAGTGAAAGTTGTTCAGGCATGTCCGACTGTTTGTGATCCCATGGACTTTACAGTCCATGGACTTCTTCAGGGTGGAATACTGGAGTGGGTAGCTGTTCCCTTCTCCAGGGGATCTTCCCAACCCAGGCATCAAACCCAGGTCTCCTGCATTGCAGGTGAATTCTTTACCAGCTGAGCCACAAGGAAAGCCCAGGAATACTGGAGTGGATAGCCTATTTCTTCTCCAGCAGATCTTCCCAACCCAGGAATTGAACTGGTGTCTTCTGCATTGCAGGTAGATTCTTTACCAGCTGAGCTAGTAGGGAAGCTCCTAGTAGGAAAGTGTCAGGAAGCATTTAACAGGAGGCTTCCTGTGTGCTGTTTTGGATCTGTCAGGAATTCTCTGCTCCTTATTAATTTCTGAATATTCAGGAATTAAGAGGAGAGGCAAGCCTCTCCCCAGACTGAGGAATCCAGGAATTTCCTTCATTAGCGTTTCTATATAGTGATAAATATCTTCTTCCTCCTTGTGAACCATACGGTAAAAGTCATTGTTTACAAATCTCTCTCTTTAATATGGATCGCCTATGTTTTGTAAGTCTGGAATTTTAATCTTTATCTCTGCTGAGAATAACTACTTTGTAAGATAGTATATATGCACACACCATGTTAATTAAAACACCTTTGCTCCATCAGAGCTCTGGTCCCGCACCTTTCTTTCTGTCTGTCTGTCTCTCTCTCTTTTTCAGGCTGATCCCTTGGAGCGCAGAGGCCCTCTGAGTTCACTTTCCTGCCTGGGCTTCTAAAACCCTCTTGAGAAGGCGCTCTGCGCCTTCACCCCATCGAGAGGGCGCCTGAGGCCTCTGTGAACAGAGTAAGCCCTGTGCCAGGGGCTTTATTGGCTTTCTGTGTAAACCAAGGAGTATCAGCCTCTTTCTCTCCTTTACTTTCTTATTGTCGACTCTGGACCACCAGGTTCCAGTCCATTAAAGGACCTCAACAGGAAAGGATATAGAAGCTGACTTTAGAAGCCCGAGAATGCCCTAAACAAAGTGTGTCAGATGCTGGATGACTTTTTTTTCAGTTGGAGGATAACTACATTACAATGTTGTGTTAGTTTCTGCTCTGGATGATTTTCTTAAACATCTATACCACATTAGAGAGTATTCTGGGGTCCGTTTAGATAGGCTTTGCTTTGTTTTGGTTTTGTCTTTTTTGAAGGGGAAATAAATTCTTAGTTTAGTTTCTGAGCCCTGGAAAATGAATCATCTCAACATATCTGGCAAAAATAATAGGTGTTTTTATGGTGCATACAGGACTTTATTATCACAACATGTGCTTTCCCGTATGAACTCAGTGGATGTTAATTCCGCTCATCTCAGATTGGACTGTGAGTGGTCAGTAAGCCAGTAAGCACACACTCCCATAATGGGACTACCTTCTTCAGAACTCTCTCACATGCACAGAAAAATCCACCAAAACAGAAAACAGGCACAAGTTTTCAAGATTCTCTTTCCCAGGTCCCTGTACAACACGGCAAGAACGATGGGCCCAGAAGTGAGATAGTAACTGAGTCTTGGAGGCTTTGAAAAAGTGACACCACATGTGCCCTTAAACTTGACCTGACTTTTAATTTCCCTCTGAAAAATGGCACATAATGTGTGGACTCCTTACTGCAAGGCTTAGCAGGATTCCAGGGTTTCCTGTTCTTGCCTTTTCCCTAATCACCTGAATTAGATTTGATTTGATAATTGTTTGTGGTGGTGTCTGAGAAGGGGAGACTTTGCTGACGCCCATATTCACTGTTTCTGCTGAAGGGCAGACTCATGATCCAGACCTCTCCTGCTGAGCTTTGCCTGTGGCTCCTACACACTTATTTTGCAATCAGTTCCTGCGTCACATCAGGCTTTTTCCCTCTGAAACTGAAAAGAAACTGACCTGAAGACTCCTCTTGCTAGCTGAGAGTCTTGCCTATAGTCAGCTCCCTGGAACAAGCCATTTCATATTAACCCAATGGCTAGAGAGGCAGATATGTGTGCATACATGCTAAGTTGTTTCATTTGTGTCTGACTCTTTGCGACCCCATAGACTAACCCACCAGGCTCCTATGCCCATGGGATTCCCCAGGCAAGAAAACTGGAGTGGATTGCCATGCCCTCCTCCAGGGGATCTTCCAGACCCAGGGATTGAACCCACTGTTGTCTCCTGCATTGGCAGGCAGGTACTTCACCACTAGCGCCACCTGGGAAGCCCAAAGAGGCAGATATAATACAGTATTTTCTGAGCTGTAGATCAAGATGCATTAGAGATCAAGATGCGTTAGACGGTTCCAAACAAATTTAACGCAGTACAACTAGCACTTTATAGGGAAATTTACATAAAACAGTCCTAGTTCTACAATTAATTTTTTTCAATTATGATTTTTTATCATCATTGTGAAACTGCCCAGGGGCTTTAAAGACTGTGTTCCTTTGTGGTGCAATAGCCTCCTAATAGTTTGAGAAATTGCCAAGAAGAAGAAAAAAGCACACCCCCAGTAGCAGAGCATGGATTCTGTGTCGTTTTCCATTGTTATTACTGCATCATTCAATAAATAGTTAACAATGTCACAACAACAACATCAAAAAATGCAACGGAATAGAAAAGAACTGAGGAGAGAAGGCTCAACATTCCAGTCCCCTACATGTAACAAGGGCGAGAATTATTTGGCAAAACTGTTGTTTCAGTTATATAAATTCTACAGTATGAAAGCACGCATTGTGTCTTGATGTAAAATGCATTTCTTACTGTGGGGTGGCAATCAAAATAATTTGAAAGCTACTGAAATGTAAAATTGAAGTTTGGTTTCACTGTCTTCAAAACTTGCTGTTGAGCAGTGACAAGTCTATTGTTTATTTAGGGAACTGAAGAGAAATACTTCTAGTTACCCACTGCATAAACCCCATGACTCCAAGAACCTATATTTCTCTTAGAAAGTCCACTACGCTATGCAAGAAAACGCCTGGGCATCAGTCCTGTTTTCCTCCATCTGTTCCCTCCACCGTCTTAGTAGAACCCTCAAGGGGAGCAGGCATCAGGACTAGTGAGGCAAACCAGAAAGTGAGAGCAGATTCTGCATCCCTCCGATGATGACATCCACTGAAAAACATCTGCCGTGACATCTGCCTGCAAGACTGGAAACTGGAAACCTTCACATAGCAGGGTTGGAGCAGAAACTTCAGCCACAACTTGGACCTCATTTCTCTTCCTGCTTCGTGTGGTTTCTTATTACAGTGAAATGTACGCAACATCAAATTTACCATTTTAACCACTTTGAATTGTACAGTTCAGTGGCATTAAGTAGATTTGCATTGTTGGGCAACCATCACCACCATCCATCTCCAGAATCTTTTCATCATCTCAAACAGAAACTCTGTACTCAAACAACGGCTTCTCATTCACCCCTCCCTCCAGTTCCTGGCAACCACCATTCTACTTTTTTGTCTATGTGAGTTTAACTATATCATGCCAGGGTACTTTTGTTCTTTTGAGACTGGCTTATTCCACTTAAAATGTTTTGAAGGTTCATCCATCTTGTAGCCTATGTCACAATTCCCTTCCTTTTTAAGGCTTCATGATATTTCATTGTATGTATATATTCAGATGGGGCTTTCCTGGTGGCTCAGATGATAAAGAATCTGCCTGCAATGCGTGTCGGGAAGATCCCCTGGAGAAGGAAATGACAACCTACTCCAGTATTCTTGCCCGGAGAATTCCATGGACAGAGGATCCTGGTGGGCTATAGTCCCTGGGGTTGCAGAGAGTTGTATACGACTGAAGCAACAGAGCATATATTCAGATGCTATTTTATTTTATTTTGAGATTTTTATATGGACACTATTTAAAGTCTTTATTGAGTTTATTACAACATTGCTTCTGTTTTATGTTTTGGTTTTTTGGCTGAGAGGCATGTGGGATCTTAGTTCCCTGACCAGGAATTGAACCAGCATCCCCTACATTGAAAAGGCTTAAACCACTGGACCCCAGGGAAATCTCGATGTTATTTTAAATATATATAAACACTTATGCTTCTCCCCTGGCATTTACTGTGTAACATTCACTTTGGACCAGCAGCAGAGGGAAGAAAGCTATGCAGCTACTGTAAAAGACCTGGAGACAATGGTTCAAAAATCCTATGGCTAAAACTGTGTGGTGGCTGACTTCTCTGGCTCTCTTTGGCTGGCTCTGAAAGTTTTCAAAGGTTACAACAACGTTCTAAGAATGCCAGACTTCAAAACCTGTTGAGATGTTCCCTTCGATCCTTACTCGTAGGAGCAGGACCCAGCTTCCCTTAGAAACTAGCTGACTCCTCTCTCTGAGGGCTACATTTTAGCATCTGTTCTTGGAAAGCAGAAGAGATTTGTTCTGATTCCTTTGTTTCCCTCATTCAAAAGCCCCCCTTTGCATTCCCGTAACTTAACTGTGATTTCTAGAGCAGACATTTTGCTATGTGCCACTCCCCTCTTTTCCTTCCTTATTCAGGTTCTAGAAGATCTAGAGGCTCAGTAAGAATGTGGACAAGACATTTGTACAGAATGGAATTGTTAGAAACTGAGATTGAAACAGAGACGAGGGCAAACAATCCTTATGTTTGGGTATCTGATATCATTATCTTCCATGATTAAGTGACAGATTCAGGTGTATAAAGTAGCCTGGGTAGGAGACACAGACAAGGCAGAATCTCACCTGTCTCTGAGGGGTCTGAGCTGTGGCTATAGTCCTGAGCCTTTGTTTATGAGCCAATCCAGCTCTGATCACTGCTCAATAATACTAATAAAAGCTAATGTTATTGAATTCTTACTATGCATCAGGCTATTTTCTAAACGCTTTTTAAGTGTGTTCTCTCATATAATCCTCAACAGTAACCCTATGATATTCCTATTACAATTCCCATTTTACAGATGAGGACTGGTTGAGTAGTTTGTATGATGTCATGCAGTTAATAAGTGGTAGTGCTGGGATTCCAGCTGAGGGAGTCAAGGTCCAGAACCTTCTTCAGTCTTTAGTACTCCTCTGTACCTCTCTTATTTAATTCTTCAACTCAGAAGCCTAACTTGTGATCAAACACAGTCTTACAGATGCCTCTGAAGGCTCATATTGGGCCAGTCTTTCTGAAGAGTTACCAGTACTGCGAGGTCACAGAAACACTCAGAAGAAGCACTGTGGTTCTCTTCCTTTGTCATCTCAACCCCAGGGCATTATCCAGAAGACGTAGCCTGAAGATAGCCTGATCAGGCATTAGAACTATCAAAATTACTTCTTCTTTTTTTTTTTTTAAGATGGAAAGAAACATTTTATCACATGTCCTACCAACAATGTAGGACAATGTAGGACTAACAATATCACAGAATAAGTATCTCCTGCATTCGCAGCAAGAACACTGTAGAGAATGCAGCTAGTAAAAACATTTACTTATAAGTCTTGTTAAACACTTCCCTCTTAAAGTCCACAAATTAACATTGACTTTTTGAATACCTACTAGTTAGCCAACATCATGCTGAATACTATAATGGATACAAAAAAATGTGGCATGATATTACCCTTTTATAAAACACATCCAGGGTAATTTTAGTTCTCTGACACATGAGCATTGACCAGTGGATGGTCCATTCTGGGAAATCTGTATATGCTAACTTTTACTATATGAAGCTGGCACATTTCCTCCACAAGTCACCACTCATCTTTGTCTCTAGAGCAGAGATTCAATCACCTCCCACTTCTTCCTTACTCTGTGTTTCTTGTCTGTCAGTTTCTTTAAGAATTTCCTTAATTTCTTTGCCTTAAATGGCAGAGAAACCAAGGGCTAGGAGAGGTTCAAAGAAAAATATATTCACTGCACACAAAAATAAAAACAACCTCACTTAAAACTAATCAGCACTGGAGAGGAAAGCAAGGTCAACACAAACATTTCCTCTGTTTCCAGCATGAGAGGAATTCCTCCCAGCATTTTGGTCATGCTCATTTCTGTTCATTTTCTGGTTCACTTCATGTGACTTCCCCTGGGTCTTATTTGGGTCATTTGAATCAGAAATGACAGCCAGTGAACTCACTTAAATCTAAGTCAAGCATGGCATGAACTCTGCTATTCTTAGAGACTCTGGAATCATTTTGAAAGAGGGAATGGAACACACATTTCACCAGGTGATGACCTAGAACCTCCTTCTTTTGAAAAGTTATAGTGTCAACTTAAAGATGCTGAACGATATTCAGCAGCTCCGAATGGCCTGGGGAGTATACACCCTATAGCCTGAATCCAGCTATATGCTTGGAAGTCTGTTTATCCCATGGCTTGGGCTATATTCCAATCTAGGTGATCCCTGAGAGCAGTGCTGTTTTTTTTTGTTTTTTTTTTTTTTTTTTAGCTACATGTTCAGCATACATCAAAATCTGCATAGATTAGGGTTCTTGTGAGAAGAGCAGATTCTAAGATTCCACCCAAGGCTTAATGACTCCTAAACTTGGAGGTGGAGCCCAGGAGTCAACTTTCTTTAACATTCTCAGGGTCCCTTTCCCTTAATCTGTCAGCCACTGAAAAGGGGCAGAGGGACTTTAGCCAGCTTGGGCTTGGGAACAATATTGGCTTCAGAGTGGCCCTTCCAGCAGGCAAGAGTGATGGCTAGGGAAGGGCCAAGAGGAAGCAGTGACCAGTGGCCTTTGGCTATAAAAAAGCCTCGGGCAAGTGCCAGAGCTGGAAGCAAAGTCAGGCTCAAAAAAAAAAACCCCAAACACAGCCTGATTACATCTCTGCCTAGACTTCCACTGGCTTTTAATTCTCAGACTTAATAGGAAAACCTGATTTCTTCTTCCCATACTCAAAACCACCTTCTATACCCACCACACCTCTGATCCAACCTGTACTTTACTCAAAGTGATCCAATGCAAAGTTTAATCCAGGAAGGGAAGGAATGGGTAGCTGCTGGGGGAAACCAGTTGGTTGCCATGGAAACCCTGCCTGCCACAGGGTCTGAATGGTTTTCTGTTTGCTGACATCCAGTTCTTTAGGGCAGGCCCTGGCATCGGCAGGGGCCTGGGCACCGCATCCTGTGTGTCCCGTTTCCGGCATCCGGCCGAGTGACATCCACCCCAACAGGTCTCCCGGGAGCAGGCAGGGTGTCCGGGACTGAAAGCTTCCTCCTGACCTCTTGTCCTACTGCTGCTACCCTCCCCAGCTGGGAAGTGAAGGGAAGCAGAGGGTGTTTCCCAGCTCTTTGAAGACAGGGTCCTTGTTTTCTCTTGCATTTTATTCTTCCTTTCCTCATCATCCAAACACGAACCGTTGGCCATTTGCCTGTCTCCCTGCTGGCCAGCTGTCCTTGCCATTCTCCGTTTCTGAATTTCTATTTATCTCCCAGGGACTGCAGAGTTTGTTTTCATCCCCCTTGGTACACTGGGTGAGCTGCTGTCTCTAGTTTGCTCTCTGAAATTGCGCCTCCAGCAGCTGTTGAGAAAGGCTGGACCACAGCCATTCAAATGATCCAGAGAGATGATCAATGGCTTTGGTCTGTTTGAAAGGTTTATAAGACCCAGATTAGGAAATGACCAAGGCTTCTAGGTACCCAGCTCATGCTGTGCATGGACTGGACGCTGCTATGCTCTAGGCTACCATGCTCACATCCCAGTTCCTCCAACTGTCAACTGTTTTCACATTTGTAGGCTTTTACATGGGCTACTCCTGCTTGGAGAGTCCCTGCTGCCCATTTTTACTTTGGCCTACCAAGCCCTGAATGTACTAGTCCCCGCTTTCCTCCCCAGAGTGTATCATGCATCTTTGCTTTTCATAGTACCTTGTACCAGACACAAAGGCCTTTTTGCAGTTAATGGCAACCCACTCCAGTACTCTTGCCTGGAAAATCCCATGGACAGAGGAGCCTGGGAGGCTGCAGTCCATGGGGTCGCTTAGAGTCGGACACTACTGAGCGACTTCACTTTCACTTTTCACTTTCATGCATTGAAGAAGGAAATGGCAACCCACTCCAGTGTTCTTGCCTGGAGAATCCCATGGACAGAGGAGCCTGGTGGGCTGCCTTCTATGGGGTCGCACAGAGTCGGCCACGACTGAAGTGACTTAGCAGCAGCAGCGGCAGCAGCAGCATACCGTCTTGGCAGTTTTCTGCCCCAGAGCCTTTGCACCCTCCACCCCCACCCCACCCCTCACTTTCCATGCTCTTACCTGTCTTCCCATGGTTAATTCCTTCTTATCTTTCTGGTCTTACCTAACATAGGCTTCTCAGAGGCCAATCATTCTAATGTGCCCCCTCCTTGTCCTCTATATCAGCACTCTTCTTATTTCTTCCATTTGTAATATTTATTTATTTCTTATTGCCTTATCACACTGCCTGGTGCAATATTTATTGAATAAATGAAAGAGTAGCTCATTTCTATCTGTCCTTCCACCTAGAAGTCAATTGCCTCCTTGTATAAATCATTCCTGACTACCCTGCCATTGGCTTACCTCCCAGGTCTTGGGGTGTCTGCTCTGAGTGTTCCCCCACACCCCAGGCTTACCTCTCAGGCTACATAACAGTGCCTGCTGGTGCGTCCTTTCCTTCAAGCAGATGGTAAGCTTTGTAAGGGGAGGATTAATGGGGAGCATTATAACTTTCATTTCTAGTAAAATATCTGACACATAGAGATGGCCTAACCAATGTTAGTTAGATGAGTAAATCAATGAACAATGATTAGGTAACATTTCAGAGATGTACAGAAAGCTTAAAGAGTGAAGCTACTATCTACTTCAACAAGATACAGAGATAAATTGCAGAAGAAAGATTTTGTATAGTTTGGTTCTCATGTTTCCTTGTCCTTCCTGGCCTGATAATATTCCAGGAATCTAGGCAAGCAACAATCTGGTAAGGTCTTAAACATGGGAGACCAAATTCTTACCACTGAAATGTCCCTATCATTACAAGATTTTATGATGCTCATTTCCAAATCTTAAAACACAGAGTTGAGGGGTGAATTTCACACACCTCTTTGGGCCTCAGTTTTCTCACCTATAAAGAAAAGGGTGGATGACAGAATGTCTGAAGTATCTTCCAACTCTATAATTTATGATTTAAAAAAATCAAGGTAACTAACATTGACCTTTGAACGCACTGAAAAATTTCCAGCATCTTGGGGGTGCTTTAGGGCTGAAGAGAACCCTGGCTAGAAACCTCAGCTCTGGGCATCTCAGATTTGATGTTCTCTCTCAGGGCAGACAAGAGTTATCTTCTTTCCCATATCATCGAGTGTGTTGTGGCTCAAAAGATTGTGGGATAAGAGCATAAAGCAAGACCAAGGGCATGAAGGGCAGAGAGGGACTCTCAATAATGTGGTCCCATTGATCCAGCAAACAGTGATGCTGAAGGGGCCAGAGATGAGTGTGGCTGCTTCAGTGAACATGTGATGTAAATGTGGCTGGGAGGGAGGAAGAGGCTGGAGGTGGAGAAGATATAGACTGAAGTCAGAATGAGTTGAGAGGAAGGATTATTGAGACAAGGAAAGAAGAGTGTAAGAATAACAGGCAGCCAGAAAATGGTGCAGAAAGATCCTGAACCCAGTCAAAAGACTTTATATTTAGCTCAAGTTGGCCACCAACTAGCTGTGTAACAAGATTTGCTTGACATCTGTGGGCCTCAGTTTCTGCATCTGCAAAAATGGAACGAATACAATAGCACCCTGCCTACAATGCAGTACTATTTCTTGGACTAAAATAAGCTGATGGAAAAGAAAGCACTTAAAAAAATTTTTTTAAAAATGAATGAAAGCAGAAATGATTGGATCAAAAGGGCTAAGAGAGTAATTATGGAATAATACAGCAAAAAATGCTACCACATTAAAGAAATACTACCAGGAATTTGTAACTCACAAGGAAATGGATCAAAGAGGTCAGGGAAAGGTTTTTCCCCCTCAAAGGCTTGGTCATATTTTTCCAATTGTTTAAAAGAAAAAAATTAATAAATGTTATCTTTATTTTACCCAAAGGTGACTTACAGGAACTGAAAGGGTTGGGCCAGGATGAGGGGTTGATGGATCAAAACAGGCCTTTGACAGAGCTACATCCCAGGTAATTACAGTCCTGGAAAGGTCCCCTGAACTCAAGGCCCTGGGCTAGACTGCCCCTCAATCATCCACAAACCCAGCCAGGGCAAGAGGGAAAACAACTAACCAACCAAAAAATCCAAATCCAGAGCCTGAGATGACAGTCAAGGGAGGATGCAGGTTAAGTAATGAGGACTTAGAGGTTAAATAAGCTCACCTCCAGATAAGAGCAGACCTTTAAGGTTGAGAAAACAGCAAATAGGAGCAGATAGTCACTGTTTTATGTCCTCATTTCACTTAAGGCCCAAATCCAATTCTTTCCACAGTAGGGACTTCCCTGGTGGTCCGTTGTTTAAGACACCATGCCTCCACTGTAAGGAGCAGGAGTTTGATCCCTAGTCAGGGAACTAAGATACTGTATGCCGTGCAACACAGCCAAAGAGTAGAAGAAAGCAATCTCTTCCATAGGAAAATGGATCAGTCTTCTAAAGTTGGCCAAGCCCATTTTAAACCCCTCCTTGCATGGGGTACCCCTTCCAATCCTGGTCCTGTCTAGTATCCTGCCTCTAGAATGTCTCACTTTGTTCCAAGCCCTTGTTCTAGGCCTGCCTGACTTTCCTTTCTGTTCCAGCATCTCCATCCGTACTCTGCTGTGCTGGCCGCCTCCCTGTACCTCTACTGTCCAGCCCTTCTCTCTTTTGTTATTTATTTATTTGGCTGCACCGGGTCTTACTTGAGGCTTGTGGGATCTTTATCTTCATTGTGGCATGCAGGTTCTTTTAGTTATGGCCTGTAATCTAGTTCCCTGACCAGGGATCAAACCCAGGCCCCCTGTATTGGGAGCTTAGCTCAGAGTCTTAGCTACTGGACCACCAGGGAAGTCCCCTGCCCGAATCACTTTGGATTGAAGCTTGCTCTAAATCAACTCAGCCAAACTTCAGCTAAGCCCTGCTGATATGCAAATAGCACAGAGCCAGAGGCAGCCAGTCCTCCAGGGCCCGCTCTCCTGCTTCCTCTTTGGGGCCTGTAAACTTTTCCTATAATGAACCAGAGAGTAAATATTCAAGCTTTGAAGGCCAAATTGTCTCTGTCACAACCACTCAACTCTGCTGTTGTACAAAAATAGCCTTAGGCAACATGTAAACGAATGGGCAAGACTATGTTCCTATAAATATTTGTGGATCTGAAACTTAAATTTCATGTCGTTTTCATGTGTCATACAATTTTTTCTTTTCATTTTTTTCAGTAATTAAACATAAAAATCATTCTTAGTTAATGAGCCATACAAAACACAGATTTGCAGCAACATGAATGGACCTAGAGATGATCATACATAGAATTAAGTCAGAAAGAAAAGATAAACACCACATGATATCACTTACATGTGGATTCTAAAATATGACACAAATGATCTTATCTGTGAAATTGTCAGAAACAGACTCACAGACATTGAGAACAGATCTGTGACTGGTAAGTGGGAGGGGGCGTGAGAGAGGAATGGAGTTGGAGTTTGGGGTTAGCAGATGCAAACTACTATGTAGACAATGGATAAACAACAAGAACATACTATATATCACAGGGAACTATATTCAGTATCCTGTGATAAACCATAATGGAAAAGAATATGAAAATGGATGTATGTGTACATATATATATAATCACTTTGCTGTGCAGTAGAAATTAACACAACATTGTGAGTCAACTGTACTTCAATAAAATATTAATAAATTTTTAAAAAACAGGCAGAAGACCAGATTTGGTCTAGGGACCTAGCTTGTAAGCCCCTGCTTTATAGCTCCATGTTCAATGGCTGGCTACTGAGTGAGTAATCAGAATGTGGCTGGTGGGAAATGAAATACCTCCTGTCATATCAATAAACAAGAAATGCCATAGCCATCAGTGATTTCTGGCCTCCCAATGTGAATGCAGGCTCCCCAAACTGTGATCCAACAGAGGCTGCCACCCGCCACGGTGTTTGCTGAGGAGCTGGGGGAAGGCAAGAAGTAGCCACCTGCCACTCCTTAAGTGAACAAGGAAACAGAATTTGGCCCCAGATAGCTGAGGTGCGTATGAAAGGGATGAATTCGAAAATGGTAAAGGGAGAAAGATTGTGGGTGAGTTGTCCAGCACCATGGAGATAATCAGGCCCACCTCTCTGTTCATGAATGATGATCTGTAAGGTAAAGAACTTCGCTAAAATCTCACAGCTGGCTGGACAGGTCTTTTTTGCCTGTGGCATTTCCATTACACATTTTGACCCAGGCAAAGAGATCAGATGTTGAGCAGGGTGCAGATGACCCCGCAACTCACAGGAGGTAAGTGCCTTTCTATTCTGTTGGCCCCGGATATTGGGGCAACACCCCCACAATTTTTCTCCCTTTACCATTTCCGACTTTTTCTCAAAGTCTGTGGACCCAGGAGAGTTGATGGGAATCATAAAAGGGCACTTAAAAAATACATTATGGTCCACACCCCCAGGGATGCTGAATTAGTGGGTCTGAGGTGGGGCCTGTGAGTCTGTAATAGGCCAAGAAGCCCCCTAGGCAGTTACCAAGGCACATTAACCTTTAAATTCTGCTGCTCCTGGAGTGGCTTTGGAATCCTAATCTATATGACACAGGGAAGACATTTTTATATGGTGGCAAAATAGATTCAAAATTAAAATGGGTTGAAAGCCTTCATTTTGCAAGTGCTATGATGACTGAAGTGACTTAGCATGCATGATCGCCTCAAAAGAAGGTATTCACGTAGGTTAACATAACATGGTTGCCGCAGTAACTATTAGATAATCATGATTTCTTTTTATTCTTGGCATACCCTCAGATCTTGCTAAAGGAACAACTTTTGATCTCAGAGGCAGCTCTTATGGTTCTAAAACTCTTGCAAACTGTGCCTTTCAGTTTCCTGTACATCAGTTGCACATGGGTAAACAATAAATTTTGAATGCTATTTGTCAAAATACTCATGGTATATGTGCAGGGAATGAGAGTTTAGCCAGTTACTCAGCAGAGTTCTGCCTCTCAGTGTTGGCCAGAAATTCAGGCCAACTCGTTGCAGACTTTACATTTTAGGAGAAATGAATTAAGATGCTCATTTCCTTTGGCCACAAAAGTGTCCATCACTTTGAGATTTTACAGGTAGTAAAGGCACAAGGAGCAAATGATGATGTCTGTGTAAGACATGTAATTTGAAAGAGTGCCCAGTGCAATATTCAACTTGCATGTAAGATATTTTCAGATTAAAGTTAAGCAAAGTAATGTATTTATGAGGGAAATAGCCACACTCCATTCTGCAAAGACAAGTACAGAGCTCCTTGTTCTGATCCAGGAAAGGTCTCAGTCTTTTCAAGAACACTTCAATTCAAGGTACTACTGAATTTTTAGTTATTTAATTTAAAAAACTTTATACAATTTTAAAAGGTTACATTTCATTTAGTTACTAGAAAATATTGGTTATATTCCCCTGTGTATACAGTATATCCTTGAGCCGATCTTACACCCAACAGTTCACACACCCCTGGCCCTCATCTGTATATGGCTCCTCCAACCCCCACACTAATAACCACTAGTTTGTTCTCTGTATCTGTGAGTCTTCTTTTTTGGTTATATTCACCAGTTTATTGTATTTCTTACAATTCTATATATATATAAGTGATATCATACAATATTTGTCTTTCTCTTACTTCACCCATCAATATGCTCCTACAGTTTTAAATGACTAATAAAATGTTCAAAATTGTCAGATACAAACTATAAAATGTTATCTTGCTGCTGCTGCTGCTGCTGCTGCTGCTGCTAAGTCACTTCGGTCCTGTCCAACTCTGTGTGACCCCATAGACGGCAGCCCACCAGGCTCCCCCATTCCTGTTATCTTAGCCTTGTGTAAATCTTCACTAATCTATCACAGGGAATGCTCCCAGCAGCTGTGCATGTATGCTTAGTCGCTCAGTTATGTCCAATTCCTTGCAACCCCATGGACTGTAGGCTGCCAAACTCCTCTCTTCATGGGATTTCCCGTATTGGAGTGGGTTGCCATTTCTTTGTCCAAGAGATCTTCTTGACCCAGGGATTGAACCCACATCTTCTGCACTGGCAGGTGGATTCTATACTATTGCACCACCTAGGAAGCCCTGCCCTGCAGTTGGAACTATCTAATTCTGATAAAGAAAGAGAAATGTTCCAGAAAATAATCAAGCAAAACCATTAATTTATATATTCATTCATGCATTGAACCAATACATGAGTACCTAATTTAATACAAGTCCCTAGAAAGAAGATACAGACTCTGCCCTCAAGTAGCAATAATCTAAAAGGAGAAATATGAAAGATTTTCCCTAACTGAAATCCAATAGGGAAAGTGAAACGTACCCTACAAAGGATAGAAGGGTATAGAGTCCTGTCGTTATTTCACACAAGAGTGAAATCACTTCCATCGGGGAGCTTAAAAAAGGCTTCAAGGAGGGGGTCATCTTGACCCAGTCCTCAAGTGTAGATTTTGGCTTTGAGGAAATAAAGAATAGGTGGGAAACGGGGAAGGCTGTTTCAGTTTGAAAGGTCATGGGAAACTGAAGGCATAAACAAGGAACAGTCTAGAACTGCTGATTTGCCTGCAGCAAAGGGTTAGGAACGGACACATAAGAGCTGCCTTACAAAAACACTGAAAACATGACTTTTGGCCTGGAAAGATGAGGCTTAGAGCATGATATAATAAATCTAAAGAAAAGCAGAAGTTTCTGTGAGGGGAAATTAGAATTTACAAATCTTGGAGATCAGAATTAAGCACTGTTCTTTAAAGACTGATGATAGTTCAAGTGAGAGGAAGAACTTGGATACCAATATGATTAAAACCAGTTTACTCAAGACACTGTGCAAGCAGAAGGTTAAGGTTCAAGGGGAACTTAATTAACTTAGAGATAATAGCATTGTCATGGTTGTTCTGAGAACTAAACAGTGTTTTAGGGAGCCCAATCCCAATCTTACGTGGTTAGTTCCTTTCATGGAATACAATTCTCCCTTAAAAAGCCTCAGTCCCAGAGTGCAATTGGTTAAAAGCTTGGGTCTGGGCTTCCCTGGGTTCAAGTCCTTTCCTGCAGCATGCAAGATACATGACTTTGGGCAAATTAAGTTTGTCTCCCCAAGTTCTAGATTTATCTATAAAATGATAATAGTTGATTGTTACAAGAACAATCATATTAAATATGAAAACACTTGAGAAGTACTTAACAGAATGCCAGTTCTTTAGAGTAGATACTGGCTGTTATAGTTACAACCTGACTTGAATGCACCATGGGCCCAATTAGGGGTGACCTTTCCTATGATCTGAATTCAAGGATTCAAAGTAAGTAAATATATCAGAGCTCGCCTTCAAAGGGCACCTAACAGGTGTGTGTTTTGCATGCAACATGTTCAGCAATACACCCAGGGGCTGTCACTACATGTCCTTGTCGTGTTGAGAGCCCTGGGTCACATGTGAATTTGGTTTTAGATATTCGAGTCTTCAACTCTCAAACTCAAAAATCCATACAAGACCCATCCTGTCTGGTGCCCAGGGCTGGGCTGAGACTTCGAGGTGAAAGATGAATAAATTAATTATGAGAGTGTCAGGGCCAGGTTACAAAAACATGGCTTGCGTGAATGTGATACTGAGCTGAGATGGACATAACAGGGAGCCACGGCTGGCCAGGACGGAAAGACAAAGTTGAAATTGCTTACGCAGAATAGCGCCAAAGTTCACAGCTCTCAGGGCGTCAAGAAAAACAGAGAGAGTAGTGAGTCAGTAAGAGAGATGGTCAAAACTGGAGGCCACATGATCCTATTGGAAGACACTGCATTCAATGTTGAATTCCATAACTGAAAATATTCTCCAAAAAGGACCGTGAAGAACAGTCCTGAGACTCTCTAAAGAAATGTAACAGACAAACAGCAAAAAAGTGAACTGCAGTGACTCAGTAGGGCTAGAGCCAACCCTTCCTTCCCCTTCTCAGAACTCTGTTGTTATAAGTTAGATGACCGCTGAGGAAATCTATTGTCATGTAGCAATGAGACTCTTCATGGCAACGTGAAGTTGGAGCCCCTTAGGACTCTCTGGGGCCATTGGGAGCTCATTTCTTAGAGCAGTATCCACCCTCCCTGGATGTGTTGCCCCATAAGGACCTCTGTCACTTGGGGAGCACCTCCATAAACACGTGCTCCCAGCAAAGACAGCTCCCTTCCCCTCCTGCATTCCTCTCAAACTGAATCCAGTCCCCCTCAGAAGCTTCCTCCAAGTCTCCCCTGACTTTACATATCTCAGTTGTTTTAATAAGGAACACCAGCCCTCAGGAATAGTCAAGATGTAAAAGACTGCTCCTTTGTGCCAAACATTCGACAACTGAGACTCTTTGAGACCTACTCTGGGCTAGGCACTATTCCAGGTTCTAGTAAGATAAATCAAAGTTCTTACCCTAGAGGAACTTACAATAAATGGAATTTCCAATTATATTCATTATTTATACACGCATGTCTTAGAGACCTGCTGCTGCTAAGTCGCTTCAGTCGTGTCCGACTCTGTGCGACCCCATAGACGGCAGCCCACCAGGCTCCCCCGTCCCTGGGATTCTCCAGGCAAGAACACTGGAGTGGGTTGCCATTTCCTTCTCCAGTGCAGGAAAGTGAAAAGTGAAAGGGAAGTCGCTTAGTCGTGTCCAACTCTTTGAGACCCCATGGAGTGCAGCCTACCAGGCTCCTCCGTCCATGGGATTTTCCAGGCAAGAGTACTGGAGTGGGGTGCCATCGCCTTCTCTGGTCTTAGAGACCTATTACGTGTTAATTCAATGTTTCTCCAACATGATCTATAGACCAAGAGAGATGATTATCCTGGTACACAAAAGGAGGTAGAAAAGCGGTAAATGTAGCAGAAGGGTAGGTTTTACCAGTAATAGAGGAGAAGGATGAAAGGAAGGGACTGGGATAGGGAGCAGCCCCAGGCAAAGGAAAAGGCACTGTGGTTTCTCTGTGGGCTCTGGGGCCACTGGTTAGCCCTGCTCATACTGTTACGCACACTTATGCCCAAGTGCCCAAGGCTTCTTTGGTTTCCAGGTAGGACTGGGCCAGCAGGAAACTACAGGGGGGCAGAACATCCCACCCTGGTGCCCTGCTCTGAGACCCAGGTTCATGGGTACGGCTAAGGCAGAGCTGTAACCTCGAATGACATTATAGCTCCCACTGAAGCAGGAAAGCATGGGATACAAGCCCTGAATGATGGTGAACAGACCTGAATCCCAGTCCTGAAACCATTAGTCATTTGCTCCTAAGTCACTTGACTTCTCTGAGCCTCGGTTCTCTCAGCTGAAAAATGGAGACAATATGTATGTCATTGGGGGTATTATGAGAATTAAATAATTTAATCTTGCATAGCACACTGTTAATCCTCAGTAAATGGTAGCTGACATCAGATAGTAAACCAAGGATTCAGGGATGTGTCTGCTAAGCTGATTCAAGCATTCGATTCATTTTAAATATCAGAAAATGTTTTTATTATCTGAACCATAGAGTTGGGAACTTATCAGAATAACTAGCTGAAAATTGTTTTGAATATTATATAGGGATCTTTAGAAAAGGAAATAAAATATTTTTCTAGAGGGGGATGCAGTAGGGAGTAAATGAGGAACCCATTTTCCTTCATTTTCTAAACATTACAAGGTAACTCAATACATTCTAAGATTGTAGAGATTGTGTTGGAATCCTTATAAAAGGGAGAAATTTGGGGGGCCACAGTCACTTCCATCATTTTGGTTAGAAACTGACTTTTAGTAACCAGTCTCCCTGAGGAAGATAGTTAAAAAAATTTTTTTTCCATCTTTCAAACTCAATACTCTAGTAAGCAGGAATTTTAAATCCATGAATCTTGCTAATGCCAATACTGGGACTACTAACTATAATGATAGCTAACATTCATTGAGAGCTTACTAAGTGCCAGGCCAGGCCGTGTCATAATTGTTTTGCATGTATAATATTAACTCATGCAGTCATTACAAACAACTCTGAGATCAGTGCTATTATTAGTCCTCCCTGACAAACAAGGAACTAAGGCACAGGGGTGTGGAGAAACTGGCCCTCAGTGGTCTTCCAGCTCCTCTCCTAAATGGTGAGCCAGAACTCACATCCAGGAAGTCTGGTTGCTGTGCCTGCGTAACTGTGCTTAACAGATGTCATGTTTCATCATCCTTGAAAACTTAACACATGGAATCAGATATTCATTTTTTTTTAACAGGAAGATTAGAACGTGTTTTTGTTTTGTTTTGTTTTTCTTGCAGAGGAACTTATTTGTATACATTGATGAGATTTATTGCTACTTGCAAGGTATCTGAAATATCACTGTTCTGTTTTCATGACTTCATGCTGTCATTTCTCTATTTTTATGCTTCCTTTTTATTTACAGAAGTGATCTCGATTTTGCACTTTTAGTGAAACTATGAAGTTTTTTCCTTAAGCAAACTGTTTTCAGTAAAAAGAAAAAATCCGCTTTCAGCAAAGTGATGAAACATTCTGTGTCACCAGTGTGCATGGCATGGTCACAATGGGCTGGTAGACCTGGGACTTGCTGGGCACCATGCAAGCCACAGCCATCTCTAGTCAGCAAGCCAACGTTCGCCTGGACAAGTCCAAAGAGCAGATGACACGGGATGGAGGCTGGAGTAACAGAGGCAAACTCACCCTCCGCTGACCTCATGATCCTTTGAAGAGGCCAGCCTCACATCTCACATACCTAATCACCTCGGAAAATTTAATGCTGACCCCTTCTAGGGATAAGCATGCTCATGCTTTAGTTATTAACTGTTTAATATTTTTATTGAAAATATTTATTTTAATACTGATCTAAAAGGGTGAATATTTTTAAAGGTATTGCCCCACTGCTGATTTCTGATCTGAATGCTGCCAAGAACAAGAAAGGGGAGAATACAATTGAAGAAGCTATCAGAGTCAATAAACATTGTATTCAATCGTTCTTTGATTTGAACCTTGCCCTTATCATTGAGGTTGCCACTTCTCTTATTTTTCGAGAAACTGCATGTTGGAAGAAAACAAGAGAAGGGACCAATAGCTGGCCTGAGAAACTAGGGTGTTTACTGCCTAGAGGAACCACAAGTTCACAGGGGCCTGACTGGACTAAGAAATGACAGCTCAGCATAGAGAAGGAAAAAAAAAAGAAAACCCGACAGCAGCAGCAAAGCAAAAACAAAACATTTTAAGAGATCTGGCCAGCGCAAATTCCTGTCCCTCCCTCCTCTTCCACTCTCCCCGCAGCCATAGCAATCCTGTCTCCCCTAGAAAACCTGAGGGACAGCTCACACGCACTCCTGGAGTCCCGTGCACGCGCCCCGTGCACGCGTCCCGTACATTTCACCGCGGACCCTCTCGCCCCAGCAGAAAGCAGACCACGTGTGAGGCGGGGCTGGAGAATGGAGTAAGAAAAAGAGCGCTCAGCTGGCTGGCCCTGGAGCCTGACGGAAACAAGCGGAGGCAGGGAGGAAAACATACTGTTCCCTGCAATCTGATCACCTCCGTGCGAGCCTCCGGGTTACACACCCGGGGACGCTGAGGCCTAGAGGCGAAGCTGATTACACCGGGCAGGAAAACCGAGCGTGGTGTACTGTTCCTGGGCAGATTAGAAACACATTGTTGGAGAAGCGGGGCCAGGCGACCCAGAGTGTGCAGGGCAGGGGGCCTGGAAGCTGGGTGTGGGGCCAGGGCCAGCAGGGCGGGAGTGGAGGGGACAGAAGGCCTGCATGGAGCGCTCTGTTAGTGAGCTGAGATTCCAGCTCCCAGGGTGGCCCCTGGCAGCTGCCCAGGCCAGCCTCACAGTGAGAAATCTGGAACAAGGAAGACGCTGGGACAAAAAGGGATCTCTGGCCAGAGGGGCCACAGGCTTTATGAGACCTTTTTCAGTTCTGAGGGGGCACTGAGCAACCTGGGCGTGACGCTGGAGGCAGATTGCCAGACGGACGGAGCTTACTTAGGAGGACAGCGAGTGTTTCTTGGGCACTTACCAGGAACTGAACCTGGGTCTCAGGTCAGAGCCACCTGAGCCAACACGGAATATATTAAAGGGGCACTGGGCTACGCTCTTTTTACATATTTTGTGAAGTTTGGGATCACAGTATGGAATTCTCACTGAATTGGAAAATGGGAGGGAAATGGCATTTTTCCCCCCAGGTGACCAGCACCTTAGAGTTGTCCAGAATCACACCAGTGCAGTTATTTGAAATAGTATCTAGAGGCCATGCTGGGGATTTTGTCACTAGGAAATCAGTAGAGCATGGCCCCCCTTTTAGCTTCCAGCTTAGGCAAGGACAGTCAAGAGTGAGAAGACCAAGGTGTGTTTTCACACCGGCCCCTGGGGGCGCCACCCCTGGGACTGCTGGACCCTCAGCCTCTCAAATCCTTAAGTCTTCCTTTGCTCACAGCTGCTGCTGCTGCTGCTAAGTCGCTTCAGTCGTGTCCGACTCTGTGCGACCCCATAGACTGCAGCCCCTAGGCTCCTCTGTCCCTGGGATTCTCCAGGCAAGAATACTGGAGTGGGTTGCCATTTCCTTCTCCAATGCATGAAAGTGAAAAGTGAAGGTGAAGTCGCTCAGTTGTGCCTGACTCTTAGCGACCCCATGGACTGCAGCCTACCAGGCTCCTCCGTGCTCACAGCTGAGCCCTTGCCAAAGTTCTCTACTCTATCGCCACCTGGTGGCCCTGATGGCTAATCCTCCGCGTACTTGGCTGGAAATTCCCGGTTTACAGCAACTAAATGAATGTCCTGCTGCAGTCCCTGGGGTCTCAAAGAGACGGACACGACTTAGCGACTGAACAACAACAAATGAATGTAACCTGGCTCAGCTTTGAGGCCCACCTGTCCTTTCGCTCTGCCATTTAGATCAGCGTTATTATCACTCTTTCCTCGTTTCCATAATCTCTAGGTTCTCTGCCATTTCATCTCACTAAGGCACCTCCAGTGTTATTTTCATGGGAACCCAAATCAGGGATGCTACTGCTGCTGCTGCTAAGTCGCTTCAGTCGTGTCCGACTCTGTGCGACCCCATAGACGGCAGCCCACCAGGCTCCCCAATCCCTGGGATTCTCCAGGCAAGAACACTGGAGTGGGTTGCCATTTCCTTCTCCAATGCATGAAAGTGAAAAGTGAAAGTGAAGTCGCTCAGTCGTGTCCGACTCTAAGGGAGCCCATGAACTGCAGCCTACGAGGCTCCTCCGTCCATGGGATTTTCCAGGCAGGAGTACTGGAGTGGGGTGCCATTGCCTTTTCTGATCTTGCTTCTATTCTTAGAATTTTGCTAATGAACCAAAGTTTCATTTGAATATTTTTCAGTTTTCTAGGGAATCCTTCTCTCCCTCTCCTTTCACAGGTTTGGGACATGGACAATATCTCTGAGTGTTTGGTTTCACTCTGTGTGGATGGTACAATGCTGTATCCCACCTGAATTGTCCCTACCACCATTACTCAATCAGCTGAGACTGGGGACAGTAGCTCTGTCCAGTCCCAGGGTGGCTCCCTGCCCACCTGGAAGCCCTGAGAATGCAGGTGAAAGACCTTGCTCTGGTTTTGACCAGGAGGCTCAGTCTGGTGTATGAATCTGATCCATGAAGCCTGACCAAGCATGGTGGGAAAATCAGCCTTGTGGGCAACTGACTTGGAGGCTAAGCTTGAGTTAGAAGGGAGTTTGTCCAGAGCGGCAACCACAGGTGCAGTCTGCAGGGTTAATGCCCATTGCAAAACAGGAAGACAGCCAAGGTCGAAACCGGAGAGGCAGGGTCAGGCCAAGGATGTAGGGGAGAGAAGCCCAGATGAGATGTAGGAGGAGACTGTCAAGGAGCCTCGCAGAGGCTCTTATCAGAGGCCTGCTGCATGGTGCGGCGGAAGGGGTTTCAGGGAGCAAAATGGAAATTTGCAGCACTGGCCCAGATCCACAGGGCTGAGCACACCCTCCAGATGTCTGGTTACCATTCCTTCAAGGAGATCCTTTGTAAACGGAACCCCTGTTAGCCACCCTGGTGATTCAATGCCCATCACGGATATAGAACACAGGTATCTCTGGGGCCTATGTCACACTGATGTAGTAGGTTGATCAATTGGGCCTTCATTTACATAGAGCTTCATTCAAATGTTGATTTTTTTTTTTTAAAAAAGAATCATTTATTCATTTTCATTCAGCTGTCTACTGATGAGCCAGGTACAGTGCTGAGTGATGGGGTAGAAGACAAATCAGGTACAGTCTTGACTGTAGTAACTTACAGATTGAGGAGAGAAACACATACATAGGGAATCATGGCATCGTCATCTCCTGATAGTTTCACAATAACCTTGTGAAGTACCCAGGGCTGGCATCACTATGATCACTTAGCAGAAGTGGCTGACTTTTCAAGACTCAGTTTTTCTGTGCAATGGTACTTTGGAAACATTAGAGCCAATGACATCGGTCAACTCCTTAGCATTGTGCCTGGCATAGAGTAATGTTTCTTGTGTCTCCTGTATTGGCAGGCAGGTTCTTTACCACTAGCACCACCTGCTGCTGCTACTGCTGCTGCTGCTAAGTCACTTCAGTCGTGTCCAACTCTGTGTGACCCCATAGACGGCAGCCCACCAGGCTCCCCCATCCCTGGGATTCTCCAGGCAACAACACTGGAGTGGGTTGCCATTTCCTTCTCCAATGCATGAAAGTGAAAAGTGAAAGTGAAGTCGCTCGGTCGTGTCCGACTCTTCGAGACCCCGTGGACTGCAGCCCACCAGGCTCCTCCATCCATGGGATTTTCCAGGCAAGAGTACTGGAGTGGGGTGCCATTGCCTTCTCCAAGCACCACCTGGGAAGCCCAATTGCCTCATGAAAATGGAAGTGTTTGTTGCTTAGTCGTGTCCAACTCTTTGTGACCCCATAGACTGTAGCCCAGCAGGCTCTTCTGTCCATGGGATTCTCCAGGCAAGAATACTTGAGTGGGTTGCCATTCCCTTCTCCAGGGTATCTTCCTAATCCAGGGTTCAAACGTGGGTCTCCTGCGTTGCAGGCAGAGATTCTTTACTATATGAGCCATGAGGAAAGCCCCAGTTGCCTCATAAATGTTAGCTTAGTGATGATTGTGGTAAATTTGAAGTTCAGAAGGGTGATCTACTAATGATGGAGGAGGTATAGACTTAACACCTGGATCTTCTGATTCAAAATTCAATGTATTTCAATTACTCTGTACTACCTGGTAAGATGTTATCTTAGAGATAGTTGCAGTAGCTGGGTAGTTAAATGCTTTCGATCACTTTTCTACTATAGAGTTGATGGCAAAAAGCTATGATTTAGGAGGAAGAGAGGCAAATGGCTGTTGGCTATCTGAGTATTTGTCACAGCTATGACTCTTCCTGTGTACTGGACTTGCACCTGAATCAAAGATCACATGCAGCATTCATTTATAGGGATGAAAGGCAGCTGTGAATTCAGCCTACAGAAGGAGGATTCTCCTTGGTCCAGGCTAACTGAGGTGGGTGTAAGTTTGAATGAGAAGTTTGGCAGATGAGTGGGGACACACACCCCTAGAGGTTCTCATTCAGTAAATCCCCTTCAAGAAATCTTGTGTCTTTAAGACTCTGATGATGAACAGGTTTGGGAAGGACTGGACTAGCTACCCCTCAGGGGTCTCTGTTGTTCCCTGGCTTGGCTGCTCGCAGATAGGAAGGGTCTAATTAGTTTAAAACATGGCTAGGAATGAAAGGCAACTGAATCACAGAGGATGAAATTTAGCAGGAAGCCATGAACTCAAAGAAATGACTTGAATTCTAGCCCTGGAAAGGGCATGGCCAATCTGAGCCCTCCAATGGTGGAGCCCTCCTTGGCCTGCTCACAACTGCCAGCAAAAGACCAGTTCTCATGATAAAATAAGCCCCAAAGTAGGTTTATATCTGTCTTCTAAGTTCTCCGCTAGGTCTGGGTGGAGCTGATGTAGGTAACTCTCCATAGAAAGTCAGCAAGATCAACCATGACCGGACTCATCGAGAGACCAGACATCTCCAGATTGGCTCATTTCTGACATTCTGCTTCAGGATCCCTTATTTGCTTGCCTTGTCCTTTCAGCCAGATCTTTTGTCCAACGGTGAGGCAGTGCATGGATAACAGCACATAGATTCCCTACGGTTAAGCAGGGAAACAGGTAGGCCCAGGCCAGGCCCTGAGATGACCTCACCCACTCTGGGTCATAGTCTCTTGATAAGTAAGCAACAGCTGTGGGTGGTATCCCCATCTCAGAGGATTCTCCAGGCTCTGCTTCCTGAACTCAGCGCTGTTTTCCCTGGATCTCCTTCCTGAATTCTCCTTGCCTAGGTCCTCTGTTTTGATGATGACTCTCTGAAAGATTCTCCCTGGATTGAATTCTGCTTTCCCTTTGAGCCCCTCCCCTCTCCTCATATCCTGCATCCGTCTGTGAGATTCCCGGAGCCCCAGCACCACTGGCTTTCAGGACATAGCACTCCTGCCTGTGTCCTGCTCCTATGGTTCCTCCTTGTCTGGAGCGGAGGACAAGGATTGGGTTCCAAAGCCTGAGGGGAAATGGGGTGTTTCTGTCCCAGGCAGCACAGGCCCTGAGGTCCAAGAGGAATAACAACAACAAGAAAAACAGTGAGAAACAGGCAAGGAAGGAACTGAGCCAGATTGCCTCCCTGCAGGCCTGAGTGCTTTAGACTAACTTAAAGGGCCAGGCACAAGAAAAATTGATGGGTCTCAGCCCTGCTTGCCCGTTAGAATGACTCGGAGAGCTTCTAAAGAAAAACACCAATGTCTAGATCCTATCACAGAGCAATTACAGAATCTCTGGGGATAGTCCTGACATGTGTGTGCTCACACATGTGTGTGTGCTTTAAACCTTCCCAGAAGGGTTTGATGTGTAGCCAGGGTTGAAAATTCCGGAGATGATGACAGACTCAGATCCCTTTGCCTGGTCTTCAGTGTTCTATCCTCTGTCTTTCCCAGCAGTGCATGGGCAGGTCCTCCCAGAAGCAGCTTGATGGGATAGAGAGAGAGCCAGGGCTTTTGAGAGATGCATGAACTCAGATCTTGTGCAGATCATCAGCTAGTTGTGATCTTTGGCAGGTCTTAACATTTCTAAAGTTGGTTTAGAGGCAGAGGAACCAGAGATCAATTGCTAACATCCGTTGGATCATTGAAAAAGCAAGAGAATTCCAAAAAAACTTCTACTTCTGCTTTATTGACTATGCCAAAGCCTTTGACAGTGTGGATCACAACAAACTGTGGAAAATTCTGAAAGAGATGGGAATACCAGATCACATTATCTGCCTTCTGAGAAATCTGTATGCCGGTCAAGAAGCAACAGTTAGAACCAGACATGGAAAAATGGACTGGTTCCAAATTGGGAAAGGAGTATGTCAAGGCTGTATATTGTCACCCTGCTTGTTTAACTTATATGTAGAGTACATCATGCCAAATGCCAGGCTGGATGAAGCACAAGCTGGAATCAAGATTGCCGGGAGAAATATCAATAACCTCAGATGTGCAGATGACACCACCCTTATGGCAGAAAGTGAAGAGGAACTACATAACCTCTTGGTGAAAGTGAAAGAGGAGAGTGAAAAAGCTGGCTTAAAACTCAGCATTCAAAAAACAAAGGTCATGGCATCTGGTCCCATCATTTCACGGTAAATAGATGGGGACACAAAGGAAACAGTGAGAGACTTTTTTTTTTTTTTTACTCCAAAATCACTGCAGATGGTGACTGCATCCATGAAATTAAAAGATGCTTGCTCCTTGGAAGAAGAGCTATGACCAAGCTAGACAGCGTATTAAAAGGCAGAGACATTAATTTGCCGACAAAGGTGCATTTGGTCAAAGCTATGGTTTTTCCAGTAGTCATGTATCGATGTGAGAGTTGGACCATAAAGAAAGCTGAGCACGAAAGAATTGATGCTTTTGAGCTGTGGTGTTGGAGAAGACTCTTGAGAGTCCCTTGGACTGCAAGATCAAACCAGTCAATCCCAAAGGAAATCAGTCCTGACTGATGCTGAAGCTGAAGCTCCAATACTTTGGCCACCTGATGTGAAGAGCTGACTCATTGGAAAAGACCCTGATGCTGGGAATGACTGAAGACAGGATGAGAAGGGGACGACAGAGGGTGAGATGGTTGGATGGCATCATCGACTCAATAGACATGAGTTTGAGCAAGCTCTGGGAGTTTGTGATGGACAGGGAAGCCAGGTGTGCTACAGTCCATGGGGTCGCAAAGAATCGGTCATGACTGCATGACTGAACTGAACTGAACATTTCTAAGGGCTTCCCAGGAGGTGCTCATGGTAAAGAACCCATCTGCCAATCCAGGAGATGCAGGAGATGTGGGTTCAATCCCTGGGTCAGGAAGATTCCCTGGAGGAGGGTATGGCAACCCACTCCAGTATTCTTGCCTGGAGAATCCCCAAGGACAGAGGAGCCTGGCAGGCTGCAGTCCATAGGATCACAAAGAGACACAACTTAGTGGCTAAGCACAGGACATGGAATGTAGAGGTACCTTTAATGTGTTATAGAAGATATTTAGAAATACACTACCCTTTTCCCAAAGCCAAATCAACTCTGAGTCTTCAACAATGCTTCTAGTTTCTATCAATACGTTAATTCAAACAATCCAGATATATAGAACTGTCACATAAAACCATAGTCTCTTTCTGGAATCACTTCTGCAGTTTCCTCATCAAAGGCATTCGTATGGGCAGCAAACTCATACTGATAGCTTTTGGATGGCTTGAATTCCTTCTGTCACTTTTGCTTACTAACACATTGACCAACAGGAATCAGCTTGAAAAACAGTATAGCGGGAACTTCTAATGTAAAAACTCCAAGTAAAGGCGTCAAAATACAACCTCTGGTGACAGGTCAGCTTTTGATGTTGTTCAGGCTTACAATACTGAATCTGAGATGATATAACTAGCACATATGCCAAGGACAGCAATTAGTCATATCATGTGCCAACTCTGATCTATCCATAACAGCTTTCTAGAGCACTCTGCTAAAAGAAGTCCAGAAGCCCAGTCTGGGCTGAGTGAGAAAGAATTCAGTGATTGATTGGTGATGTCTGCCATGGGCCAGACAGCATAGTAGTTACCAGCATGGGTATTGTAGTTAGAAATTTGAGTTCTGTCTTTGCCACTTATTTGCAGGGTGACCTCGGGCGAGTTACCTGATCACTTTCAGGCTTGTTTCTCGTCAATAAAATGCAGCTAGATTATGGTAACTGCTTCCAGGATTATTTGACGCTTGGTTGAGTAATTCATGTCAAATGCTTAGCAACGTATCTGGCACAGATTACTAAATAAATATTAGCTGTTAGTAGCCTAAATATTACAGCCAAAGGATGGGGTGAAGCAACTTGTGCTTGGCATATCTGCCTTTCTAAGACACCTTTTAAAGGGATTTGCAGAAGTTGTTGGAACTTCTTTGTAGGATACTAGCAAGAGGATTTCAGTTGATGTTGGTATAGATATGATAGGTACATTTTTTTCCTCCCTAAGTATTAAGTGGGGGCTTCCCTGGTGGCTCAGATGGTAAAGAATCTGTCCACAATGCAGGAGACCTGGGTTCGATCCCTGGGTCAGGAAGATCCCCTGGAGAAAGGAGTGTCTACCAACTCCAGTATTCTTGCCTGGGAAACCCCATGGACAGAGGAGCCTGTCAGGCTGCTATCCATAGGGTCACAAAGAGCCAGACAACTACTGAGCAACTAATGCTTTGGGATTATCTAGTAGCACAGACCCTTACTGTAGGTATATACAAATCGGATCTGACCTTCTAATTGGATTCTAATTGTTTGTAGGACAAAACAAAATATCAGCATGGCTTACACCTGCCTGATTTTCCAGCCCCTGCTTCTCTCCGGTACATCTCCTGAGCTCCAGCTGTACTGAGCCACTAGTTTCCAAAATCTGTTGTATCAGATGATCACAGCTGTGATTTTCAGCAGCGCCTACTCCAACTTCAGAGGGAGGCTGTAATGTTTTACTATTAATCAGCATTATCTGACAGCCAACTTAAACTGACCATGAAGGTCTCCCTTTGCTTATTTCTCTTGGTTAGTTTTATTTTAGTAAAGAGAATCCCTTATTCAAAGAAGATGTATTATGTCACAGAAATCAAGCAAGTGTTATTTATTTATTGACAATGACTTCTTGAATTTTTAATTCATTTATTTTTGGCTGCGTGGGTCCTAGCGGCAGCATGCAGACTCTTCACTGCTGCACGTGGGATCTTTCCTTGCAGCATGAAGGCTCTTCATTGTGGCACGTGGGCTCCAGAGTGCACACACTCAGTAATTGTGGCGTGCTGGCTTAGTTGCCCCATTGCATGTGGGATCTTAATTCCCTGACCAGGGATCGAATTCACATTCCCTATGTTGGAGATGGATTCCTAAGCACTGGACCACCAAGGAAGTCCCTGATACTGACTTCTTGAGGCCTAAATGCCCTTCCAGCCTTTTTTCCAAGCCAGGTTGACTGTTGCAGGAATACCTGGCTCAAAGCAGCACCCACTCTCACTCCAGCTGGGCTTTGGGTCACCAAATCCATGTTTGCAGTGAACCTGGGATGCCTGAAATTAAAATGTATCCTCATGTCTGGTGCTGTCTAAGGCATCATCAGGTTGATCCCCCAGGAGCCTGCAGGTCTGCACACGATGCTGGCCTGGTAGTGGCTTTTGAGGAAGGTTTCATAAGCTTGAGAAGTAGGGGTGTCATTCATGTTACTGCAGTTAGAATGGCTTTGGGGGCTGTTAACCAGAAGGGAAAAAGTGCCAAAGTTCATATCTCCACTGAGTTAGAATTTAGTCATTCAGCTGCTCTGTTCTCTGATAATCTCCTTGTGGAATTTAAACTTCATGGAACAAGATCTGTGCTATTGCACTGTAGCTCCAGAGGGGTTCTGCAGTGTCACCAGAGAAAGGAAGCGAGATTGTGGCCCAGATGAGAAGGAGCACGTGGGGTGGGGGAGGGGGACAGCTCCTAGGACAGAACAATCCAGGTCTAGCTAAATAAAAGTCTCCAAGAGTCTTAAACTGTCCAACGGTCAGCTGAGAACAAAAGGAGCAAAACAAAATTGGGTTAAACTTCAAGGTTAACCAGGTGAAAAGAAAGCACATACATAAGACAATCTTTTAAGTCAACTGGCAAGTTTTACAGGAACTAGGTAGTGGTTGGGAAATATTATACCAAGGCCAAGGGTGGGGCTAAAGTCAGGCACCGTGGTGGGTTACTGGGGAGGCCACTTCTCTGGCCTGATGGGAGACCAAGAGCTGAAGGGCGGTGGCAACTGTGCAATTGGCTTCACAATCCAAATTGTTTTCTAAAATATCCCCCCGTTTCTTTCCAACTTCGTGTGAAATTACACCTAGGTATGGCAACAAACACCAGGATTGCAGTACTAGAGCAACCTCAGAGGTCCTAACTGTGACTTTCTCTACTTTTGGACAGCATAAGCTAGAGAAGCTGAGAGAGTTAACCAAGGCCATATATCAGTGAGCAGCAGATTCACAAGAGCCCAGCCCAACCATGCCTGAACTCCAGGCCTGGTTCACTGCTTTTACTTGTACGCAGTCTGATTCCTGATGTCTGGCCTCTGGGAGTTCTTATTTTCCAACAGCATCATGTTTTATGTGTGCTTTTGTTGGAAATTGTATTTATAGCTAATAGCAGCATTATTAGAAACTCTTCGGGTGGTAAGAACTGCCTCACTCAATTTTATTTTGCAGGTTGGACACTGACTATAGGAGATTAAAATGAGTTTTCCATTTTCTTTTTTGATTAAAGGGGATTCCTAATGCAATCTTATTTCCTGAAGCTGCCACTGGGGGGTGGTGGGCAGCACTCAGGATATTTATACAATGGCAACAAGAAAATGGTTTTCTCATACTCAAAATCAAGAAGTTTCCTGAAGAGCTCAGGAGCTAAAACTGGCCCATATGGAGAAGCAGTGATGCTGTAAAACAGAGTAGATTTGTGAGCTAAAAGGATACACTCTGGGGACTTCCCTGGTGGTCCAGTGGTTAAGAATATGCTTTGCAGTGCAGGGGACATGGGTTTGATCCCTGGACAGGGAACTAAGATCCCACATGTGCCGTGGGGCAACTAAGCCCATATACCACAACCAGAGAGTGTTCACTGGAATGAGATTTCACATGATGCAACTAAGACCCAGTGCAGCCAAATAAGTAATAAATAAATAAACAAAAGCTTAATGACTTTTTTTTTTTTAAGTATAGACTCTATGAAGATCCTGGAAGAGGAGTCAGTGAGAGAAGACTTGGTGTGGAAGATGGGACATGTGTTAGTCTTGGGATGGAATGGGACAGATTCATGAATGGGGAACTCTATGCCAGGGGAGGAAATGCCAAGAGTCAGGATAGAGACAAAGAAATAAGCAGAACATCTTCATGAAGAGTCAACTGGGCTGGGATGGAAGAGGATATGGGGTGGCAGGAAAGGAGGCTGGATATTATAGTGCCTAATAACCCAACAAGAGGATTGTAAGTGTGCCACCATGGGAAATGGGGAGCCATAGAGAGTCTGAGCAAAGAAGTGACATGAATGAAGTTCTAGGAGATGATCGGCTTGTCTGGCATTGCAAGACAAGTTGGAGGACACTTAGACTAGAATTAGGAAAACTAGCCATTACAACTATTTCGGGACTTCCCTGGTGGCCCAGACAGTAAAGCTTCTGTCTACAATGTGGGAGACCCGGCTTCAATCCCTGGGTGGGGAAGATCCCCTGGAGAAGGGAATGGCAACCCACTCCAGTATTCTTGCCTGGAAAATCCCATGGACAGAGGAGCCTGGTGGGCTACGGTCCATGGGGTTGCAAAGAGTCGGACATGACTGAGCGACTTCACTTTCACAACTATATTGTAAGATATGAGTAAGAAATGTCAAGAACCAGGGTGTACCAGTTCAAATGGAAAGGAAGCTACAAGTGTGGTAGACATTTGAAAGGAAAATATTGACCACATGCCATCTGCTCATATTGGCCTAAGTAGTCCTTGTTCATTCCTCAAAGTGTTAAAACATCAGATAGCTTTGCTGATGAAATATTGTGTCATGTAAATGTCTATATATCAGTATTTGTAGGTTTCTCATGATTTACTTAATTTTCCAAATATTTAATTGCTTCAGATAAGGGTTAAAACATTAGATGCACTTCGTAGGGTGGAATTATTCAGAATAGTTTCTGGTTTTCAAAAAACATCTCAAAAAACCTTTGAAATCTTTCAATACTCTGAATTTCACAACAGATGGTGTGTTATTCAGACTCTTTCAGATTACAAGAAAGAATCATACCTAAATTGTAAATGATGAAGGTTTGAGGTTGGCATTTACAGGGAAGTAAGGAAGAGGGCCAAGTGCTCAGCAGTTCCATAATCATTGTGGCTCCCACATACTGGTCCAAGACTTTCACAGTGGGATGCACAGCAGGTCTAGATTGAATCTAGGGAAGCAATAAATCAGTCTGGCATAATTCAGGATATTGTAGTGGCTCTTGTGACCTGTCTTCTCTGTGAGCATCTCTTTTGCTCCCCAAGAGCATCATGTCAACCATCATCACTATCCAAACGTGGAGCTGTTTTGCATCAGAGTCATCCCACACTGGATGGCCCTTGACCGGGGCTCCATTCCTGCCGTAATCAGCTAGAATAGGGTAGCTATCTCTTATCACAAATGACATACCATAGCCATTCAGGCAGAAAGAAAAGCCTGGGGTCACTTTCCTCAGCAGGGGTCCATAACAGACCCTCAAAGCTCCCCATCTATTTAGATGAGGTAGACAATGATACAGATGTGTGTTTGGAGGCAAAAGGAGAAATTCTCTCTTTATCAGAGAGTCATATAACAGCCTTCTGAATTTCTAAACTTAGAAAGACAACTTTCAAATGGAAAGGGTTTGTATATATTTCAAATAATCACTAACTTCTGTTTACATCAAAAATTTCTCTCCTTTTTCACTGATGAGACAGGAAATACAGTCAGACATAGCACATTGGAGAATGTGAGGATTTTCCATATTTTATTGTGTATTTTATTGGAAATGAGATATCAGAGAAGGTTGGCTGCTGTTTTTCCCCTGGAGTCCAGAATTTGTCTAATCTACTTTGCCCCAGGTTATTATCAATGATTAGCCAGTGACTAGCTGGTGAGTACCTACTTTATTCATTAGCTCTGAGATGACATATCATGATTTCATCTCAGGTACTACTTATTGGAGTGGTTCCTGGAACGTTCAGAGTTGAGAAGGATTTTAGGTTTTGGTTCCTGGAATGTTCAGGGTTGAGAAGCATCCTAGGTTTTGATCTGTTTTCAAAAGGAAAGAAAGCCAACACTGATTAGTGACAATGAGTAGAGGAGGGAGGAAAAGGAACGTAGGCATGATATTCACCATTATACCATCATCACACCTTTACGTTATTCTCATTAATGTGCCAGTTCTTGACCCACATCCAAGTTTGCTGCTCCTGAAACTTGGTGATTTCACCGATGCCTGATTTTTTTTTGCTTCTTCAGTTCTACTCCAATGTTTGTTATCAACAAGGCCTTCCTGAAATTTCTCTCTCCCTTTTCATTCCTCTAGACATAACCTTGATCCAGTTGGCTTTGAAGGCTTTCAAAGCTGTTTTCATTAAGATAGGAGTGATATAGTTTTGGAGATACCAATTAGGTGCCCAGAAAGTGTCCACACTGACAGACCCTTGGGGATCTAAGATCTAGTTTTCCCTTAGCCTCCTAGTCTAAAAACTCAGTTGTGTCAGGACCCCAGATTGGACCCAGAGGGAAATGGTTTATATGAATCAGTCATAGGAGACTGACAGATAAGCAATTATAGGGAAACAATGTATTGGCCTTATAGAAAATTGTAAAGTTCTATGATCTGTGCATTTGTTCCTGGTGGGAAATCTCCATGAATGTCAGGACACGATCAGAAGGGGGTTTGGTGAACATGAAAGCAAGGTCGGGCACTAGCTGTGGGGTCTAAAAGGGACGAAGCCACAGCGGCCCACCTCCTCGTGGGGGGGCCTCATCACCACTTCCCCAGGATGGTCTCGGTAAGTGCTGCCGTGCGCCACCCTTTCCTGGTCTTCATGTTGTGGCTGAGCCTTTGCCAACATGCTCTGTAACAGTATCAATGTCTTTAACTACTGTCTAAGTTGCTCCATTCAATTCGTCCCAGACAACCTGCCTTTTAAATACAGAGGATTGATTTTGCTAGTGGACCCCTCTAAGTTTAGGGGGTGTTCCTCACTTTCATCACCTACTAGCCCAATTCCCTAGCTATTTAGGAGCTTTACCGTCTCCAGATTTCTAACGAATTCTTTTGCCTAAAAGACTTTTCATTATCCACAACACCTCACATTTGATGAGCCCGAGTTGACAAAGCCCTTCCACAAGTAGTGTCTCTCAGAGCCCTCATCTGCTTGGGCAGAAGGTAAAGCGTGGGTTTGCACATCAGGGAGAGGAGGCTAACAGAAAACTCCAGCAAGTTCCTGCAGGGCCCCCACCCCAGCGCCAGGTTGGGGACCAGCGAGGCTGACTTGGGGCGGGCCCATGTTTTCTCTGCTGCTCACCATCTCCTGCTCTTTTTCCTATTAAAAAAAAGCTCATAAACGTTCCCAATCTCTGCCTTTGGGGGTAGAGTGAAGTTCCTAAGGATGGGTTTTCAGGCCCCCACTCTGCATCTGGTGTTTGACTTCCTGCTCCTCGCTCCCCCAGACTTTTCTTTCTGCCCAGTCATGTGGGCCCTGTTCCCCTTTCCACTTGCCCCCACGCTCCAGCACCTGCTTTGGCTGCTGCTGAGCAGAGAGAAAACAAGTTCAGAGAGTGCTTCTGGGTCCTCTAGGCGTGCCCTTCCCCAAGTTACCCGGGGTATCAGTTTGGCAGGTCACCTTCTGCTGGCACTGGGCTCCGGGATCTGGAGGGGGTAAGGCTGGGAGAGGGAGCACGGGCTGAGAAAGGGGAATTTTCAATGCATGTTTGATTCTCGTCCGCATTCAGGTCTCCTCATTAAAGCCACAGACGCGGCGCGGAGGACCTGCTCTTCATTTCAGAGTTGGCATCGCCTGAAGCCCCATTAGCGGTAATACGCACCAGCGGGATCCAGGGAGAGGAAGAAGGCTGAAAGGACTAGAGTTTCTGGCCCAATTTTTAAAGAAAAGAAGAGAATGAGAGACCCATAAAACTCAGAAGCACTCTTTTCCCCTGGGCTCATTCACATGGAAATGCAAGTCCGCTGATGGCGGACAGGGCAGTGATGGCGCAGGAGCAGGGGTCCCCGTGACCCTCCAGCTCCTCCGCGGCCGCCCCACGCGCCAGCGGGACTCCCTTCCTGAGCCACCAGTGCCAAATGGAAAGACTTTAACGTCACATCTTTGGGCACTTGGCAGGAAACACCATGAATGTTCCAATTATTAAACTAATAAGCACTCAAGACCCCAAACAGCCCTTCGTGGTGCACGTACACCCCAGTGTTGGGTGCTGGGAAAACTCCTCATCAAGCACAAGGCTCTTTGGTTGCTGTGCTGACGATATGGAGCAGAAAAAGGACAGCAGTCATGACATTGGCAGTGGCTGTCTAAGGTTCCTCCGAGGTCTGCGGTGTTCTGGATCTGAGGCTCAGGCCTGGTGAGGGTCAGGGTTCATGTGGGGAAAGGAAGCTGTGGATCCTGTTCCTTGAAACTTAAGGACGCAGGTACTAACATAAGATCTATGTTTTGCAGCCTGATCTCTTGCTGACAGATGTAGAGAGCAGCACAGCCTTTGTTGTAGTCACCGCTGCTTCTTAACCTCTAAGAATGCGGCCTTCAGCACAGCACTGCAGATGGGAGAAAAGCCAGTCTTGATTCCAGTGGCCCAACCCAAAACTTGGTTACTGGATTCTCAGCCCATCTTCATAGCCACTCAGGGAGGCATACAAGGTAGTGTTTATCTGCCCATTTTTGTTGTTCAGTCTCTCAGTCTTGTCAGACTCTTCGTGACCCCTTGGACTGCAGCACACCAGGCTTCCCTGTCCTTCACCATCTCCTGGAGCTTGCTCAAACTCAGTGAGGAAATTGAATCTCTGTGTGCAAATGATCTGTTTATGATCTGCAGGATGAAGACTCAAACCCAGACCTTCTCTGCAACTTCAGTATTTTCAGTATTTTTTCCAGGAATCTACTTTCTAGAAAGATCTCAAGCTAACCTGTGAAATGAGGGTGGGGAAGAGTCCCATCAGATTTGGGACTGTGAATCGCTCTGTTTGAAGACAAATCTCATGACATGGACTTCCTGAAGATCCACCAATTGCCAGACTCTTTAAGAGGCCTGAGCTGACTCTTGTTTCAAGGAGCAGCCTAACATTAATATCATCAAGAAAGATCTATTGTGCCCTTCAGTTTACGAAGTTGACTTCCTGTACTTAACTTCACGTTCGTTCTGCTTTCTGGCTGGCTTCTAGGTTTCACATTCCTCTTGTCAAGCACTTGTTCTTCCTTTTATGACTGCTGATCTTTTCCTTTTCTGCCCTTGGGTTTATTGCCCTGTTCCCTGCCTTCTTCACTGTGCTATTTGAGGATGCCTTTTGTCAGAGACTAGAAAATTTGTGTCCATTGGAGGAAAGAAAATAGAAAAAGCCCTTCAATGAAACTGCAAACGTGGGACAACAAGCTGCAAACACGCATCCGGACATCTTCAGCATCACCGATTATGTGTCTGGAGTGCACATATCCATCATATGCTATAGAGTGAGGTCAGCCTTCCAGAGTTCTGCTTAGGGAACAGAGGGGTTTGAAAGAGATTGTCTCATTATTCAAGTGAGAGATGATTTCCCCAACATGACACAACTAGTCAGTGGCAAAATAAAGGTTCATGTATATCTGCTTGATTCTCTCCCCCCGCCCGCGCCTGCCCCGTAATTTGTAGAACTGAGGGATTGGAAGGAATCTCCATCACCTTTTTAGAAGAGAAAATAACTCATATGAGCCTACAATGCTTTCTTATGGTTTTTCTGTAAGTTCTAAGGGTGGGATAAAAAGATCTTGCCAAGAGGTAAGAACTGAGGGAGTGATTTTTTTATTTTTGCCAGTGATGGATCTTAGTTGTAGCACTTGGGACCTAGTTCCCTGACCAGGGATTGAACCCAGTCCCCCTGCATTAGGAACTCAAAGTCTTAGCCACTGGTCTACCAGGGAGGTCCTGAGGGAAGGATCTTAAAGAAAGAGATCAATCTTAAAGAAAGAGATCAACCTGTCCTCTTTTAGACTCTTGGACTTTCCATCCATCCCTTTAAGGAATGAGTAGGAAGTTGGAAATGTGATTATATTATCCTCAATGCGTAGGCACTAGCTCACCAGGAGCAAAGAATTGGAAACGGGGTTTTTCCAGGTGAGATGCCTCAGGTGGAAGCTTTTTTGCAATTTTAAATTTGAATCCTAGATTACAAAACATGTTGTTGTTCAGTCATTCAGTCATGTCTGACTCTTTTAGACCCCATGGACTGCAACACACCAGGCTTCACAAACCACTTCCATAAAGCACTTCTCTATAAAGAAAAGCTTACTGTGAATCCTTGTGTCTTTGTTCACATCCGTAGCTTAAAGGACTTGCCTGCTTTTGTTTTCCCTGACAGTGACCTCATTTTCTGATTAAAGTCTTACTTTATATTGTGAATTATCTTATACAGAAAATATTATAAAGGTGTAAAAACCAAAGTGCATTTAATCAATGTGCTTAGCTAAACATAGATATGAAAAAGAACAAAAATACATGAAACCAAGACTGTTCCCATTAATGTTTTTCATGGGGAATTTTTAAAAAATGTTATTAAGTTTATTAACATTTTTAGATATATTTGGTTACATTTTTTACTTTTATTTTATTTTAGATATTTAATTCTTTCATGTGGACCAAAAGTCTCTATTGATTTGTTACAATATTGCTTCTGTTTCATGTTTTTGGTTTTTTGTTCTCAAGGTTTGTGGAATCTTAGCTCCTCCACCAGGGATCAAACCTACACCACCTGCATTGGAAGGCAAAGTCTTAACCACTGGACTACCAGGGAAATCTGACAATTACTTTCTTTTTAAAGTAACTCTTTTGTATTATAAACCTCAGTAAATGTTACTTGTAGAATATTTAGAAAATGCAGATAGGCAAAAACCATAAAATTTTTAAATGTATAATCTCACTTCTTAAAGATAACCAGTGTTACTTTATTCTAGACCTACACACATACTATGTAAGCACATGTACACATATGTGCACACACACATCACTGGATTACACTGTACAAACAGCCTATAATTTTTCTCATTTAATATTCCAATAAATATTCACCTACAACATTATTTCCATGAGCGATTTCTATCCCCTTTTATGTCGTTCAGTTGCTCAGTTGTGTCTGACTCTTCACAACCCCATGGACTGCAGCACACCAGGCTTCCCTGTCCTACACTGTCTCCCAGAGTTTGTTCAGACTCATGTCCATTGAGTTGGTGATGCCATCCAACCATCTCATCCTCTGCTGTGCCCCTTCTCTTGCCCTCAGTCTTTCCCAATCATCTCATATTGCTTGGCTATTTTAAAGCTACAGTAAATATCTTTGGAATGAATCAATCACTCCAGAGTTCTCTCAAATTATGAAGCAGTGTTTTCCTAAAATGTTTTACTCCTAGCACATCCATGTTCAGTAGTAGAGAAAGTATAAAAATTGCTAAAAGTTTGCAAATCATAATGCTCAGAATGATTTAGAGGTTATAATAAGTCAGATTGCTAGAAATTCAACTTAAATCACAAATGGCAACACGATCCACAAAGTAGTATCTCTCTTCTTTCTTTTTTTCTTTTTGGCCACACCCTGTGACTTGTGGGATCTTAGTTCCCCAGCCAGGGATTAAACCTGATTCCTCAGCAGCTAAAGGCTTGAAGTCCTAACCATTGGACCGCCAGGGAATTCCCAATAGTATCTCTTCAGGTACTTTTTTTTTTTACACAATTCTTTAAAAATTTGTTTATTGAAATATAGTTGATTTACAATGACAGCATGTTAGTTTCATGTATACAGTAAGGTGATTCATATATAAAGATATGGGCTTCCCTGGTGGCTAAGGGGGTAAAGAATCTGCCTGCAATGGGGGAGACCTGGGTTCTATCCCTGGGTTGAAAAAAATCCCCTGGAGAAGGGAACAGGCTACCCATTCCAGTATTCTGGCCTGGAGAATTCCACGAGGTATAGTCCATGGGGTCATAGAGTCAGAAACGACTAAGTGACTTTCATATATATATTCTGTCCTATTCTTTTTTATATTCTCTTCCTTATAGGTCATTACCTATAGATATTGAGTAGAGTTCCCTGGGTTACATAGTATGTCCTCATTGGTTATCTGTTTTATACATAGATGTGTGTATATTTTCATCACCAAGCTCTTCGGCAACGTGGTATTGCAAGGAAAGGGCTTTCCTAGGACTGGTGCCACATCACACGCAATCAGCACCATCATATCCCCTTAACTCCCCAAGGGGCTCTTCTTGCGTTTATTTGTACCTTCTATGTTGACCTTCACTAGAGAATAAAAATGAGAGAGAGGTGAGGAGTTGCACATGATTTATCCTGGGTTCTGTGACCCACATCTTCCATCCTGCCCTCATTCATCATGGCTGGTCCCAGTGCATTGTTAATAAGTAGAGAGAGGAGGGCTGGTGAAGACACGAGAGAGAAGATTTCAGCACAATCCCTGGAAGACTGGTGTGGGCTGTCCTGCACATACGTCAGCAGAGAAACATTCCCTTTGTTACCCGAGACCAGATTAACGCTGTTGGTTTCTGTGTCATTCATCAGTTTCAACATCATGAGCATAATAACTTCCTCAACTGACACACATCATAGCCCAAGTCCCACAAAGCTTTCTTTAGAGTGTGAGGCAATGATAATTCACTACTAGTAACATACATCATGGATGGCCACAAGGTTTATAGAAAAGGTCCTCAAATTTCTTATTCTAAGCATCTGACTTTAAGAAAACAAACACCTCCCCTCCCCCGCAAACTTAACTCATCAATTTCTCATCCCAATTTAAATGTATACATTTATAAAAAAATGGCTACTTCCACATTAGCTAGCTTGGGCTACTTTGGAGCAATTTTGGTTTTCTACTACAACCTCTTTCCTTCTTAAGATGCCTTGCTAAATGATCCTGTTTTAGGTGCCTGATTTTGGCTGCTGGTGAGAAGTACCAAGTGATGGACTCAGCATCTCTCTCTTCTACCTGCAGGTCTGGTCAGCGGCCTTCCTCCACTCCGTGACCTTCTTGGATATGGCGCCTGCATTCCATTCACAGCACAGGGCTGGCTCCAAGGACGGGAGTCCTTTGCAAAGCACTGTTTCCCAAAGTTACTGATGCCTTTGTTCTAAGATAAAGTAAGCCTGTGCTCCATCCCCTCTGCCAAGCTTCTGCTTATCACTAGGCAAGACAAATATCTTTGGAATGTTTCAGTGTGCTATTAACCAAATTCCAATGCAATCCCAATCACTTGATTAAGTGTTTTGAGGACTCACTAGTCCTGGCATTGACAAGTCCTTGTAGGAGATCAACAATGTCAGTGGAAATAAATATTAGTTTGCCCTTTCACATTGAACATGTCAAGCTGACCTACAAGGATGTAAGCACCCCAAGGGCTGCAATTTCTGTTTGTTCTCTAATATATCCCCGAATACACCTGGAATGCTACCAGAACAGTACCCTGAAATAGTGCCTGCGACATAGTTGGTGCTTAATAAATGACTTAAAAAAATTATGTTAAAGTTTCTTTATGGTGAAAAATCTGTTCTTGATCTTCATACAAATGCAATCACTTAGTATGAGCTCTTTTACGTGTGTCAGAGTTTTAAATTCAACATCTTTAGAGATTTATCCATGTTTGCATATATTAGTAGTTTGTTCCTTTTTGTGGCTGTATAGTATTCCATGCATAAATATTCCACAACGTATTTATCCATTCTTTTGTTGATGGATATTTGGTTGTTTCCGGTTTGGGGATGCTGTGACTAAAGTTTCCATAAACATTCTTGAACGTCTTCTTGTGGATGTATATTGTTATTTCTCTTGGGTAAATATTCAGGGATGAAATGCAGAATTACAAGGTAGGGGTAACTTAAGATTGTGCCAAGATGGTAGTAAATATTTATTAAATCCTTTGAAACATATCCAGTTAAGTTGTCTTTCCAATTTGAAATATCCTTTCCCTTTCTCAATCAATTATCATAAAAGTTGCTTTTTCAAGGTTTTGCTGCATAAGGGCTTCTCTGATTATTGCAATATGTCTTCAGTAAGGTGAATGTTTTGTTGTTGTTTACTTGCTAAGTCATGTCTGACTCTGTGACCTCATGGACTGTAGCCTGCCAAGCTCCTCTGTCCATGGGATTTCCCAGGTAAGAATACTAAAGCGGGTTGCCATTTCCTACTTCAGGGGATCTTCCCTATTCAGGGATCAAACCCTTGTCTCCTGTCTCTCCTGCATTGGTGGGTGGATTCTTTACCACTGAGCCACCAGGGAAGTCCAAGTTTAATGTTAACCCAAGATTAAAATTAATAGATATTTATTGTATAATATACACTAGTTTCCTTATATTTTATTGTTTTCTGAGGCTACAGAGATGGAAATCACCCCTTGGCCCCAGGAAGCTCACAGTCTAATCAAGAAGACAGACAGCTGTGATGGGGACAGTGAGGCATACACGCGGTGCTAAGGGGCTAAGAAGAGCAAACACATAACTCAATCTGAGAGGTCTTTCTGGAACTGGAAGCCTCAACTGGATCCAATAGTTTGTATAAAAGAGAAGAGAGCATTCTAAGCAAAGAAAACTGCAGATATAAAGAGAGATGAAGGGGAGCATGCTTCATTTGGGGGTAGATGGGTCCCCATAGCTGGAGCACTGGGTTTGAATGTGGGTTGGGGAGGCACTAAGGAGACGAAGGCAGCTGGGGAACAACTAAGACCTGGACACAGAAGACCTTGGACATCCTGTGAAGGCATCTAGACTTTACCTGCAACTCAGTGGGGAACCACTGAATGGTCTTAGGCAGGGATGACATTATAGGATTAATGGCATCACCTACTTTTCCACAGAAAGTGATTTAACTTTTATTCCACTACTTGTTTCGATTTGTCTCCTGCTGTTGTGATTTGTCCGTGTGTCTCCTCTCCATCTGGCCTGCAAGATAATCCTTATGAACGTTTTTGGGATCTCCATGACTCCAAAGCGCTTCTCAGCTGGCATGTCCCTGGTGGCTCAGATGGTAAAGAATCTGCCTGCAATGCAGAATACGTGGGTTTGATCCCCTGGAGAAGGGATTGGCAACCCACTCCAGTATTCTTGCTTGGAGAATCCCATGGATAGAGGAACCTGGTGGCCTGCAGTCCATGGAGTCACAAAGAGTTGGACATGACTGAGCAACTAAGCACGCACATACAGTAGGCATAAGGGCTTTGTGGGTATTTGATCAATGGGCTTGAGCCATGAGCTCCTAGAAGCTACCCGCACCCTTGGGGGCTGCTAGACTGAGGTTTAAGAAGGATGTTCATTTTCCTTGGGGTATAAATCCCATTGAAATGAACCTGAGAGAAAAGTTCTAAATTCTGACATGGAAGGAGGGGAAGGAAGACCACACAAAATTTAAGAATCCTCACGTGTTCCTGTCATAACCTTATCGGCCTCCCACTGGGAATCCCACTGAGGTATTTTGGGGCTGTTCTGCGGCAAAAACCTGGTTGCTTTTCTGAAGCATTCTGGAATTTCCATCCAGTGAACAGATGGCATTGTTTTCATACAAAGAGCAAAAGAATCTCATGTACTCAAACACTGGGAGCTTGAAAAAATACACAGAGACTGGGTAGTAATTACAATGGGGAAAGAACATGATATGTCAACAGACAGCTAGCCTCCACAAAGCAAGCATCCAGTTGGTTCCTCGGCTGGTATTGTGGCCTCTGCAGGTAGTGTCAGGGCTGAGGGTGTGAGTACACTGATGTGGTGCTAACACCGCCTCTTGCCAGGCTATGGGCTCACCTACCAACAGCTGAACTGCTCTGGATATATAAATAAAGTTCCTATCATGTGCTTGGTGCTGAGAATCCAGCAGTGAAAAGACACAGTCTCTGATCACAGGAGCTGTCAGCATGGAGGTGAGAACACACTGATGAAAGATCTGCACAGAAATTGAGAACAAGAAGTAGAAACCTTTATCCCAGGCTGGAGAGATCAGGAGAGGTTCCTGGGGGAGGCGACATGTGAACTCAGTCTTATGAGCTGACTGGGAAGTATGGGGGTCCCAGGAGTGAAGTGGATTCAGGGACAGCATATAAGCAGTACTGCCTGTTTGGATAGGGTAGGGAGTGGTATAAAATGAGGCTAGAGATGCAACCTGGGAAACAGAAATATCTGAATTCAGGGAAATATCTGACCAAAACATTACACAAGTTCATGCAAATTACTTGCATAACCAGGTGCACCTTATCAGGAAGCCTGCTTGTAAGGTTGAGAGCCTGGGAATATTTGGTAACAAAACTCTAATGCCAAGATCAACAGGTCTCACAGGGAAGAAGCAGTCATTTATCCATTTAATCAAGACACATGTAGCGAGCAAGTGCAAAGTAGCAGGTACTAGAAGTCCATGATGAGTAGTATATTCCTGACAAAATGACCAGCACTTGTTATTCTGCCCAAGGTGAGGACTCCAGAGATAGTTGCCCAATAAATCCTCTTGGGTGAATCAGAGAAGTGAGCAGACAAGTATGATATCAAAGGATTACAATTAAGAGAGAGCAGGAAATTCATCCTGAAAATGCCTGCATGAGTCCAGAGAAGTAAAATACGTAAATGAAGACACCTCCAGCTGAAGGACAGCCGAGGGCCTCACGGGGATGATGGCCAGCAGAGTGTGTGCTTATTCACAAGGGGATAGTTGCTACTCACCTCCAGGTAAATTAGAATCAAAAGAAGCTGGAAATTTGTGGTTTTTTAAATCCAGTGAAACATTACTGTGCAAATTGGTTGTTCCCACACGCTCAGGATTCCAGCATAATCAGCCTTGTACCTACATGGAGGTGATGGCATAGAGAGACAGACCCTGGTTACCAAGATATGAAGCTTGGATACCTGCCTTTCTGGAGGAACATATCATGGAACACAGAGACCTGCGTGATCAGAGTGGAAGACCATAGCCCTCAGTGTCAGGCGCTCCCAGGGACCCCAGGGTCACGTGTACGTGGCGAGCGCCTGACTTCAGGTCAATCTCCGGCCTTCTTACCCAGGAGCCACCGGCTGCAGTGCAGCTCCTCCCCCAGAGAGGACCTGTGTAGCCCTTGCTAATTTGCTGGCCATGGGGATCTGTTTGGGGCTGTTTGTTTTACAGAAGGAAACAGAAGATTGCAGTGTGTCAGAATTCTGCTCCTCCTCCTGCGCTGCCGCCTCCCCCACCACATTAAAAACTGCTGAACAAACAGAGAAATCAGAGATGATTATATGCTGCTGGAAACCCGCATGCTTCCGCCTGGCCACATCCCCCTGCCAAGCTGTTATGTAAGCCATCAGGACTGGAACCAAGCGGAGTTGCCATTGACAGCCCGTCCATGCCCTGCATCACCCACAGCTTTCTGCAGATCCCGTCTCACCTGGCGGGAACCTGCCCTGGGGAAGGGAGGGTCAGGGCACAGGCTGCTTGTTTTTACATTTGTTTTGGGATTTCCCTCTCTCCCTTCCCAGCCAATTCAGAGGTATGGGTGGGTCAGGATTAGGAGTTTACTTTGGCTAGCTTCCCAGTGACTAACACGTTTTATACTGGCAAACTCCATCTGACAATCTGGGGCAGTTGAGTGTTTTTCACCCTCTGAAGTGAATAAGTCATTTTGGATGTTTAGAGACCAGAGTTGAACAAGTAACTCCTGGAGCCCGGGGTGACCTCTAGGCCAGACCACACTGCTCTGATGACCAATACTTATTTCTATTTAGGGATTCTGGGCATGTTTCCCAGTCCTAAACCACCTAAATGGACTTAGAAGAGCTTTTCCTTTGATGTGTCAATGATTTGAGTAAATGAGCTAAATTCTCAGGCTGCTTTTTTTTTTCCTTCTGCACCACAGGGTTAGGAATACTTAATGGCTCCTACAGCAAGTGCACTAAGGGTTTTATTATGACTTTCTGGCCAGGTTATAATTATGTCTGAAGTGAGCCCCCATCTATTTACAGTTGACAATATATATTCAGGATATATATGGCCACATCTTATAGCTGATCCAGATACCTCTTCCCGTATCTATGCAACACTGGGATTCCATTCCTCTCCCTTTTTCAGCCTTAACTGACCTTACCCCACATGAGAGGTTTACATCTCAAGTAGAAGGTCCTGAACGCTGGAGTCAGATAAAACCTGTGTTTGAGACACCTCTTGGTCATTCAGAGTCTCTGTGAGCTTGTGCTATAGCCTCAACTTTGCTAAGTCCCTGGATCTGCTGGTTCCCTTTAATTTTCCTACATCACTTTAGAAAGATGCAGGCTTCCAGGGTCAGTCCTGGCTTTGGAGAATGACGGACCATGTCCACCTCTCACCTGTCCCATCACGGTGGGTGAGCAGGTCCAGCACGGTGAACCCTTCATCGGCTGATGAGACTGCCCTAGGACTGAGGAGCTGGACTGAAACCTTAGGCTCAGTCCCCACTCCTGGCCCTCATCTTCTTTCCTATTAACCTTGGAGGGAGCGCCTCCAAAGCCAAGGGGCTGGGGTGGTTGGTCAACTCTCTCTAACTCTTGGTGACTTAGGTGCCAGCTCTGATAGCTGATACAGATACCTCCTCCCAGGAAGATGGCCAGCAAATTCTTATGCCTTGCACAGGCATTTTAAAAAAAGCTCACACCAAAGGAGAAATTGCCCTTTCTAGATCTCAGTTCATAGGAGGGCTAGTCGGTAAGCCCCTGAATCCTAATAAGAGAAAGGATTTATGCAGGGGGCGGGGTTGGGTACTACATAAATGTTATGGCAGGGAGAGAGAGCCAACTTAATATACTGAGAACTAATTTTATTAAGTGAAACTATTTTGCACAGAGTGACAGCAGTCAACTGCCCTCCCATTGTCTGAATGTAAATAGGGGAACCAAATTCAGATCCTAACCTTCTTACAGGGAAGCTTTGCTTCCCACTCTGCTTTAAGAAGACCTTTGGCTGGAAAACAAAATGTGGGTCTGAATTCAGTAAAGCTTGAGTTCTTTGGTTTGACTCAACTCTTGCAGTTCAGAGAAAACAAAAATCCTTATTTCCAGAATCCAGTAGCCTCTTTAATTGAGTTCATCCAGCCTCTGATGGTTTTCTGGATAATAATTAAATTCATGTTGACCAGCCTCCTTACATTGTTATCTTAAAAAAAGAGAGAAGTGGTGTGGTTTGGATGGAGCCGTGGGAAGCAAGCCTTTCTGAGCATCTTTCTTCCTCTGTCCAGACTCTGACTTTCTGCCTGGCTGCATAAACATCATCAGGAAGCCTCCCTCCTCAGACCCTTCAGATCTCCACCTGAAGAAAGGGGTAAGGGTTATAAGAAATTGAGTAATCTTAATTGAGAAAGCTGGTTTCTTCATAAAACGTGCTCTCCTTAATCTGGCTGGGGCAGGGTAGATGACAGGGAAGAGCAGCCCAGTGAAAGTATTGAGCCTGCGTCAACCATGCCCCCTAGATGGGCACAATTAGAATGGAGTGTTTAGCACCAGGGATGGAGAAGGCAATGGCACCCCACTCCAGTACTCTTGCCTGGAAAATCCCATGGATGGAGGAGCCTGGTGGGCTGCAGTCCATAGGGTAGCTACAAGTTGGACCCAACTGAGCTACTTCACTTTCACCTTTTACTTTCATGCACTGGAGAAGGAAACGGCAACCCACTCCAGTGTTCTTGCCTGGAGAATCCCAGGGACGGGGGAGCCTGATAGGCTGCTGTCTGTGGGGTTGCACAGAGTTGGACGCGACTGAAGCGACTTAGCAGCAGCAGCAGCAAGCAGCACCAAGGGACACTTCATGTGCCTGCCAGTTTGAATTCACGAGATCCAGTTTGAATTCACGGGATCAGTTCTTTGGAAGACTTCTCTTCAAGCCCAGGCAGTTTGACTAATGCAATAGCTCTTAAGACATGGATAGAGGGGCCTGGGTAGCAACATTCAGTTCCAATGACTCCAATTCCTAAAGATACAGATAATGAAGTAAAACAGCATGTGACATATTTTATTTAGTCAAAATGCTTTGTCTACAAAATAAAGAGCAATGGGAATCACTGAAATATATATATATATATATAATATATATTTATATATAATATATATATTTATATATATTTAAATAAATAAATATATATATATATATATATATATATATATAAGTGTTAGTCACTCAGTCGTGTCCAGCTGTTTGTGAGTCCATGGACTGCAGCCTTCCAGGCTACTCTGTCCATGGAATTCTCCAGTCAAGAACACTGGAGTGGGTTTCCATTCCCTTCTCGGGGATTTTCCCAACCCAGGGATTGAACCTAGGTCTCCTGCATTGCCAGCAGATTCTCTACCATCTGAGCCACCAGGGAAGCTCCCCTCCCCCCCCCCCCAAACACACACACACACACACACACACAGATTTAGAGATACATAAACACTCCAGTGTACAATTTTGGAACTTCTGCTATAAAATTTAATCATTAATAATTACTGTGCGTTCCTGGTGGCTCAGATGGTAAAGAATCTGCCTGCAATGCAGAAGAACTGGGTTCGATCCCTGAGTTGGGAATTTCCCCTGGGCAAGGAAATGGCAACCCACTCCAGTTTTCTTGCCTGGAGAATCCCAGTGAACAGAGGAGCTGGCAGGCCACAGTCTGTGGGGTCACGAAGAATCGGACACGACTGAGCAACTAAGCACAATTCTAATCTGGGCCAAGATCTTAGCAAATCAATTGTTTCTGGATGTGTCTAAGAATAGAGGTCTTCTGGAATATGTATGTGGCTTTGGAGAATGAGGTTTTTAAAAACAAACTGTATTTTTTATAATAGTTTTAGACTTGCAGAAAAATTGCAAAGATAGTACAGTGTTCTCATGTACCTCTCACCTAGTTTGCCCTATGAATAACATCTTACATGAGCATGGCACATTTATTACAATTAATGAGTTGATATGATACACTGTTATTAACTAAAGTTCATACTTTAAAGAATGAGAGTTTTACAGAATATTGCCATTGAAATTCTTTAGAGGTATCTAACTCCGGTTTTCGCATCACAGAGAGTTCTTTTCTGACCTCCTATCTCTCCCCATTGTGGGCTTCCCTGGTGACCCAGTGATTAAGAATCTCCCCCATCACTTCTTAGAATATTCACTGATTGTTTGCTGCTTTGCTGATGTATGGTCCGGCCACTCAAGATGGCTGTTCTCTTGTTCTCTGCGTTTCCTGTCTGATCAGTGCCTGCTTCACCTATACCCTGTGCATGTGACCCACCTTCCTATATACTTGTCCCAAACCCCAGCTAGTGATTGTTCTTATTTAAGGGGTGGTGAGGGGCATGCCCCTCTACCGATTTCCCTGGTAACCAATAAGCACGCCTGGTGTCAGTTCCTCTATAACTGGTAATCTCCCATTCTTGCCCTCCTTTCCAGGAGCGAAGACTGTCATCTTGTCCTGCCCCTCATTGCTCCAGGACTTTGCTTCAGAGGCATAAGTTCCCTCATCCATTAAACCACTGATGTCTCTGTTGCTGACTCTGGGCTATTTCTTCATTCTTGAAGCTGGGCAAGCACAGGGTTTGTAGGCCTGTGGAAGGCAGCCCAACAGCTATCTTTTATCTGCAAAGGGGAAAAAAAAAAAAGTTTTCTGGTTTAAGAACTTGACTATCCACTAGGAAGAAACTCTCATACACCTTGTTTCAAGTTGTTCTCCTCAAAAGTATTTTAAAATAGCAGTGGAGTGAATTGGGAAAGAGTAGAGATTTTGGAATCAAACAGATGCAATCCCAGGTCTGCCACTTTTAAGCTATTACTTTTTCAAGCCTCATTTTTTTTAATCTGAAAAATGGAAATAATAACAGTATCACAAATACAGAGAACATATTAGTGGTTTGTTACTAGTGGGGAGAAGGGAGTGGGAGGGGAAAGCTAGGGATAGGATGTTAAGAGGTACAAACTACTATGTATAAAGTAAATAAGCTATAAGGATATACTGTATAGCATAGGGAACACAGCCAATATTTTATAACTACAGATGGAATATAATCTTTAAAATTGTGAATCACTATTTTGTACACCTGAAACTTATATAATCTTACAAATCAACTACATTTCAAAAAATGAATGAGATATAAAATGAATAAAAATATATAATATGTGTTCACTTCAGTTCAGTCACTCAGTCATGTCCAGCTCTTTGCGACTCCATGAACCGCAGCACACCAGGCCTCCCTGTTCATCCCCAACTGCCAGAGTCCACCCAAACTCATGTCCGTTGAGTCGGTGATGCCATCCAACCAACTCATCCTCTGTGGTCTCCTTCTCCTCCTGCCCTCAATCTTTCCCAGCATCAGGGTCTTTTCAAATGAGTCAGCTCTTTGCATCAGGTGGCCAGAGTATTAGAGTTTCAGGTTCAACATCAGTCCTTCCAATGAACATGCAGGACTGATCTCCTTTAGGATGGACTGGTTGGATCTCCTTGCAGTCCAAGGGACTCTCAAGAGTCTTCACCAACACCACAGTTCAAAAGCATCAATTCTTCGGTGCTCAGCTTTCTTTATAGTCCGACTTTCACATCCATACATTACCACTGGAAAAACCATAATATGTGTAACTGAGACATAAAAAAGAAATAATAATAATAGTATCTTCCACACTGATTTGCTCTGAGAACTGAATAAAAATATTTCAAAGCACTTAGTACAGAGCCAGGCACACGATAATAGCCCAGTAATCATAGCTATCAGTAAACTTAAAAGGTGAGGCCCTTTGGAAAGGCAACTGTGGTCAATAGACTAGTCAATGAGTAATCCAGATCAATTTGGTCAAAAATAGCTTTTCAACAAAGATCTATTTCAATAATCAGTAGAGGGAAGATAAATAGTTATAGAAGTATAAACTAAATTGCCTGAAGAATTCTTTTCAAATTGGAAAGAAAAAGGCCATTAAAGGGACTGCTGATGTGAAAACATATGAGACATTACCCAGTGTCTTTCTCTGCTTTACCATTCCACTCGAAGGATTAAACTATCAGTAGATGCTTAGGGCAGCCAACATCCCCAGCGAAAGTATTCCCTGGGGAGAAATGATGTCTCAGAGCTAATTGGGAATATTATAGAGCTCTGGCCATAATGCATCTCTGGCTCCTACTGGCCACATCCCATCTCACCACATTCCAGGTCCCCAGCCATGTGGAAACTAGTGCAGTGCATCAAACATGCGTGCTCTCCTGCCTTCCCTGCTCTTGCACGCTTGGCTCCTTTTGCCTGGCTACACCTCCCCACCCCTTCACCTGGCTGACATATTCTGCAAAACTCAGCTCAGGTATTGCCTCCTCTGGAAAATCTCCCCCCACTGCTGCTATTGTGGTTACCAGAGGCTTCCAGTCTTGTAGCATTTAACCCACTTCCTCATCTTTGTCTCCCACTCTGTTGTTTAAGTGCCATAAGTAACTCCAGGGTAGCATGGTACCTGAGACAGAAGTGCTCCAAACATGTTGGCTACAGCCTCTTCTCTGGTAATCTACAAGCCTATGGGCTATGATTCTTCTCTCAGATTCTAAAGTGGAAGTAGTTAGGGGAGGCCCATGGATTTGGCAGAAGCTGTAGTTTCATATCTGAAGCACAAATGAAAAAACTTGAAAGGTAACTCTTTAAAGAATATCATTAAATCAAGGCAGCAGAAATTTGAATGCAAGTATTAAGCAGTTGGAAGTCTTAGAACACTGCAAACATGCTACAATTTCTGAAACAGAGGAAAAGTAAGTTTTAAAATGATAGGTTCTCAGCTCTGTTACTTTACCTATTTTTCTTTAATATATCAACATAGATTGCATGGAATATATTGCTAGCTTTTTCTATTAGTATTTCCCTGGCTTGGTAGATAGGATTAAAGAACCAAGAAAAGTAACATAGGAATAACAACTACAAGATTCAGATTGAGTTTCTTCTGAGATGTTAGAAACATTTGAAAAGTTACCCCAGGGAAAATAGCTCTATAATGAATTAGTAAAATGAAGTCTCCTTGTCTAATTCCATCCTTCTCTTTAGATAGAAAATTTTTAAGTGGTGTTGCAAAATGGAAGCAGGTAACTTTGAGGTTCACCTCTGGTTGAACATAATTTGGATTAGGGAAGAAAATAAAATACAAGATTTCTCTAGTTTTGCTCTTTCTCTCTACCCCCAAGAAGCATAATTTTCAACACTAGGTCCTTCCTGGGGTTTCTGGAAGCCATTGGAGAAAGGGTGGGAGGAATTTGGCTGTGAGGATCCCATGCCCAAATGAGAATTGTAGATGTTTAAAACTATGTTTTTATTTCAAAAAAACCACAAAATCTGTCAATGCTAAATAAAGGACTCTAGGAAAAAAAAAAAAAAAAAAAAGAATATCATTAAACTCACTGTAAGATTACATCATAGCAGATCATTTGTGCAATGGTTTCCAAGCCCAAGTACATGATACACTATTGGTCTCTGTGAACTTTTCCCAAGTCAATGAGGATTCTTTTCAAAAAATTGCCACCATGAGGCTGCCCAGTCCTGTGTATGTCCTGAGACAAGGGGGTGATTTACAGTCCATATCCTCCAGTTCTCCCTGGACGGATGTCTGGTCTACCTCTTCCCCACCTTCCTATAAATGGTGACCATTCTGATTTGTACAGCTGAAGAATCAAAAGCAAAGTAATTTCTTAAAGGTCTCATAGTTACCAAGTTTTAAAATTAGGATCCAGGTCCATCTGTCTGATTCCAGAGCATTTAAGTGCGATCTTCTTTAGTTGGTGCCTGCTCATGTCATGGGCTTAGTGCCCAGAAAAATAGAGCCTTCTCATATGGGGCTGAGCTGACAAACTCAAGTCTATGTCACCATACTTGTACCCCAGACCAGACTGCACTAGTGCCCTTGAATCATTCTGGAAGTGTTGCACACCTCCTGACTCTCTTTTCCTCTTCTTTATCCTGTGAGTCCTCTGGTACTGGGTAGGAAGACAACCTTCCAGGGTAGATAAAAAAGGACCTTCACATCTCATACTATTATATTTCCTTACCCCATAGTAGGATCCACTCTATTATGGGATTACAGTGGAATTCCTAGTTGTAGGGAGAGTGCCATGGGTCCAATCATTCTACAACAGATTCCAAAATCCCTTTAAACGGTTAACTTGGACAAGAGCTTTGTACAAAGATAAGCAGGTCTTTGGTGGGGTTTGGGACTTTTCTTTAATATATAAGATTATTTGTTATAATTTTGACGCCTTCCTGGCATGAAGTTTAGCCCTATTTGAAATACTAGAGGACACACATAACTTTTAAGTTAAATTTTTGGCATTTTTGTGGTTTATAAGTCAAAGCAGCAAAGTTCCTACAGTACAGATTCTCATGCAAAGGGGCCCTGGGCCCAGCTGCTAAATATTTTCTGAATGTGACATCAGACAAAGGCCTGGAGCAATGGCCATCGTGTCCTCAGGCTAGAGTATCTGAGAACAGGTGAGCTGGCTGGCTGTGTGGAGGAAGATGCAGCCTATTTTGTACTCAGAGAAGATATTGTTATTTCTGTGTCAGAGTAATCATCTTCACCTACAACATTCTTTCCCTGCAAAGGGAGCTGATGGAGAGGTAAAATATGAGTGATTTGCAAATGACAACAGACAGAAGCAGAAGGCCAACCCATACATACCCGCTGGCTTCTGCCTTTTTGGCCCACCTTTTTGGTTTTTGCCTTCTACCTTTTGGGAGCTTCCCTGATAGCTCAGTTGATAAAGAATCTTCCTGCAATGCAGGAGACCTGGGTTTGATCCATGGGTTGGAAAGATCCCCTGGAGAAGGGAGAGGTTACCTCCTCCAGTATCCTGGCCTGGAGAATTCCATGGACTTATACAGTCCACAGAGTCACAAAGAGTCGGACACAGTGGAGTGACTTTCACTCTTCACTTTCAAGTCAGCTTTGCCATTTCCTTGCTGGGAGATTATTCTGTGGTTTTGGCACAAGACAACGACCTGGGAGAGAAGGCAAAGACTATGGATATGGTTGCCTTTTCTCCGCGAAGCCAGCTAGCGCCTTGTTTTTTTGTGAGCCTGCCACTGTGGGAAAATTGCGAGAGTGTAAAGTTTCCTTCTTTGTCCTGAGCGCACTTCATTTACCAGCGAGCCAAGCTGGGAACAGAGCCGCCTCTCACAGGCCTCGTGAATGACTCCATTTTCTCAGGGCAGCTCTGCCCGCCCATTGTCTGACTGTCATGCCCTCTTGTCTAGGTGTTCCCTGCAGGCCGGCTGTTATGTAACGTCTGTGCAGGGAACATCGCGTGAGAGCGAGAGGATCAGAGAGAGAGGAAAAACCCAGAGGGTAACCAAGACCAAAATGTCTTCCTGAGAAGGGGGAAAAAAAAAAAAGATGAAAAGACTGTTTGTCAGTTGTTTTCCTAGGCTTCTCTGCCTGAGTGATACACTTTGGTTGCTGACATACAAAGCCCTGCGGCTGACTCAAGTGAGCGCTTCTGATTATCTTATATGTAAGACGGAATGTGCTGCACCCTCAGACCCATGCCAGGGCAGCTGCCACCCAGGTCCTCCTGTAAGACTGTGGCATGAAACCCTGCCCCCTCTCTCTCATGGTGGAAGGAAAGGCCCTACCCCCTTCTTACTCACCACTTTCTATACCTCCTTCTCTTACTACATCATTGCCCAGTGAGCCTCTCAGTCCTGCTTAGAGGATCATCCGCCCCTTTAGACTTTCCTCTGACAACTTCCAGGTGGCCTTGGCTCTCTTTCAGAGTTCCGTGTGGACAGGTACCATCATTTAATGGTCACAGTGGGGACCCCTATTCCACTATTCCCCCCATTTCCATCACCTGGATGCCAAGTCCTGTGCCTAAATGGTACCCATCGTCTCTTCGGATCACACTACCAACAGGGTGGTGACATGAAGGAAGGTGGAATGGGGTGGCTCCATCTTCCTCTGCCTCCCCCAGCATTCCTCTCAAGCTTGTTCGACAGAACACCAGCCCTGAAGCCACAGGGAGAGACTTTCTGGCAAATAAAACAGGATTGCATGGCTAGGATATTCTATAGACTCTCTACACTTTTTTGCATAGAGTTTACCCTGCATACTCTGTCCTCCTCTTGCACAGAGGAAGTGCATGCATCATAAAACCCTGAAATGTTTGCAGTAAAGAAACCTACCTACAAACCTAGAAATGTCTGCTATAACATTTCCCAAATTTACTTGACTGTTAGTCTATAAGCTCAGGAGGACAGGGACTTTTCCTGTATTTCTCATGGTTGAATTTGTAGTTCACAGCCCTTCTGTGGGTCTTCAATAAATGTCTTTTAAATTGTAGAAAATTACTTGACCCTTTTTTCCAAGTCATATCCATGAATATCTTAGAACTCTAACACACCCTGGAATATGCTGTGGTGAATGCTGGTCTATGCTATTCACTGATTCTATTAATTACAAAGAAAAGAGGAGAAAAAGAGCGCAGGTAGACCCAAGATCAAGACTTTCTGGTCCTCACCAAAGAATAGGCTTCAGGAGGCTTCTCGGTCCACAGCCCTTTCATCGCATCCAGCTCACCCACAAGCCATTCTAGAGGGAGGGTGCTGTATGCCCCCATGTCTGCAGATCACCTGGTCCACTCTGACTTGTCCTGCCGCCCTGTTTCATTCACCCTGGTTCTGTGAACCTTTGGCTTTGGTAACTGCCTCTCGGTAGGTTTTCCTGACTCTCCTCCTTGTTATAAAAATTCATTAAAACAAAATAAAACTTTTTCTCTATCTTCCTGTCTGGGGCTTTGAAGTCTGAAAAATCTAGATTTGAATCCATCTTCTGCCATTTACTGGATGTGAGGTTTTTAGAAATGTCTTGTGTCTATTAGAACCTGTTCTCCTCTATAAGTGAGGATAATAGCACCCATTATATAGAGTTGTCCTGAGAAGTAAATGCGCATATAAGGCCTCAGCACAGTCCTGGTATTTAGCCAGCGCCAGGCACATGGCTGCCACTGTTCACTTGCTCTCCCCTCTTACCTGCTGCCTCAGTTTGGGCACACTCATGATTCCAGGTGAGCCTCTACTTTCCCTCTATTGGTTTGGGCCCAGCTGGCAGGAACTCTGGTCCAGATATCCTCTGTCTGTGGGGATGTCTCTCCTCTCTTCCCCTCTGTCCCCTCATTGCTGCTGCCTTCAGCAGCCCCTTAGACTCACTCACCCCTTCATCACTTCTCATGTCTTTGCTAGCAGACATAGTCATTCATTAGTACAGTGTTTCATAGTTCACAAAATTCTAATACATCATCTCACTTAGTCTTCAATGACCCCTCTTCAGGCTGAGTTATCTTTCTACAGATGAGAAAAAAAGTGACTCAGTGACTGATTTGAGGTTTCACAGCAACCAAATGTTGGAGGCTAGATCTGAACACTGGTCTGCCTTCAGATGCAGAGCTCTCCCTCCCTGCCTCATTCAGCTGCCACCTGGGTAACTCTGAAGCACAATGAGGGTAGGGGGCAGAAGCCTATTCCCCCAGCCCCCACAGGAACTCATCATTAACATTTTTGGATCCACCAGTTGCACGTCCCAGATTCTGGGACCCAAGAGTTCTCAGCTGCCCCTTTCCAGGGCAGTGGTGCATGGAATGCCTATGTCCACGTCCAGTAGCAGCAAACAAAGATTTTCAGTGAAACACGCAAAAGAAAATTCTGATTAACCTACTTGAGATTCCAGTATGAGTAATGTTATTACATTATCAATGAATAAAATGCTTCACATCTTTTAAGAGAGCTTGTTTGTTTAGTCCTTGCTTTGTTGAGTATGCATACTACACCCCCACTCCCTCCAGCCCAACACACAGAGGCATCTTCATGACGCTAAAGTAAAGAAATGAACAAATGGTGGTCTTCCTTTTTAGGCTGGTCTTTATATCACATCCTAAAACTAAGCATCTGAAACCTAGTGACAAATCCTTGATCATCTTGGGATCTAGAATGCCTGTGTCACTGTAAGTCAAGGTCCTGTGAAGGAACAAAACATGTCAGGAACAGGAGGCATTCAAGAGGCATGGGCATCCTCTGCCAGCACCATGGACAGTCCCCCATCTTTCTCCTGATAGTGGCAATTAAGAAGAAAGAGACAGGTCTGCTCTCTCTGTAGGAAGAATCATGGACTAAGAAAATAAGGCTCTGTGTTCTTCTCTAGGGCAGCGAACACTATTGGGGAACTGGGATTGTAACGCATGACACAGAGAAAGAAGTGGTGGTCTCACAGCCCCTGATTGGAGGTACCAGGAATAGCCTATCACCTGTTTCTCTGCCTTCTGGTCCACTTTAATTCCTGTCTTTCTCCCAGCCTCCAAAGGGCCCTGAAAAAGTATCTCCAGTGTTATTTTCACAAAGAAGTCTCAACACAAAAACTTTAAAACCCTCTAACTTATCATTCCACTCTGCCATCTAAGGCCACATCTAGAATCTCAAATTTCCATCTTTACAGAAAAGGCATCAAATCAGAGTCTCTGAACTCTGGTGATGAAGCGTGTTCCACCCTTATATTTCTGCATGACCAACCAATCTAAAACCTAGTGACTAAGAACAACAACATTTATTTTGCTCATAAATCTGCAATTTGGGAAAGACATGAAGGTAACTTCTGGTTCCCTCCCCACCTCACCCCCATCCCCCGACCCATAGGATTGGAGCTGGAATCCTTGGAAGGCTCACTTACTCACATCTCTGTTACTTGGGTGAGAAGTTGCAAAACTAGAGGCTGAAAGAGCTTGGATTTGTTGGGCATCTCTTTCTGTCTCGGTGTGATAGCTCCACATGGCCTTTCCAGCATGCAGTTTCAGGGCGAGTGGATTCACAGGTTGAATCAATGTTCCCAAAGTGTAGACTGCCTTCTATAGCCTAATCTCAGAAGTTATTCATTGTCACTTCTGTTACATTATGCTTATCTAGGGTGTCACAGGACCCATCCAGGTTTGGAGGAGAGGAGATAAGCCTTCTGATGGGGGGTGGGGGAGTGGAATGACAAGGTCCTGGAATAGCATGTAAGTTGAGAAATACAGCTGCAGCCATTTTCGGAAAGATTAACCCACCATATGGAGTAAGTCAGTGAAGGGAACACTGGACTGAAGGGCTACTAGTTTCTGAACTGTCAAACACCGTGACAATATACTTTTCTACTGCCTTTCAAAGAAGCTGTAAGAGAATAAAGCAATAAAGCACCATACAGGCCAAGTCTGTTGTAGAAAGCATCCATTCCCTTTATGTCCTTTTTACCTCTTCAAACCACTGGTGATAGGTATTGAAGCCGGCACCACCATTACTGTCAGTCAGAAAATCAAAGAAAGCTAGGATTTTTTACATCACAGGCAGGAAGGTTGAGAGTGAGCCCAGGCTTGATGGCAGGATGAGGAGAATGAAATTAAATATTGTTCTTGTAACTAGAATAACCAAATGGGAGCTCCTCATTTTTGTTGAAGGAAGTTTTACTCTGAGGAATCAGGGGTTTCCAGGACATAGATATAAGGAATTGGTTAGCACGTGGAATGAATGAAGACATAAAACAAAGTAGGTCCCAATCCTACTAGAAGTAAGGTAATAAATTAGTAAAGGTAATGTATTAAGATATAAGGGGCTTCTTAGGTGGCACAGTGGTATAAAGAATCCACCAGCCAAGCCAAAGGCTCTGGTTCGATCCTTGGGTTGGGAAGATCCCCTGGAGAAGGAAATGACAACCACTCCAGTATCTTGCCTGGGAAATCCCATGGACAGAGGAGCCTGGCAGGCTACAGTCCATGGGGTCACAAAGAGTCAGACACGACTAAGTGACTGCTCAGCAGCAGCCACAGCAGCATTATGATATAAAGCTCCATGCTGTGGAGTTAAAAAAAAAATGGGTCTCTGAAACTAACACAACATTGTAAATCAACTATACTCCAATAAAAATTTAAAAATAAATGAGTCTCTTTTCATGAAAAAGAAGGATGAAAAAAAATCCAAAAAAATGTGAGAGCTCTGAAAAGAGAAAATGAGATTTCTCTCTCAGTATGCCCATCCAGCTATATAAAAATAAAACCAGCTTTTCACATAATAAAATAAAGATTAATAAGGTAGATAGTCAACAAAGACCCAGCATATGGCACAAGGAACTATACTCAATATTATGTAGCACCTATAAGGGAAAAGAATTTTTCAGATTGAAAAGGCATTACAGTTATCACTTTCACTAATCCATAATAAACTAGAAGGGGCTCCTTTAAATATAATATTGTGCTGTGTGCTATGCTTAGTTGCTCAGTCATGTCTGACTCTTTGTGACCCCATAGACTGTTGCCCACCAGGCTCCTCTGTCGATGAAATTCTCCAGGCAAGAACACTGGAGTGAGTAGCCATTTCCTCCTCCAGGGGATCCTCCCAACCCAGGGATCAAACCCAGGTCTCTCACATTGCCAGCAGATTCTTTACCATCTGAGCCACCAGGGAAGCCCAAGAATACTGGATTGGGTAACCTGTCCCTTCTCCAGGTGAGCTTCCTGACCCAGGAATCAAACCAGGATCTCCTGCATTGCAGGTGGATTCTTTACCAGCTGAGCTACCTGAGAAGACCAAATATAATATTAATGTTTATTAGTAGTAATACAAACTAAGAGAAAAAAAATGAAGCAAAAAACAACATAACAAATCACCTCTTGAAATGACCAAGATACTTGGACGATATGCGTTCTACTTTCAATTCACTGTAAAGATTGTTTTCCCATTAAATTCTTCAAACTGGAGAATGAGGACTTGGAGGTTCAGTTCAGTTCAGTTCAGTAGCTCAGTCATGTCCGACTCTTTGCGACCCCATGAACCACAGCACGCCAGGCCTCCCTGTCCATCACCAACTCCTGGAGTCCACCCAAACCCATGTCCATTGAGTCGGTGATGCCATCCAACCATCTCATTCTCTGTTGTCCCCTTCTCCTCCTGCCCTCAATCTTTCCCAGCATCGGGGTCTTTTCCAATAAGTCGGCTCTTCACATCATGTGGCCAAAGTATTGGAGTTTCAGCTTCAACATTAGTCCTTCCAATGAACTCCCAGGACTGGTCTCCTTTAGGATGGATTGGTTGGATCTCCTTGCAGTTCAAGGGACTGTCAAGAGGCTTCTCCAACGCCACAGTTCAAAAGCATCAATTCTTCAGTGCTCAGCTTTCTTTATAGTCCAACTCTCACATCCATACATGACCACTGGAAAAACCATAGCCTTGACTAGATGGACCTTTGTTGACAAAGTAATGTCTCTGCCTTTTAATATGCGGTCTAGGTTGGTCATAATTTTCCTTCCAAGGAGTAAGCGTCTTTTAATTTCATGGAGGTTATTAATGGCTTATTAAGTGCTACTACTGAGCTGGAGCCCCTTCTAGTTTGTTATAGATTAGTGAAAGTGATAAATGTAATGCCTTTCAATCTGAAAAATTCTTTTCCCTTATAGGCGCTACATAATGTTGAGTACAGTTCCTTGTGCCATACAGTGGGTCTTTGTTGACTATCTATCTTATGCATAGGAGTGTGGATATGTTACGGTGCTTGATTTGTATTACTGAATTATTTATGAACATCAGTATTCTATGGCACATGTTTAGTCACAACCAGTCTTACAAACAATGGATTTTAATATTTTAAAATAAATATATTTCCAGTTTAACAGTTAAAAAAAGAATGCAGCACAATGTTTGATCACTCTGTGGAAGAAGGTCCAGGTGGGCAGCAAAGAGAGCCCATGTTAAAGCAATCAGAGTGGAGATGTCCAGGAGAAGGACAAATATGAGGAATATTTAAGTTATAAACTCATTAAGGTTGGTAATTTGGGGTAGGATAAAATAAGGAATGGCAACTAGGATACTAGTACAGGCAGCTTGGAAGAAGCAGTGGCACCAATTGGGGCAGTAAACAAAATGAAGGAGAAGCAATTAAAAAGGGGAGAAGAGATGCTGAATTTTCTTCAGGGCACCAAGAAGCTGGATTGACAATTGGTGGATCCATCTGGCAGCCCACCTTCTGGTAGCCCACCATCTGATAGCCCTTTAGAGCCCTAGAGCCTCCTGGAAAGGAGCTAGACCAGTTTTGAACTTGAAGAATTCTCATGAAATGTTAAGGAGCTGAGATTGGAGATTCTGAATTTATAGGCCTTTTGTCCTCAAACTATTTAAAAACTTTACCTTGAAAAGGAAACTTGGAAAGAGAAGATGATCTGTAATATACTGGATGGAAGTTCTGTAAATTGAGGAGTCTAGTGGTCCATATAGAGAGTACCTTCATTAACAATTGTAGATTTCACCACATTACCTATTCCTTCTTTTTTTATTATTATTATTTTTTAATGTGGACCATTTTTAAAGTCTTTAGTGAATTTGTTACAATATTGCTTCTGTTCTTTTTTTTTTTCCTAAAAAAATATTTATTGAAGTAGTATATAAGTTACAGGTGTACAATATAGTGAGTCACAATTTTTTTTGGCCTCGCTGTTCATTGGGAGCTCAGAATCTTAACCACTGGACCACCAGGGAAGTCCCAGTGAGTCATAATTTTTAAAGGCTATACTCCGTTACTAGTTATTACAAAATATTAGCTATATTCTCTGTGTTGTACAATATATGCATGCTCGCTCTGTTGCTCAGTCATGTCTGACTCCTTGCGACCCCATGGACTGGACCCCGCCAGACTCCTCTGTCCATGGAATTCTCCAGGCAAGAATACTGGAGTGGGTTGCCGTTTCCTTCTCCAGGGATTTCTGTTCTGTATTTTGGTGTTTTGGCCACAGGACATGTGGGATCTTGGTTCCCTGACCAGGGATCGAACCCACACACCCCACACTGAAAGAAGTCTTAACCACTGGACCACCAGGGAAGTTACTCTATTCATTCTTTTACTCAATGAACACTGTCTGAATACTTACTCTGCTAGGGGCTGAGACTACAAAGATGAACAAAATTTAGAGAACATACTTAGGAGACTCACAATTAAGTGTTCAGAGATTATTATGACTTCTGTAGTTGACAGTGTAAAACTCTGGTTCAATTTGAAATGCTCTGGTGTTTTCCTTTTTCTTTTTCAGTTACGGTAAAGCCTTTGACTGTGTGGATCACAATAAACCGTGGAAAATTCTGAAAGAGATGGGAATACCAGACCACCTAAGCTGCCTCTTGAGAAATCTGTATGCAGGTCAGGAAGCAACAGTTAGAACTGGACATGGAACAACAGATTGGTTCCAAATAGGAAAAGGAGTACATCAAGGCTGTATATTATCACCCTGCTTATTTAACTTCTATGCAGAGTACATCATGAGAAATGCTGGACTGGAAGAAACACAAGCTGGAATCAAGATGGCCGGGAGAAATATCAATCACCTAAGATATGCAGATGACATCACCCTTATGGCAGAAAGTGAAGAGGAGCCAAAAAGCCTCTTGATGAAAGTGAAAGAGGAGAGTGAAAAAGTGGGCTTAAAGCTCAACATTCAGAAAACGAAGATCATGGCATCTGGTCCCATCACTTCATGGGAAATAGATGGGGAAACAGTAGAAACAGTGCCAGACGTTATTTTTTGGGGCTCCAAAATCACTGCAGATGGTGACTGCAGCCATGAAATTAAAAGACGCTTACTCCTTGGAAGAAAAGTTATGACCAACCTAGATAGCATATTCGAAAGCAGAAGCATTAGTTTGCCGACTAAGGTCTGTCTAGTCAAGGCTATGGTTTCTCCTGTGGTCATGTATGGATGTGAGAGTTGGACTGAAGAAAGCTGAGCGCCGAAGAATTGATGCTTTTGAACTGTGGTATTGGAGAAGACTCTTGAGAGTCCCTTGGACTGCAAGGACATCCAACCAGTCCATTCTGAAGGAGATCAACTCTGGGATTTCTTTGGAAGGAATAACTCTGGGATTTCTTTGGAAGGAATGATGCTAAAGCTGAAGCTCCAGTACTTTGGCCACCTCATGCGAAGAATTGACTCATTGGAAAAGACTTTGATGCTGGGAGGGATTGGGGGCAGGAGGAGAAGGGGACGACAGAGGATGAGATGGCTGGATGGCATCACGGACTCGATGGACGCGAGTCTGAGTGAACTCAGGGAGATGGTGATGAACAGGGAGGCCTGATGTGCTGTGATTCATGGGGTCACAAAGAGTCGGACATGACTGAGCAACTGAACTGAACTGAAAGGATAGTTTAATGTAATTGGTGAATAGGTTAGCCTATCCAAGTCTGAAAATGGCAAACTAGATATTTGGGACCAATTTTCCTATTGAGGATAACCGGAAAAGCCTAAAAAAAACTGAGAGCTAACAAGAGAATGAAGAATTACTGGGCCAGTTTGGAGGCCCAGAGTAGGCCCGGGTCTGCTTTAGCTTAAGAGCATTTGGTAGCTCCTGAGGGGTTGGAGAGAAGCTAAGTGGCTGAATTAACAGAACAGATTGCCGTCCAGGGGTGAAACGTCTCCATAGCAAATCTTGTTACTTTCAGTTGAAATCCTGAAGAAGTAAGGAAGAATTTGTAGACAAGCCCTCCCAGGTGCTTCACATTAGAATTATCCCAGTTGTCGGGCAGAAGCAAATGTAAATCCTCTTTTCAAGAAAGAGCAAAGGTCTGCTAATAGTTTTGTACACACAATTAGCTGAACATCTTTGTTTTGTACACTCTTTGCTAGTGAGTTGTAGTTCACAATAAAAGGGCTTTATACACATTCCTACTTATTTCACACAATATATATGCTAAGCACCTAGCCTCATGACTGGCACATAGTAGAGAAATGAGATTGCTTCCTGTCCCCCATTCCTTTTTTTCTTTCTAGCAGAGAAAAGAGGAAAATGTGAATGTTCCCAAACATCTCACTTCCCAAGTACAGGCACCCTCATTCTCTTTCATTCTCTTACAACAACTTCATCCCCATGGCAACTGCAATCAGAGGTTGGGCCTGTGAAGAAAAGGAGGGATGTGGGCAAGGCAGCCTGAACTTGATTACCTCCTTGCATGAGAGGACATCCTCGCTAATGACTGAATTGCTGGAGTCCTAAGCTGAAAGTGCCCATTAACGGATAATATGGTCGTTTGTTCTATATTTTCTTTTCCCTTCCAAAACACCAAAGCAAAACCTTTGTTTAAAGACTTACCTTTGCTGCAGGTTGCAGTTAATCCTATAATCACTGAATGAATAGCTATCAAGCCAGACATTCTTTGTGTGCCAGAGAAGCAAGAGGCCTGTCGTGGAGGCATTTCTGCAGGGAGATTGCGATGCCTGGGGAGGCTGGGTTGAGGGGGCGGGTGCAGCTGGCCGTGGGCTGCAGAGAACAACTAGTTGCTTATCTGTTCACCTGCTCCCACTCGGCCGGCCTGTCTCAGCCTGCACCCGCTGGACTGGGTGCTTGCATCTACCCGCTTTCATGCCTCAGCTTGTTAGGAACAGCCATTTGACATGTTTACGACACAAGAAAAGGCTAATGATACTTGGGAACAACAATGAAACTCTAGCAGATGAAAAATTAGACATCTGAAAATCAAAGAGGTGCCATGGACCACTTATAGATGACACCTTACCTTCCTTCAAGCCTCATCCCACCACCCCTACCCCCAACCAATTCACTTGAAAAGTACCAGTCTTAGGAAGAGATTAAAAAAGAGAGAGAGATTTCCAGGCCTGGAGGTGAGCAACAAGTTCAAAGGGCCAAACACTGAAATCACAAAGGGAGGCTTATTTTTAGCTGATGTTGAAATTCTTTCTAGTGACCTCAAAGAAAATTCTGCCTTTAGCAGAGATTTGTTCTGCAAGGAGGATCAGATTGGAATTCTCTGCAGACCAGGAAGGTGGTGGGGGTCAGGGGAAAGGGGTCAGGAGAGGACATTTGGACTTCATTTCTGTGGAATTCGGCAAGAGGCATTCTTCTGGCAGAAGTGAGCTCTGCTGAAGACTAGATTAGTAAGTAATTAACTCAGCAAATATTTACTGAGGACCTAGATTATCCCTGTGCTGTGCTAGGCGCAGGAGTCACTCTGGCCAACCAGAGAGACTGTGTCACTCCCCCCATGGAGTATGCGGAGGCAAGGGCAACGTGGTTCCAAAAAACAGGTTCCAAGTGGGTTAGATACCTATAACACATGGGCCTTGCAGGGTGATCAGCCTTAAAAGAGAAAGGAAAACCAGCTGGAGAATTTTCAAGCCAGAATAACCATCAACTCCTTAATTCCACATCTGCACAAGTCTGGCAGGAGGGCAAGGTGTGAGGAAGAGGGTGGCATAGGAGGCTGTCATAGATGACTTGCAAACACAAAGACCCCACCTGAAAATGGATGGTCAAGATGGGCCTGGGGCAAGGGGAACTCGGGGATGTAGTTGGGGAGATTGATCATCTACATAAATAGTGTCAAGAACTAGAGAAATTAACTGGGGGCCAGAACAGTGCTGTCTTGCAAACAGCAAAAACTGTCAGAGGAACACCACCGATACTTCTCTGAGCATCTTCTTCCAGGGAGCCCATAACTAGAGGGAGCAGGAAACGGGATTGACAGGTGGTAGACTGACTACTCAGAGGTCAGCTAAGAAGGACACACTGCCAGTCTGCTCGTGGGTGGGAAGCTGGAGGTATGATGTCCCATCTTTCTAGGGAAACTATGAGATTCACCCAGAGATGGTTTGGTTGTGCTCTGATTTCCAGAATGAACTGGTATGGAGGCAGCAGAAAGATCTGACGGGGGAGAACTTTCTAGGCTTTTTTTTTTAATTAATTTTTATTGGGGTATAGTTGCTTTCCAATATTGTGTTAGTTTCTACTGTACAGCAAAGTGAATCAGCTGTGTGGATACATACGCATGTGTGCATGCTCAGTTGCTTCAGTCTTATCTGACTCTTTGCGACCCTGCGGACTGTAGCCCACCAGACTCCTCTGTCCATGGAATACTCCAGGCAAGAATATTGGAGTCGGTTGCCATTTCCTTCTCCACGAAATCGTCCTGACCCAGGGATCACATTCAAGTCAGTCTTGAGTCTCCTGCATTGGCAGGTGGATTCTTTACCCACTGAGCCACCTGGGAAGCCCATGTATACATATATAACCCCTTTTTTGGAGAACTTTCTAGTCTTGATTTTGCTCTGGATTCCTCTGCATGACCCTTGGCAAGCTTCCTTCCTTAACAATTTCCTTGTTTGCAAAGCATCAAAAACACTCATTACAGCAATTCCAATCTATTACCTTCATCATGCTCACTGCCAAAATTAAGTAGTGTAATACCAACATATCCTCTGTAATCCTTCCCTATGACACCATGTCTGTTGTTTACAAAGTGTTTCCAGCCAAATTAGAGCAGGGAGGATTGGACCTTAACGTCCAGAGAGAGGAGGATGTAGCTATATCCTTCTACAGGATGAAGTCATGGCCCCTGCATAGTTACTGCAGTTGGCCCTGGGACACCATGGACCCCGCCAACTTGGAGAGCTGAGCAAAGCAGAGCATCCCTCAGCCTTCAGAGGTGGCAGGACCGTAATGCACAGATGTGCCCTAGTCATAGACTGCCATGTGGTGAGATTTTACTCTTCAAATATGGAGTCTTTCCTCCATATTTGTAGGACCATGGAGGACTGGGACTCATCACTTTTTTTTCTCTCTCCCTCAGTATCCAGAACTAATGCTCGGTGTTTTTTAAATTCTTGTTGATAGAACAAATTCAGCAGACATCTACCAAAAGTTTATTGAATGGATCCTGTGGCAGGCCCTGAGCTACAACAAAGAGATGTTGTTTTTGTCAAGGACCAAGCCACTCTCTGGGTAGGTGCTTACAGTTACAAGATTGTTTTCAACAGCTTAAAAAAAATAACCCATCAGATTTGCATTTCTCCCTAGAGTAGCAGCCTCCCAGTTTTGAGAGGGCCAGTTCCCCAGGGTCCACAGTGGGTTGGGGCCAGTCCTTATCCAAGTGAGCCAAGACCTCCGCTGAGTGACAGGCCAGAAGCAAGCCGCTAATGCAAGTTTTAGTAGTTGCTAAGTCTCCCAAATTCACTCCAAGGATGAGGAAGGGTTCTCAGCCTGAGCTTTACTAGTTTACTGTGAGTTGAGTTGTTTTCTGAGATCCTTGGAGTGGGATGGGGGAGGGTAGTGGTGTGGTGGGAGGGACAGGGTGTTAGGAAAGCAGGCGGAGAGAGTCAAGCAGTTGGGGAGCATTTCAGAGTGACACCAGAATCGGCAAATGTCGTCTTAGCTGGTTGTAAAGGGGACAGCAGCACTTACAAGCTTTTCCCTTTTGATAAGATGAATGGAACAGAAAACCTGAGCGCTGTTATCTTATCATGTCTTCTTAGGAAACAAACCTAGAAATGTTCCCTGTTGGCCAGCCTGGTGTTTAGCCCGCACTCAGAACCCAGACCTGCAGACACCTGGCAGAACCAAGCAGGCTCAATACAGAGAGAAAAAGGCAGGCCTTCAGGGACAAGGGACTGTGTCCTCTGAACCTTTATCAATGTCCTGAAAGCTGAGGCTACTCCAAGCTCTTGCTATGCTGACCCACAGACTTCCTGGAAACCTCATCTCCTGACTGAACAAGGCCGGCAGGGAGGGTCTGTGGACCTATCCTGACTCCCACTCCACCCAGGTCCCAGGACCAAAGTGGTCCTGCATGTCATGGGGTCATCTGGTCTTTGCCATGATCCTTCTCTCCCCCACACTGATGACCTCCTGCTAGACCCCGTGAGAATTCAGACCTGCCCCAAGCCTGCATGGATCGTGGCATTGGCACACGGCCGATTCTCTCCACCCCGAATGCAGGGAGACAGAGCTCTGCCGTGTGGTGGTCAGGGCTCCCTGGACCAGACTGGCTTTGGAGAGAGCCTGTGGGGCTGGGCTGTAGGGAGCCACTCCCGTTCTCCCCATAAAGCCAAGGGGTAGATTAGAAATTTCTCCCTCGACCTCTCTGCAGCCCCAGAGGGTGACCATCTCACTTATTCTCATCCACAATCTACCTGCTACAATGGCAGCCACACTTCTTCCAAGCGCTTTCCTGGGGCCACTTAGCGGCAAGTGAGATGCAAGAATGTCCCTTCAGTGACAAGGCAGCTCTGTTGACACAACAGCTCTGAGCCAGAGCTCAGAGTCACAAAGTCTCAGAGTTGGAAGAGACTGGACAGCTAGCCACACTTACCCCTCACAGGGGTGAGTTACCACTGCAACACCAAGACCCAAGAGCCAGCTATTGTTTTTTTTAATCTCCCAATTTAAAAAATCCTATTTCTCCTTTCTTGGTGCCGTACGATCTCAGTTGCTATAGTCAGTCCTCATAAGATATGGTATCAGATACTGGTATGTGATCCACCACTGTCCTGGGCATACAAAGGTGATTAAGAAAGAGTAGCTATACAAAACAGGGAGCCCAGCCTGGTGCTTCGTGATGACCTAGAAGGGTAGGATGGGGGGAGGGGAGGCTCAAGAGGAAGGGGAGATATGTATACTTACAGGTGATTCATGTTGTTTTGCGGCAGAAACCAACACAACATTGTAAAGCAATTTTCCACCCATTAAAAAAGAGGAACAAAAGAGTAACCAGGTAGGCACAGAAGTACAAGGTCCTGAGTGCTGTGTGGCCACGTGCCAAGTGCTGCAGGAAGAGTTCTTGAGATGCCTGACGCCTGAGCCGGCGGCTTCAGAGAATGAATGGGATTTGCCAGGTGGACAAATAGGAAGGGAGGGGGCATTTGAGGCAGAAAAGCCAGCACTGACTCATTTATTTCCCCTTTCATTCATTCAACTCATATCTACCGAGCACCTGCTCGGTGGCAAGTAAGCTCTAAGTAAGACGAGTGATAAAAGAAACATTGCCCTCAGGTAGCTTACAGCCTAGTTTAGGCTACAGGTAAGAAAAAAGACACCGATGACATAGTGAGTTAGGGCAAGAACATAGGGGGAAAATAGGTGATTTGAGAGGCCATGGGAGGGCATGAATTGAGAGAAAGCAGGAAGCGAGAACCACCTTGGTAAGCTCAGGGAACAGGTGGCCAGAGTGGCAAGCCCACTGAAATAATAGAGGGATATGTAGCCGCGGAGACAGAGTGAGAATGCGGAAGGTCCTAGGTTTAGTTCCGCAGGTGATGGGACAAAGAGCTCTGAGGATGTTAAACTAGTGAGTGATGTCATCCTATGTACATTCAAGGGAAACCACTCTGGGAGAGGTGTAGAGAGCCAGCAGGGGAGGCGCAGGGGTTTTTGCGGGTCCTGCTTTTCTCCTCTCTATGCAGCCTACTGTGTCAATTTCCCTCTCAAAGTGTGATGCCAGAATGGAACAAAATACTGTAGGTGTTTGTAGGTGACTGACCAGCAGAGACATCGTGAGATAAGTAATTATTGTAAATACTACCCCTCTGTTAACTGCTGCCTAGGATGACAATAAGTTTTGGTAACATTGCTCTGCTGCTTCAGTTCAGTTCAGTGGCTCAGTCATGTCTGACTCTTTGCGACCCCATGAACTGCAGCATGCCAGCCTCCCTGTCTATCACCAACTCCAGGAGTCCAACCAAACCCCTGTCCATTGTGTCCGTGATGCCATCCAACCATCTCATCCTCTGTCATCCCCTTCTCCTCCTGCCCTCAATCTTTCTCAGCATCAGGGTCTTTTCAAATGAATCTGCTCTTCACATCAGGTGGCCAAAGTATTGGAGTTTCAGTTTCAACATCAGTCCTTCCAATGAACACCCAGGACTGGTCTCCTTTAGGATGGACTAGTTGGATCTTCTTGCAGTCCAAGGGACTTTCAAGAGTCTTCTCCAACACCACAGTTCAAAAGCATCAATTTTTTGGCACTCAGCTTTCTTTATAGTCCAACTCTCACATCCATGGACATGACCACTGGAAAAACCATAGCCTTGACTAGATGGACCTTTGTTGACAAAGTAATGTCTCTGCTTTTGAATATGCTATCTAGGTTGGTCATAGCTTTTCTTCCAAGGAGCAAGCATCTTTTAATTTCATGGCTGCAGTCACCATCTGCAGTGATTTTGGAGCCCAGAAAAATAAAGTCTGACACTGTTTCCACTGTTTCCCCATCTATTTGCCATGAAGTGATGGGACCAGATGCCATGATCTTAGTTTTCTGAATGCTGAGCTTTAAGCCAACTTTTTCACTCTCTTCTTTCACTTTCATCAAGAGGTTCTTCAGTTCTTCTTCACTTTCTGCCATAAAGGAGGTTATTGATATTTCTTCTGGCAATCTTGACTGCAACTTGTGCTTCTTCCAGCCCAGCGTTTCTCACAATGTACTCTGTGTATAAGTTAAATAAGCAGGGTGACAATATACAGCCTTGACATACTCCTTTTCCTATTTGGAACCAGTCTGTTGTTCCATGCCCAGTTCTAACTGTCGCTTCCTGACCTGTATACAGGTTTCTCAAAAGGCAGGTCATGTGGTCTGGTATTTCCATCTCTTTAAGAATTTTCCACAGTTTATTGTGATCCATATAGCCAAAGGCTTTGGCATAGTCAATAAAGCAGAAATAGATGTTTTTCTGGAACTCTCTTGCTTTTTCAATGATCCAGCGGATGTTGGCAGTTTGCATGTAGAGCTTATTACCAACATTAAATTTTGGATCACTTTCTTATTTACTATGACCCAACACTGGTCCCTCATTTGATACTGAGATATTCAGCTCCTGCTACCAAAATGCAGGAATTCCCATTCATCTTAGTTAGATGTTATTTTGTAAACTCTGTCCATTCATCTAGCCCAACAGAATTATTTGGGATCCTATGTGTTCTATCAATATATTCTTATCTTGCCTAGCTTTACAGCATCTTTTGGGCTGACTGGGCCCAAAGCCTTGACACTGATTTCTTTTTTCCCCTCTCCTCCTCATTCAATGTATTAACAAAATTCAATGGTTTCTGTATAGAATTTGACTACCTCTTAGACCACATCTCAGCACCTCCTTTGGCTGCCAGCCTGATTCCGCCATCATGACCGCACAGGTTATTACAAGAACCTGGTAACGTGTCTCCTTGTTTCCACTGAAGCTCCCTTCAGTTCCATAACTCCATAAAGGGAGCTTTGCAAATCAGAGCACGTCACTCTCTAGGTCAGTGGCTGTGTAATTACCATCCCTGGTTCTTATGAGGGCCTGCAAAATCCTGCCCCACCCAGCCTCCTGCTGTTTCTCTGGCCCCACCCTCTATCATTCTCCTCCAAAGTTCCTTCACTGCAGCCACACTGGATGCCCTACTAGGCTTTTTGCACTCGCTGTTCCATCTCTAGAGAGGGACGTGCCTCTGGGTTTTACTAAAAGTTCTTCCTGTGTCCAAGATCTTGCCTGACTCTCCTCTTTAACACTGAAACCTTCTCCCTCTAACATCCTGTATCTTGCACCACTTTCTCTCCACACCACCTATCAGCAACCAACATGTTATATATTTACTTACTATTATTTTTTTGAAAGTGAAGTGAAAGACACTCAGTCTTGTCTGACTCTTTGCGACCCCATGGAGTGCACAGTCCATGGAATTCTCCAGGCCAGAGTATTGGACTGGTTAGCCTATCCCTTCTCCAGCGGATCTTCCTGACTCGGCAATCGAACTGGAATCTCCTTCATTGCAGACAAATTCTTTACCAGCTGAGCTGCCAGGGAAGCCCTTTTATTATTTTTTATTATTTATTTATTTGGGTCTAAGTTGTAGCATGTGACATCTTTAGCTGCAGCATGTGGGATCGTAGTCCTCTGACCAGGGATTGAACCCAGGCCCCCTGCTTTGGGAGTGTGGAGTCTTACCCACTGGCCTATTGGGGCAGGCCCTATTTACTTATTTTAAAAAATTTTCTCTCCTGCTAGATTTACCACACCAAAGAAGGCATCGATTTCTGTTTGTTTTGTTCACTGCTCTAATCCCAAGGCCCGACACAATAGGAATGTAACATTTGTTGAATTTATATGGCCAGAAATTTTGCCTGGTGCTGACAGCACTGAGAAAATTCACTTCTTTCATTTTCAAAACTGGAACGTATCTGCTCATCTCTGTCTTCTAGACTTTTCTCTGATTGCTGTGGGTTGTTTCCTAGCAGACGTTTCACAGGAGATCAGCTACAGAGCAGCAGCAACAGCAGCTAAGTTTTTGAGCACTGAATGGGTGCCGGGCTGAGTCCTGAGAATAAACAGAATCTTATCCTTTAATCCTTCGGCAGTCCTGTGAAGCAGGTATTATTGGTTCACCCCATGTAAAAGTGGAAAAACTAAGACACAGATTGATTAGGTAATTTCTCCAGGGTCATACAGCTAGCCAGTGACAGAGCCAAGATTCAAACCCAGGCAGTCTAGCTCCAAGGTCTGTGCTCTTCATTATTCTTCTGGAGCTACAGCAATCCCTTCTTGAAATATTCTCAGAATTTGGGGATGTAATTGGCTCAGGACAGGTTATGTCAGTTAACTTGAGGATGCACACGCTTCATTGTTTGAGGATGCCAGTGTCTTCTGCTCTTTTTGATCTTGAAATCATTCACTTTGACAAAGAAGTTGGAAGCACAATAGATGGATAGGAGTGTTTTTCTGTCATTCAGTAACAGCCCATCACTGTCCCCTACGGACAGACCTAAGTCTCCTGTGTTTGTCTGCTCAAACAATGCCTTAAAAAGCTTTGCTAACATTTTTCAGATAGCCCACATTCCCGGCATGACTGTCACAACTCCATACCAGTCTTTTATACTTAATGTTGTTTTTGGTCAACAGCCACTCTTCCACCTTTTATTCATGTTCTTTTTTAAGACTAGGCTCATCCGGGCGTTTCCTGGGTAGCCACGTCTGCCTTTCTATTTCTTGGCCCATGTTTATTAAGATGACCCTTTTAGAGCCCCATGCTCTTCTTTCATTTCAGGAGTAATTGAGATCTCATCGGTAGAACCTCATGGCAGAACTCCCGTCCTGATTCCGCTGGAGTCGTGCTCTCTATTCACAGTGTGGAGTTGGTGCTGGGAGGGCCTCTCCAGCTGGGGCTACCTTTCCCAGGCCCACTTCAGACAGGGGACCCAGTTCTTGAGCTCTGGCCAGTGGCAGGAAGGCAGACATGATCACCACCACTGGCAGGGCTGACCCAGAAAGGCTCCTCCCTGGCTCTTCACGGCCTTCTTCCCCACTTGAAGCTGGATGTCTCCAGTCTAGCTGACTTCGGAAGCCACATGTTAAACGAGCAGTGCCTCTGCCGGCCAGGGTGCTGAGGGATCCCTTTCCCCATCAGATTTTGTGAGAATACAAACTAATCGTGTTAAACCACTGAGATTTGAGGATTTGTAGTACAATAGCTGGAATCATCTTAACTAAAACCGTTATCTGTGTTTCTCCATGAGCCTTTGAGGCCTTCTCTCTATACAGTCTGGAACAGTGCAGTGAGCCTGTAGCGTGGGTTTCTCTCCTCAGGCGTCACAAGCTTCGCAGGGAAATGGGTGCATTCTCCCCCACGATCCCCTTGCTGCCACGGCACAAGCTACTCTTCTCCATCGTCGTGAAGCCCAAGCCACAGGGACTTCTTCCTGTTTTTCCCTCATCGTGTTTTCCACCACCTGGGGGAAACACTGGAGGCAGCTCCTTAAACAGCTGGTTTGGGTAAGGGGCCACCTGGGTCCTATTAAGAAAGACAGGTGCATGAGAAGTCTTTGAGGGTTCAGGGAGAAGGCAGCATTTGGTTCTTCCCATCAGGAAGCCTGGAATAAGCTTCAGGCCATGTAAGAAAATTCACCCTCAGCCCTGAAAGCCAAGCCAAGGTCAACAAGCAGACACTTGTCCACCCTCCGTGTGTGGGAGCTGTGGCCCCCAAGGGGCTTGATGTGTTCTTCATGGAGCCTTCATGCTGCAGGGACAGCCAAGTGTCCCCAGCACAGATGGGTGGGTGAGCTCGGAGCAGGCCTTAGGGAGAACACACAACCAGGCTGGACTCCTTAGGCAGAGAAACGAGTTCCCAAGAAGGCCTGGTCCAGGCGCCCTGGTCCCTCCTGGGCATAAGGAGGCCCCCTGGGGGGAGCTTCGGAGCACCCAACTCAGCAAGAGGTGCCACCGAGATCCCAAGTTCACAGAACCACCTGGCTGTTTGGCTCAATTGTTTGTGCTTTGTTTTCTATGTGAAATGGGAATAAGGCAACTGATTTGCCCCATTTGGAAGAAATATGAAGTATTGAAAATCACCGCTATGAACAACAGTAATAGACACTTAGGGAACATTTACTATTAACCACTATTCTAAGCACTTTACACAAAGTAACTCAGTTCACCCCAAAACAAATGCTGGGAGGCAGTGTTACTAGAGCCTGGTTTTGCAGATGAGGGATCTGAGACCTAGAGATGAGGCACATCTGGTCTGACATCACACGGGCAGTTGTGGCTGTGCTTGGGATTTGAACACAGGCAGTTCAGCTCGTGAGTCCGTGTTCCTGACCAACATGTCAGGCCTCCTGGGAACACTGCCGGTCCCTGTCCATGGAGGACGAGGGCACATAGAGGAAAGGGTCCACGCCAAAGCACTGCTTATACCTTGCTCCCTCTCTTCCTGCCTTGTCTCCATGCTGAAGGGAGAGGATAAGTGGCACCATTCCAGGTTCAAATGAAACAAGTTAAGATGGAAGAAAAAAAACGAGATCCAATGCACATCCAGTAAGTTCAAGTAAGTCTCAAGCAGACTGAGAAAGCAGGAGAGGCAACATTGGAGAGACAGAGAATTTTTCAGGCTTAATGAAAGAAATCAATCCTAAGATCAAAGAATCACACTAACTCCCAAATCAGACAAATCTTCAAAAATCTATACATTGACACTATGTTTAGGAAGCTGATGAACAGCAAATAGAGAGAAAAAATTGAAACCAACCAGAGAGAAAGGAAAGATAATTGGACTTTCAGACAGATTTCTCAGCAATGCAAGACTCTAGAAAATAAGAAAATATTTTCTAAGCGCTGAGAGAAAATATCAAACCACAATTCTATATTCCTTTAAACTATCCAAAAATACATATTTGATATTAAAAACAAAACAAATGAATGAAGAAAGCAAAGGCAGCAGTTTTTGTGTAGGGGCAAGACACTGAATTAGGAATCAGAAGACCACTTAGTTCTGTGATCTTAGGCAAGACATTGAGACCGTCAGTTTCTGATTTATAGAAGGAAAATGTGCCCCTGGCAGGGCTGTTATGAGTTCTAACATGAAAAGGCCTATTATCTCATGCCCAGCATTTAGCGGCACCTGGATGAGTTAGCTGAGATCAAATCCAGGATTCAGTTCCAGGAAGACGGGCACTATGGGGCAGGCAGGGGGCTGTGAGCAGTGCCTGCTGCACTAATGTTGCTTCAAGGGCAGGTATCCACAGAAGTCATCACACTTGGGATACTGCATGCTTCAGTCTCCGAGAACAAAAATCTCATTATCCCTGAGCAGACTGCAGCATGAGGACAGAGCAGATGGCCAAGCAGATACATCTTCCTGGGTAGAGCTGGCTCTCACCTATTGGGACTGAAAGGTACAGAGCCAGCCTAGAAGCCCATCTCTCAGCAGGTGAATTGGAGCAAGCTGGGCTGCTGCAAACGCATGGTCCTGGGTGAGTGAGTAACTGTGGCTGCAAGACTGATTCCCCTAGAAAGCTGCTCTCATCCCCTACCCGCCTGCATCTCTGAGCACTCCCTATTCAAACCAGCATGGAAACCGACAAGGTTGGACTGTGTTTGGGTTTGAGTAATTATTGTTACTTTTGCTGCTTGCTGTTGGGATAAGGGATTAAACAATGGGCTTTTGGGCTAGACAGATAAGATGGAGCTCTAGGTGGGCGTTGGGGCTCTTCAAGGGATTTTCATTAATCCATGCTCCCATGTCAGTTGGGCTCTGATCCTAGGGGTGACTTTATCCCCAGTCAGGCCACCATCTGTGTCATGGACTATCACAGTTCTCAGAGTTCCAACTCTATTGATATGATTCATGCAAAACACACCCATGTTCTACTTTCTGAGCCTAGAAGGCCTGATCATTAGGAGTATTTGCTCCACAGGTGCTGTGTGTGCAGCCAAGACCACAGGGCTTAGAGAGGAGGTGTGTGTGTATGACAGACGTAGAAGTTTCAGACACGTCACCCAGTGCTCATGTAAGCAAATGTTTGGAACTAGATAGAACAGGAAACCGTATGTGTCTGCTGTGACTGGCCTGGGTGGTTTCCCGTTCCTTTACACGAATGAGTCCATTCCTGAGCCAGAGGTGGACCTTGCCTTCAGTGGGGCTCAAGACACCACGTGCAAGATGCAGATTCAGAATCCAGCATCTGCGGAGCCAGTGGGCTTCTCTGAGGGGATCTGGGCTCCTGGCAGGAGCGGGGAGATATATTTCTTTTGTACATGTCCCAGGTCCTTAAGTGACCAAGAGGCCTTGGTTAGCATGATGGATTTGACACTCCATCCTCTGTGACTTCAAAAAGGAAAGTGAGGGAGAGGTGGAGAGGATACAGTACGCTGGGCAGTTTGGGTCAAACATGAGAAGCCAGTTCAACATTTTTCCTGAGAGTTTCTCAAGCCTCTATCACACGGGATGTGTTCTCTCTCCTTCACCCATCAGAGCATCTTAGAAATGTTGCTTTTGTGTGTGCGGGGCTTGCCGGGGCTGCAGGGGCCCCAGGGAGCCACAGGTAGGCTCTGGGGTAGATACTTGGTGGGGGGGCGGAGTGAGAAGAGGACCCATCGCTGGAGCTCCTGTCCCAGGATGTGCAGGGAAGGGGCGGGTCAATACGCTGCACAAACAGCTGCCTTATGCCATGATGGGCGGCAACAGCCCCGGGCGCAGGTGTGGGGAAGCACACACTTCATCTAGCAGGCATCTGCTAGGCTCTTGGCATGACCAGGCTCTGTGTTAGAATTCAAAACAAAGTGAGACCTGGATACACTGCCCAGGAGGCAGGGTCAAATGTGGGGGAGTGGCACCACACAGATGGCAGACAGAATCAGGCTGATTTACCCACCTGAGGGTGGGTCTGCTCTTGCAAGCTTAGCAACTCAGAGGACGCAACCTCCAGCCATAGCATCCCTCCCCTCACTTTCAGAGCAGCACCCAAATCAACACCCCGATCTCGGCAGTTCAGGGGCTCTGTCATTAGAGACACTTCAGCACCACAGGGGCTCCATGGAACTGAAGGGTTCATTCATTACCTCGAGAGATGTCCGCTGAGTGGTCACCAGGGGTGAGCACTGCACACACTGTTCAGAGTCAGGGAACCCAGGGCTCTCCAATGGGGAGGACAGACCCATAAACAAATCCCATGTCTTAAAATGAAGACGCAAATCAGAGACACGGAAGCAGAGGAGGGAGATGTGATTGGGAGGAGCCAGGAGGGAAGAGCTGCAGCTTGTTTACCAACAGGCATGGGTCAGCGTAATGGGCTGAACACTCAGCTTCCATCAGATTCACTCAGCACCATTCTGATCATTACCTCTGCCCTTCCTGGTTCTTACCCCATGAAAGGGCATCGGAAGATGCTGACGTCAGAAGCGGCAAGTCAGGACACCTCAGGCTGGGTTCCAAGATGCTTTTCCTGCCTCTCCCCATCCCAGTGTCTCTGTGCAGCCTCATTCTGCTGTCCCAGGGACCTGCCTGACCCTTGTGGACTGCAAGTAATATCCCAGCTTTACTCTGCCCTGAGGGGGACTGTCCCCTAGGGCAACGAAGGTGATTGTTTTCCTCTGTGGTTGCCCTCCTCCTTACCTGGGTGACTCATCGAGGTGGCAGGCCAGCCTGGGGCTCAGAGGTGGGGTGCACCCAGATCTACAGGCTGTCACAAGGGAGAAGCCTGCTCCCACATGGACATAACTTGTCTGTTTTTCTAAGCTCAGCCATGACCTGATAAAGGATACAGTGAGGCCTGCAAGGAGGAAGAAAGGAAGTCAGGGATATAGACATTTTTTGGCCAGAGCTCCATCAGATAGGAGAGAAACAGCCCATCCTCTGAGGGGAACGCAAGGCACGCTCTGTCCTTGGGTGCTGTTTTCCCAAACAGGGTTGAGGCTGGGTGAACCATGGCGGGGGTGGGGTGCTGGTTGTGACACCGGCCTCCAGCGCTGCACGCAGTCCATACACCTACACCCGCTCTCAGGGGCCCATGGGGTGGCCAAGAGGGGGAGTCCCTGCTGGACTCCCTTTCTTTGTCTTACGCAAACTTGGAAGAATGGTTAGCGCGGGTAATACATTCAGGGTGGAGCGCAGAGGTGGAACACAAGGTTTTACCCATGCCACGGGCCCCCCTTCTCCACCCTGCCTGCTGTCCCCTCCAAACACCCAATCCCCACTAAGCAAAGACAAGCTAGTCACTGAAGAGGAGAAGCCCTCAAAGTCTCACAGCATGTACCCTGGGGGCAGGAGAGGAGAAGGTGAGGAGGTCCTTGAGGGTGCGGAAGTCCCCAAAGAAGGGCTTTCCACCTCTCAGGCTGGTCCTCCTTTGATTTCAGGATGTGGCTTTGCCAGGCTGGTGTCAACCATGGCCACACCATAAGCCCAAAGACTGGGTTTGGGGGTGCTGTGCCTGCTCTGACAGCAGGTCAGCCTCCAGCCCTCTGTCTGGTCTGGGGTTTGATGTCCCTCTCTAGGTGTGAACTGGGTCCAGGGAGGAAGCCAGGGCCCCCGACTCCATGCATCCTCACTCCTGGGTAGCTCCATACACTCCGGCAAGTTGTCCTGGGGATGAACCAGGAGCATCAACAAGACCTCCTGTCGACCGTGATTGGCCCATGGCCAGCACGGACCCTTTCCTCCCACCCAGAATATCCCAGGATTGACTTGAAGAAAGTTCTGATACCCTGCTGGTGACTTTTTACCTAATCCCTCCTTCAGGGCTCAGATCCATTCCCACCTCCTGCATGAAGCCTTCCTTGTCAACGGCAACTTGCCGCCATCTTCTCCTGCCCCTTCTGCATTTGCAAGAGTTCGCACCACGTCTCTTCCCCGGGCTTTCTTCACCACTTCCTGTGCTCCTCGTCTTGTCAGGTCCTTCTCAGACCCTGCTCTAGGGGTTGGGACGGCCCATGGGATGCCTGTTCCTGGTTTCCAACACAATTGGGAAGATGTACACAAATGGCCATTTCACTTGGCGCCATAAGGGAGAGTCAGAGAATGTGCTCCAGTGGGTGGAGCAGGAAGACAGACCACAGGGAGGCTGGACGGGGGCCTCACAAGCAGCATCTGAGAGTGACTTTCAGAAACACATAGCATTTGTTTTCTTTTTCTTTTTAATTTTTGGCACACACCGCAGGGCATGTGAGATCTTAGTTCCCAATCAGGGATCGAACCCAGGTCTCCTGCCCTGGCAGCGTGGAATCTTAACCATTGGACCACCAGGGACGTCCTTGAAGCACATAGGATTTGGGTGGCAGGGGCCAGTCTAGGAGGAAACAGGGAGAGCCAGGAAGGCATGGAGGCAGGAAGTGGTGGACGGCAATGTGGGGCACCATCAGAGTGGGTCTCCACCAGGCCAGCTCTTTCAGGTTGGCTGATTGACACCTGAGCTCCCCTCCTCGAGAGCTTCCCCACACTGGCAGCTTTGTGCCCAGGGCCATCTGGGAGCAGTGACTTGCAGGGGTGAGGGGTGCCAGGAATAGCTGCAGGAGGAAGTGGAGGCAACAGTGTGGTCTCCTGCTGTGAACACCCAAAGTCAGTACCCCGTCCTCCCCAGCCCAGAATTTCCATGCAACGTGGGCCCCTGATCAATACCAGGATGCCCTCCATGGGCCTCAGCTTCCTGGGATGTGCTGGAAATAACCGCCTACCCGAGAGGCGATGGAGCTGGCCACTAAACTGTTTGCTTCTGCAGACTTGTCAACAGGCCCTGCAGAGGGGTTAACGTTTAGCTGGTGGCGAGAGGGCTGGGTTCTCTGGCTGCAGCCTGAGCCGAGGCAGGTGGAAGAACAAGGTGAGTGGCAGGGAGAGCACAGTGGGAGCACAGAGCACAGTGGGAGCACAAGGCTGTGCCGCGGGCACTGCTCATCCTTCACCAGCAGCCAGCTCCTGGACGTATCTGCTCAGTCTTCCCTGATGAAGTTCGTGCCTTGGGCAGAGTGGTGGGCGGTAAGCTGAGCTGGATCTTTCTAACTGATAGTCAATTTTGTGACTGAAGGGCTGGCCTATGGAATCAAATCAGGCAAATAAGAATGTGGTCTGCTGATGGCAAAATCACCTGGGGTTTCCCAGGGAACCTCCATGAATTATGATTTAGTGGTTTTGGGTGACACCTGTGCTTTTTTTTTTTTTTTAAACAAGCATGCAAGACCTGTGGATCTAAGAAAGTGTGGAATAAGGCTGGATCCGCAGATGGTTACAGATCCTACTGCATGTAAAGCTGCTGGTGTCCTGACCTTGTCTGTGCCTCAAATCACCCTGAGACTGGCCTAGAGAAGGCCCCCTGGGGCCTGCCTCCCACAGCAAGATGTCTTGTAGCTTAATCTGGGGAAAGGAGTCCCTCATCGGAGGGGCAAGGCTGCCACCTGCTGGTCCATTCTAGAAATGTCTCCTAGTCTCAGATACCTGGTGTAAATAGAGGTGGGGAAGCCAGAGGATGTGGGCATGCCCTCCCTTTCCTGTTCTGCCTTTGAATGTCCTGTTCTGAGAGCTAGTGTCCCTCAATCTTGCACCTCTTCTGGTGCCTCCCATCTAAGCCCATCTTCTCTGGGCAACCACCAG